>NC_047046.1:0-312897 GCF_011762595.2 Tursiops truncatus | reverse complement strand
GTGCGTGGCCTGGAAAATTGGGCATTTTCCATCATTCTCTCTGAAAGTAAGTAAGTGAGGAAGAGAGACAAAGAATGTGTGTGTGTGTGTGTAACATATAGCAAATGGGAAAGGAGAACATCAATTTCACTTTTAAAGGCATGAATAAAAGAGGAAATTGAATCCAACAATTCATTAAGTGAATAATTTGCATCAGTTTCTCCTCAAAATACAACAGAGTTCATTTTAACCTCATAATGTTCTTGGGTGTTCTAAATTAGTTAATACGTGTAAAAAGCTTAGAACTGAGACTGGCACACAAACATTTTATAAATGCTAGTTAGTGCTCTTATTATTGCATAATACGATTATAGAGAAATCAGAAAATACATGTAAGCTAAATAAAGAAACAATTACCCATAATCCCGCTACTTCAAGGTAAGCAGTTTCTCAAAGGGTGGTAGAAACAAATACGTGATCTTATAGTCTTTCTAACTTTGTGAACTGGCTTTAATGCTATATAGTGAAAACATATTTTTATATACATATTTTTTTTCAGTCCAATAAATATACTCAGAGACTTGTTGTTTTGGCCTATCAGAGGCCACCCAATCCGTCTCAGTCACTAACCCCCAAATGATACCTAACCCCTCACCCTGAGCCCCTGCCATGCATTACCTCCCCAGGTCCCCCGGCCATCAGCTCCCAGAAGGTCTCCCTAAACATGAGCTGCCGAGGCCCTTCAATGATTCACGCCCACAGGCTCCCCCCACCCCTTTCTCTCCATAGTCCATTCACTAGCCCCCAGACCAACCAACACGTGATATCCAGGTGTCCCATGTCTCCAATCACTGATTCGAGGCCACCCAATCATTACCCTCAAAGACCCCTCGCTCAATCCCACACCCTGGGCAAACACTCGTAAGGCCCTCATCACTTACTCCACCAAGGCCGCCCCCAACCAGCCCTGCGACTCCCACTCAGACCCACGTGGCCCATCCCGGCCCTCCCACAGCCCTACCTCGTACACCAACAGCTCCCATCACCGACTCTCAAAATCATCCACCCCCACAGGCTTCTTCATGTTTTTGTAAAAATTATTTATTTATTTGTTTGTTATTAGTATTTTTTTAAATTTTATTTATTTATTTATTTTTGGCTGTGTTGGGTCTTCTTTTCTGTGCGAGGGCTTTCTCTAGTTGCGGCAAGCGGGGGCCACTCTTAATCGCAGTGCGCGGGCCTCTCATTATTGCGACCTCTCTTGTTGCGGAGCACAGGCTCCAGACGCGCAGGCTCAGTAGTTGTGGCTCACGGGCCCAGTTGCTCCACGGAATGTGGGAACCTCCCAGACCAGGGCTCGAACCCGTGTCCCCTGCACTAGCAAGCAGACCCTCAACCACTGCGCCACCTGGGAAGTCCTATTATTATTATTATTATTATTACTTGGCTGCTTCAGGTCTTAGTTGCAGCACGCGGGATCTTCTTTGAGGCACGCGGGATCTTTCATTGTGGCGCTCGGGCTTCTCTCCAGGTGTGGCGCGTGCCAGTTTTCTCTCTCTAGTTGTGGCGTGTGGGCTTAGTTGCCCCGCGGCATGTGGGATCTTAGTTCCTCGACCAGGGATAAGATAAGCTTCCTCCACGAGCCTATAATTTACACACACCGCACTCCCCGCCCCAGCACTGACCCCCATAGGGCCCCCAACCCACTCGTCCCTACGGCACAGTAATAAGCTACTGAGAAAAATTCTCCCCCCAACAATGAGATCCGGTCTCCCCATTCACAGAGCTCTCACAAACCCCAGCCATCCCCAAACCATACAGAACCCCAATCATTCACCCCACAAACATTAAAGGTCATGGTTCCTCCAAACGGCAAGTTCGTCGCCCTCTGCCGACCCCAGCAGGCACCCAGTTTCTGCTCTCCACACAGGCCGCCGTCACCGACCTCCAGAAGGCACCCCAGGTCCAGGTGCCGCATCACTGACGCCTTCGGACCGACTCAGGTAACCTTCAAGCACCAGTACTGCGCACCCCACATCATTTATCACTACAGCCGTCCAGTCACTGTCTGCGGACCCACGGATCCCCACACACCGGCCCTCGCACGTCCGCAATCACTTAAAACCCCTTCCCCACGCCAGCTCGTCCCAATCACCCACCCCCGCAGCCCCGGTACTCGCCTCCCCAAGCCCGCACGGCGCCCGACGCAGCTGTCACGCTCCAGGCCCGCGACCTGCGGGCCCGAATCACCCAGTCTCCGCAGTCCTCAGCCACTCACCCCAAGAACCCCCGGATCCGACCCTCACTGGCCGCCTCACTCGGCCGCACGGCTATGCTGCGGGCCCGCAGCGGGACCCCCGCAAACGCGGACGCCGCCCCCCACACCTGACCTCTCCCCCGGGGCGCGACGCTGACGCCGCAGGGCCGCGCAAGTGTCCGCTCAGAACTACATTTCCCATAGCGCTGCTCGCTCTAGAACTACATTTCACAGAGGGCTCCGCGGCGCATCTGGCCGGGAGCTCCCATTGCCTCCTCTGCGCGGGTGGGCGGGCTGCGATGATGGATGTCTGGACCTGGCGTCAGCCCGTCTGACCCCCCTGGCGTCAGACGCCGGGGGTCTTGAGATGGAGCTGACCTGAAGCACAGAGAGTGACGGTGGTGGGGGGAAACTAAGCGGAAACACCCTCCTGAGTGTATTGTTGCAAGAATTTTAGATCACATAGTGCAAAGTGGAGTATCCCACTACTTTAACAGGAAAACGTGGAAATAAATGAATTAGGCAGTAAAGACATTGGGAAGAAACAAAATAGACGTCTGGGAAGCAGAAGAAATAAATGTGTGAAAGAAAGATATTGCCTGCCATAACAGTAAACAAAGGATGTTGCTGCCATCAAGCCATCACATTGCAGCTGCCCCCATGGTGAGCCCTGAGGGAACTCAGGCTAGAAACAGGATGCCCCCCATCTAGCAGTCACCTGCTGCAGCCACCCCCCACCCCTGACAGTGCACCCTGAGGGGACTCAGGATGGGAAAACACAGGACACTGGCCCCAGAGAGCTGAGGTGCACATCAAAGGAATGACTTCAGTGACCTCAGACTCTTGCATCTTCCCATACATAGAAAAGCACTAAATCCCTTAACTTGAAGTATCTGGTTTTCTTTAATCAACAGTAATCTTTTGATGTTCCATCTACCTGGTCTTTGTTGCAAAAACTCCTATGTATCCTGGCGCCCCCCACCTCGCCTCTTCAGAGCAGTCTCTCACAGTTATCTGACATGCTGTGTCTTGGGCTTGAAGTCCTCAGAATGTCCACCAAATAAGACATAACTCTCAACTTTTAGGTTGTGCATTTTTTTCAGTCGACGATGCAGCACATAAATCAGTCCTTATGTATCACATAAATCTAGTTCTTTGAAAATTTAGCAGCAACATGGATGGACCTAGAGATTATCATTCTAAGTGAAGTAGTTAGACAGAGAAAGACAAACATCATATATCACTCATATGTGGAATCTAAAAAATGATACAAATAAACTTATTTACAAAACAGAAACAGACTCACAGACATAGAAAACAAACTTATGGTTACCAAAGAGGAAAGATGGGGGGGGGGATAAATTAGGAGTTGAAGGGCTTGTTAAAATTCCCCTGAGCCCACCCCCTGGAGAGTCTGAAATAGTGGGAAGCCTGAAATCTGCATTGTCAAAAGCACCCCACGGGCTTCCCTGGTGGCGCAGTGGTTGAGAGTCCGCCTGCCGATGCAGGGGACACGGGTTCGTGCCCCGGTCCGGGAAGATCCCACATGCCGCGGAGCGGCTGGGCCCGTGAGCCATGGCCGCTGAGCCTGTGCATCCGGAGCCTGTACTCCGCAACGGGAGAGGCCACAACAGTGAGAGGCCCGCGTACCGCAAAAAAAAAAAAATAATAACAAAAGAAAGAAAACATTGTTATCAGCTATTCATTAGCCCCAGTACATCAGTCCCACTCCCTTTAGCCATCCCTCCCAGCGCAAGGAGAGGCGGCTCTAATTCATCCTGCGTCTTTCTACTCAGAGCATCTATAGCTTTACTACACAGACTACATGTAGTGATGTTGTCTTAAACCATTTGGGCTGCTATGACAAAATGCCGTGGACTGGGTGGCTTGTAAACAACAGAAGTATATTCCTCACAGTTCTGGAGGTTGGGAAGTCCAAGATCAAGGCACAGCAGATTCAGTGTCTCCTTAGGGCCCCAGTGCTGGCTCACAGACGGCCATCTTTTCTCTGTGCCCTCACATGGCAGAAAGGGCAAGGGAGACCCCTGGGGCCTCTTTGTAAGGGCACCAATCGCATTCACGAGGGCTCCCCCTCATGACCTGATGGCCTTCCAAAGGCGCCCACCTCCAAACACCATCACACTGAGGAGTAGGTTTCAACTTATGAATTTCAAGGGGACACATCAGTCAGTCTACAGCAGATATTTTGTTTTATTTATTTTTTGTTTTATTTTTAATTCATATGAATGATAGGTAAGATGTAACACTGTTTTAATTCATTTTTTTTTAAACTCAACGTTAGGTTTTACCTATATGGATGAACATAGATACGGCTCATTCATTTAAACTATGGTATACTGTACAGTTTATGAATACACCATAATTTATGCTGATCGTTAGATATTTGGTGCTTTTTTTTGTTTTGAGTTTTGTTTGGTTTTACTATTCCTAGCCTACTCAGCCTAGAGACTTTATCCCTCACCAGGTGCACATCTGTAGTTCAACAACGTTCAATTTATTGACTCATTGCAATGAGGGAAGGTAAACGCCTGAGAAAGCGTATGGATCATCAGTCCAAAGGAAGAGATCAATAATGAAAGTATTTAGGTGAAAGGTAAATTTGGGTGAACTTTACATGAAGCAGTGTTTTGATAGCACAACAAGGCTGTGTGTAAAGGGAACAATATCAGGTCCAGAATGCCAAGTGGGTCCAGGGTCTGGTTTCCTAAGAAACTACAAAGATAAGCTGACTGTGGAAGGCTGTGTCCGGACACCCCTTACCTGAAGCTCTGCCCCTGGGTTGGAAAAGAGTTTGCTTCTCTGAGTCAAAGTCATTTAGATCCCCCAGGCAAGAGTGAGATATTTCATTTTTACTGATATATTTTCAAAGGGCACAGTTTACGATGATTTATGATTTTAGAGATAAAGTTTTCTCGGTGAGGAAGAAAGCAGCAATCACTGTAAGAGGGCTTGATGAAAATTTACAGCTTGTCCTAGGGAGAAACATTGTTTCCTGTTAACTTTGCAGGTGCCTTAATTTATGTCTGTCCTTCCAGCCTAATGAGGGGCAGTGTTTACTTCTTTTTTTTTTTTTTTTTGGCGGTACGCGAGCCTCTCACTGCTGTGGCCTCTCCCGTTGCGGAGCACAGGCTCCGGACGCGCAGGCTCAACGGCCATGGCTCACGGGCCCAGCCGCTCCGTGGCATGTGGGATCTTCCCGGACCGGGGCACGAACCCGGGTCCCCTGCATCGGCAGGCGGACTCTCAACCACTGCGCCACCAGGGAAACCCAGTGTTTACTTTCTTGATCCAAAGTAATTTTTACTTTTGCAACTGATTCAGCATTACTTCAAGGAACAATCCTACACATATTTCCTTGTCCTCCTGTGGACGCGTATCTACCAGTAATGGATGAGGGCTCCCATTACTCCCCTGTTCACATGTTCTGTGAAAAGCTTTTGCCTATTTAGTTTTCTGACTTTTGCTTATAGATTTACAGGAGGTCTTTCTTTAATGTATTCTGGATACTAATTCCCTGTAATTATTGTTAAGCTCCTTCTGACGTGATGCTAGTCTTTCTATTTTGCTTATGGTGATTTTTTTGTTGTACAGCAAATTTGAATTTTAATATATTTACATTTGTTAATCACTTTTTATTGTGAACAATACTTTTTCTGACTTGCACGGGAAATTCTTCTCAAGAGTGTTGAATAGAAGCAGTGCTACCAGGCAGATTTGATTTTTTCCTGACTGGAAAGGCTGTATCTTAGAATGGTATGTATTGCAAGCTTTTAGTACAAGTACCTTTTCAGGTTAAGGAAGTTCCTTTCTACTCCTACTTTGAAAAATAATTTTCTTTCCTTTTCATTTTTTAACATTGAATATCAAAAGTTTTAGGATGTTATTTTCTGCATCTATTAAGAGGGTCATACAGTTCTTGTCTATTTTATAATTTGTTGATTTGGTGAATTATGTTAAAAGATTTCCTAATGTCCAGTTGCCTATGTAGTACTGGGATAAACCCAAATGATCAAATGTAAGTCCATAAAAATATGTCTATTGTGTACATATAAAAACACATATTTATAGATACATGTATATTGCCTGATTCACTTTTGTTCTTTTTTTTTTTTTTTTTTTTTTTTTTTTTTTTGCGGTACGCGGGCCTCTCACTGTTGTGGCCTCTCCCGTTGCGGAGAGTACAGGCTCCGGATGCACAGGCTCAGCAGCCATGGCTCACGGGCCCAGCCGCTCCACCGCATGTGGGATCTTCCCGGACCGGGGCACGAACCTGTGTCCCCTGCATCAACCACTGCGCCACCAGGGAAGCCCCACTTTTGTTCACATTTAATTGAGGGTTTAAAAATCTATATCCATGAGTAAGACCAACTTGTAAAAATTTTTTTTTATGGCCCATGTTCAGTTTTGGTTTTTTTAAAATTAATAGACCATTTTTTTTAGAGCAGTGTCAGTTTTACATAAAAATGGATTGTAAAGTACAGAGAGTTCTCTTATACTCCATTCCCCCATCTGCAGACAGTTTTCCCTATATTTACATCTTATATTACTGGGGTATATTCGTTACAATTGATGCACTAATATCGATACATTATGATTATTATTAAAGTCCATAGTTTACCCCAGGATTCACTTTTTGTGTTCTACATTCCCCGAGTTTTGACAAAGTTGTATCCACCATTACAGTCTCATGATTAGTTTTACTGCCCTAAAAATCTCCCATGCTCTACCTATTTGCACCTCTCTCCATAACTAGAACCGCCCCCCCAAATCTCAGCAACCACTGATCTTTTTACTGTCTCCACAGTTTCACCTTTTCTAGAGTGTCATATAGTTGAAATCATATAGTTGAAATCATATGGTAGCCTTTTCACATTGGCTCCGTTCACTTAGCAATGTGCTTTCAAGATTCCTCCATGTCGTTTTACAGCTCATTTTAAAATTTCTGAATAATATTCCATTATATAGATGCACACAGTTTGTTTATATATTTACCAGTTGAAGGACATCTGGATTGCTTCCAAGTTTCAGTACTCATGAAAAAAGCTGCTATAAATATTCATGTGTAGGTTTTCGTGTGGATATGAAATATTCATGAAATTTCATTTGGACATATTTATTTGGATAAATACCAAGGGGCACGACTTCTAGATTACATGGTAAGAGCATGTTTAATTTTGTTAAAACACATGCCAAACTGTCTTCCAAAGTGGCTGCATCATTTTGCATCCCCACCAGCACTGATGAGAGTTCCTGTTGCTCCTCATCCTCGCCAGCATTTAGTGTTCTCAGTGTTTTGGATTTTAGCCATTCTATATGTACCTGGTGGTATCTCATTGTTGTTTTCATTTGCACTTCCTTAGTGATGTATGATACTGAGCAGCTTTTCATATGCTTATTTGCCATCTCTATATCATCTTTGGTGATGTGTCTGTTCAGGTCTCTTGCCCATTTTTAAACTGGGTTGAGTATTAGAGAAACAGAGAAACAGAACCAATAAGATATATCTAGATTTATCTCTGTGTACATATTTTTGTTTGTTATTGGGTCATTTGACGAAATTTGAACATGGACAATAGATTAACAGAATTGTATCACTATTAAAAGTTGATAACTGTAAGGGGGTTATGTAAGAAAATATCCTTTTCTTAGGAAATACACATTGAAGTATTTAAGGGTAAAGGTACATTTATGCAATTCTCAAATAACATCACACACACATACACATATGGGAGAAAGAAAGAGAATACATAACACAATAATGCAAAAGTGGGGGTGAATTGTTTACAATAGGTGAATCTGGGTAAAGGATATTCAGATGTTCTATGTACTGTTCTCACTCCTACAACTTTTCTGTAAGTTTGAAATTACTTCCAAACAAAATGGGTTTTTTTCCCCAAAAAAGAAAAAAGTTGGTCAAAACAAATGCATATCATTGAGAAAAACCAGAACACTGGGCACAAAATCAAAATCTAATGGGCTTGCAGGAAGAAAAAGGTCACATACAAACGATTAGGAATCAGAAAAGCTTCCTGCTGGAAGCAAGATCATGGAGCAATGCATTCAAACTCATAAGAAAATGTGCTTACAGAATCACAGTGTATCAATGCTGAATATTGCCCTGACCACAGTGACAAGGTACTACTTTGGAAGCACGAGGACGTGGGAAGAGTGTGCACTTGTGGAAGCCAACCCCTCACCCTGATAACAAACCTATGGCTGGTGCCTCATCACAGAAGCAGGATGGACAGCAGAGGTAAAGCACGTTGTCCCATAACTGACATGGTGATCTCCTCCATAAACCAAGTGCATGATGTGTCTTTGTCAGCTTGGGCTGCTGTAACAAAATGCCATAGAATGAGTGGCTTAGACAAGAAAACTGATCTTCTCACTGTTCTGGAGGCTCGGAGTCTCAGATCAGGGTTCCAGCCAGGGTGGTTGGGTCCTGGTCGGCAGATGGCTGCGTTCTCACTGTGTCCTCACGGGGAAGAGAGAGAGCTCAAGCCCTCCAGTGCCTCTTCTTAGAAGGGCACAAATCCCATCATGAGGGCCCCGCCTTCTTGATTTCATACCACCTTACCTCCAAAGGCCCTGCCTCAAATACCATCGCTTTGGGGCTTAGGGCTTCAACACATGAATTTGGGTGGTGGGGGGCATAGACATTCAGTGCATAACAGCATGCGTATGTTTGATGAACATAAAAACTTAAAGCCACGGTGATAGTTCTTGTCTTGTTTAAATTTTTTAACTAAAGGGATTTTAAATAGGTTAGGTTTCTTCACTGAGTTTGACATCTGATGAGCACCAAACGCCAGATTGGGAGCAGATTTAGGGAGCTCCTTTCTATCCCAAGCATTTTTTTTTCCTAAAGAAAGAATTGGAATTGAATTTTATCACATACTTCTTCTATTTCTTATCTTTAAATCTATTCATCTGAATGTGTTAATTAGTAGTAATAGATTTTTCCAAAGTTAACTGTTTCAATCCTAGTGTGAACTTACTTGTCACTGTTGTTTTTAATATATTGCTAGACTCAGTTTGCTAAAGTTATTTTGGATTTCTTTATTGATGTTCAAAGTGAGTTTGATCTCTTCTCTATATTTTCTGAAAAAAGTGTTTGATCTAAATTTTCATATTTTGTAGTTTCCTCTAATAATTTTTCAAAACTCTTTTTTCATTAGATGCTGTTTACTTTTTATTTTTCTCAATCTTTTTGAGAGATTCATCATTTAATTGGCATTTTCAAAGAATGTTAATAATTTTGTTGATAATCTCTACTACATGTTTATTTTTCTATATCAGTGATTTTTCTCTCCGTTCTTCTCATTTAGCTAATTTAATTAATGTGCTGTTTAAAAATATTTCAAAGCCTGTGGGCAAAATCTTCAACACCCACTACTAGTAGCTTCAGCCTTCCCTTCCACCACTAGTTCCTGTCTCTCCGTTTCTTCCAGAGCCTGAATCAGCACCTTACTGTCCCCGTGTGGCCTCACCTACTAGCCCCAGGACTCCAGCTTCTGTTCAACCCTCTCCTTGGCCCTGGCTGCTCCTTTTAGGGTAAGTGTGAATGAATTCAGTTGTTCTAATTGCACCTTTTCATTGAGCACTTTTGTTTTCCAGTGATTAAGAACAAGGAGAATTATTTAATTGTTAACAAAATGATTGTTTTTCAAATTATAACAAGATGTGATCATGGTTCATCATGTAGAAAATAGACACATACAAAAAAGAAAGTAATTGCCTTTAATCACACTCCTCTAGGACAAGCAGTTGAAATCATATTACATCCACTGCACTGGTACAGTTGGCTAACCACACTCCAAATGATAGGAATACCACTAGGTATTTTCTAAGTAAAGATTTATTGAGATATAATTTATATAAACTAAAAGTCACTCTTTTTATATCAACGTGTGTACGTTTTGACAAATGCGTGATTACATACCTACCACCATAATAAAACTCACTAGCTTTTAATATTATTTGAAACTTCTAATTACATTTACCAAAGTTTTGAAAAATGCACCCACATAACGGCCTATGGGGATGAACCAAATGACTGCTGTTTATTGTCCTAAAGCAGGAGGGTTAAAAAGGAGGAAACAAGTTAACAGGCGTGGAGGACCCCAAAGGAAAGGCTGTGGCCAGGACCAGGCTTACATCCCCACTGCAGGTAAACACACCAGATGGGAAACTAGGAGAGAAAAAAGCTGCCCCAGGTGTGAGAGTCTGATGTGGAGCCTCAGTCAGAGATCACTAAGGGCTGAGAAGGGAGGGAGAGATTCCCAGGGAATGGCCCTAAGGTGGGACTTGAAAGCTGGGAAAGGTTTAAATTAGAAGAGAGTAGATTTGCAAGTAGGGGCGCTGGGGACTGACTGAACAGGAGATTAATACCAACAGTAACCTGGCTGGGAAAAGTCTATGCCAGCTGTGGCTGAGTAGACAGCAGAGCGGCAGTCTGGATGGTCTTACTCCATTCAGGCTGCTGTAACACCAAGACTGCGTGGCTTATAAACAGCAGGAGTTATTGCTGACAGTTCTGGAGGCTGGAAGGCGAAGACCAGAGTGCCAGCGTGGTCGGGTTCTGCTGGGAGCCCCCCCCCCCCCACCCCGCAGGTCGCTGACTTCTCGTGTACCCTCACCTGGGGGAAGAGATGAGCTAGCTTTCTCGGGTCTTTTATGAGGGCACTGGTTCCAATCAGGAGGGCTCCGCCCTCATGACCTAAACACCTCCAAAGCCCCAGCTCCTAATGCCTTCACTTTGGGGTTTAGGATTTCAACATATGAATTTGGGGGAAACACAAATATTCAGATCATAGTAGAAAGCAAGTTACAATAAGGTACTAAAAGTTGGGAATGAAGACCAGGTATGATTCTAGAGGTGCAACTGAAAGGTCCATGTGGGGGACACGGCAGAGCACAGGCGGGCACTGGGACGCAAGGTTCACGTCCTGGCTCCCCAGTGACATCTGTTACCACCTCTGTTTCCTACCTACATAACAGCAAGATTAAACTGGATGGCCCTAAGAGGCCCTTCTGACTCACATTCAGGACTAGGGGAAACGGGCAGTAGCAATAAGGCTCATTAATAATGGTATTTATTGGGCCCTCACTATATACAAGGCTTTCCACTTCCTATTGCATTCAGCCCTCCTAACAATCATACGTAGCATGTACTATTATGATCATCCTCATGTGTTAGGAAACCGAGGAGCTGAGAAGGCATGTCTGAGGTTATATGTTGAGTGACGTGGCCAGGACCTGAGCCCAGGCAGACCAGCCATCTGAACCACCACCTCTGTTAGCCCTGCTCCTTAGGTGACAGCAACTGTACACGAGTGAATTATTAGAGGGAGTGGGAGAGGGAATGCACATGAAATTAAACACGATGTACTGAAACAAGAACAGGACTTGGTTCCAGACTATACATCAGGGAACAAGAATAAGGAAAAGGCTGAGATTTCTAGAATGGGAGACTGGAGGAATGTTGTTACCAGTGACAGAAGGATTTGCAGCTTGGGAAAGGCAGAGAATGTGTATTTCAGAATGATGAGAGGCCTATGTATTCAAAAAATTTAAAACAGAATTACCACATGATCCTGTAATTCCACTTCTGGGAATAACTAAATAATTAAAAGCAGGGTCTCAAAGAGACGTTTGTACACCCATGTTCACAGTGACATCATTCACAACAGCTAAAATGTGGAAAACAGCCCAAGTGTCCATCAATGGATGAAAGGATAAGCAAAATGTGATGTATATATACAATGGAATGTTATTCAGCCTTAAAAGGAAGGAAATTCTGACACCTGCTACAACATGGATAAACCTTGAGGACATTATGCTCAGTGAAATAAGCCAGTCACATAAGGACAGATACTGTAGGATCCCACTTGTATGAGGTACAGACAGAAAGTAGAAAGCTGGTAACCAGAGGCTGGTGGACGGGCTTCAGGGAGTTTAATGGGTACAGAATTTTAGTGCTGCAAGATGAAAAGAGCTATTGAGATGGATGATGGTAATATATTCACAATATTATGAATATATTTAACACACTGGAGTGCACACTTAAGATAGGGTGGTATATTTTATGTTATATGCATGTTAGCACAGTGTTTAAAAATGAATAAAAAGAGGCCTATGCATTATTTATTTCTTACTTTGATCTTATGAAGAATCTTGCAAATAGCTAAGGCAGGTGTAATACCTACTTTAGTCAAAACTCTTTTGATTGCAAGAGACAGAATGCAACTAAAGCAGAAGATTAGGAGACAGAGAATTTGAGAGTGTAGCTCCCTCAGGGACGAGTGGGTCCAGACCTCAGATGACATCACTGGGACCTTCCTAGTCATGTCTCTGCTTCATTTTAAGTCTAGAACCCTCCACCCCGGCTGAAGATCGGGTTCTCCAGGTAGGGAGGATGCACAGAGCAGCTCCACCCTCCAAGGGAGGCCACCACTTGGCACCCGTTTATAGGGTCTTGGTAAATACAACTTCTTGACTCACATGCCCAAAACCTGGGCCGTCACTGGCCGACAGGACAGAATATGGCCGCGGTCAGGCAGGCCAGAGCAGTGCATTTGCAGTGGGGGGGGGGGGGCAGGATTCCGGCCCCCCAGCACAGGATGAATGGACTGGCCAGACACCGCAAGACCACATAACCCCATTTTAGTTGTACAGATTGGAAACTGGAGCTCAAAAAAGTTTAATTTGTCAAAACCTATGCAATAGTAAAATGGCTAATAATGCAAATGAGGTATGCCTTTTGTGATCCTAATTCTTTCAGACCCCCAGTCTTTCCAGCTTTAGTTTGTGACAAATGCCGGTAAGGATTTTGAGATATCTAAAGAAATTAGCTGATTTATACAGTGATGAAAACAGCATAATTAACAGCAGTGTAACAAAGAGCACTTCATTTCTAGGGAGATAGAGGGGTTCAAACCCAGCCCTGCCACCTGGTGGGACCCTGGTACCAAAGTAGCTTAGAGTGAGCGTGGAGCTAAACACTGAGCAAGCAAACAGTAAGAGAAACACGGGAAGCGCCAGGCACAGAGCTCACCTGCCACCAGCACTGCACTGACCACGCCCGGGGACTTCTCATTCCTTCCATCGGGAAGCCTCTCAACAAGGCGAACTCGTGAGACTTAACACCCACACTCAGGCATGAGTCAAAGACGGGACCTGATTGACGCTAGTGGGCCATCGAGGCAGGACAGGAGCCGAGGACTGTTGTCTCTCACAGTGACAGCCCGGACGTGGGGTGTGGGATCGAGGCCTGGCTGTGTCTGCTCTGGCAGCACTGCCCCTGTGTTTCGTGGGGACGTGGATTTGGTGTCTGATGGAGTTTCCAACATGAACTGTCTACGGCCCTGCCCAGACCCTCCTCTTCAGAAGGCGCAGGGCAGGTGTGGGTAAACCGTCTTAGACTCTGTGTCTCATCTCTATTTTTCTTGAAAGTTATGCTCTTGGTACAGCTATGAGTATCCTACTCTTTTAAACCTCAGAGGATTAGGGGTTAATCCCCTTCCCCCAGCTTTTTGTGAGTCTGAGCTTGATGTGTTTTTTAATGAATGATTTTAACGACTCTAGTGCTTTGAGAACTTCAAATTACAAATGTCACCTGTGTTTCTCTCATTTCACCAGTGACTGCTTCATAGCTACATTCTCTTTGCTGGGCACCTTTAACGATTTAGGTATTGTTAAATACCTAAATAAAATGATTTAGGCATTTAGGTATTAAATAAATTTGGTGTTCCTGGTTTATTTCATCTTAGCATTCTGAAAATAAGAGTCTCAATGACAAGGTGTCAAGACTACCCAGATGAATTGTGTAACAACTGTGAAACGAGCTGTAAAGAGCCCGCAAAGAAAAGACAGAATACATGGTATCACTAAATCTGCAGAGTTGGCCCCAGAACAAATCCACTACTCAGGTGAGTTGATGTGGCGATGGGGTGTGTGGTGTTGGGAAGGATCTGTGCTGTGTGGAAGAAAAGCTTACTTTAACTTAGTTAAATTTCATTCTTTTGAGCTGATCATGACATGTTACATTGCCTGCTTCTAAGTTGCAGACAGACATCAGGAGACAAATGAAATTTTCTAAGATTATCAGAGTGAGGATGGCTTTTCCCTTCACCATGTGGCAAATAAGGGCCCAGGGGAGAATTCCGATGGTGGAAGCCACTTTACATCATAAACAGAACACAGAGAAACTATTACAGGTAACTCACAATGCTCTTTTCCAATTATGCCCAAACCTCAAAAGATTTATTTCATTCACTAGCTATTTCCATAAAGACAGGACCAGAGTGATCAGAGTGATATACAAGTTTATTAACACAATCTGCATTGTGAACAGTACCTCCTGGAGTTATATGAAATGGAAAACCTGCAGGAAGAGCTTCTTCAAAATGCAGATTGACATGCAAATCCAACCGTTAGAGAAAATGCCGCTGTGTAGCCTGACGGCAATTATTTCCCTTCAAGTGAGGTTTGCATGTCAGCAGGAGAGAAAGACGGGGGGGGGGGGGGGGGTGGGGGGTGGGGGGGGGGGGTGGGGGGGGGGTGGGGGGGGGTCTGATAAATGACAGGGGAGTGTGCTCCACACCGGGCCTCTCTAACAGTCTACTTCCACCTAATTTATTAGGCTTCATGAGGTTATACCTGAAGCACCTCTGTTTTAATCTTAGAAAAGCTGATATTCAATTTGGCATGGTGTTTGTGATGGGAACTGGTGTGGAGACTTTGAAGAGCTTCTCTGGGGTGATTCTGACTCCTGAGATGGGAAATCTTGTCTACGGATGACAGATTACGTGAATTATAATAAAAACAGCAGAATATTGAATAAGAGTATTTTAATTGTGCAGCACAAGTTTTTAAACTGAGAGTACACGGAAGTACAGTACATCATTCCTTTCTTTCTTCACTCAGTAATGGGATACCTTTTTCTTGTCTGTACACATTTAACATAAATAACAATGCTTTCTTGTAAGGCGTTCAGCTAACCCAGAGGCAGCATAAAGACCTCATAAACATTTCGGTTTCTATCCGTGAAGAAAGTCTAGTAATAACCGCAAGACCACTGGCATATGGAGCAGATGGTAATGATCTCCAGAGCCATTTACGTTTGCAGCAAAACAAAACAAAAACCACAAAGAACTCTGTTATAATTTCTACTGAATTATTAAAACACAAAGAGAAAACACTGATGTTGAGTGTGAAAAATCTTTTTTTTTTTTTTTTTTTTGCGGTACGCGGGCCTCTCACTGTTGTGGCCTCTCCCATTGTGGAGCAATGGCTCCGGACGCGCAGGCTCAGCGGCCATGGCTGACGGGCGCAGCCGCTCCGCGGCATGTGGGATCTTCCCGGACCGGGGCACGAACCCGTGTCCCCTGCATCGGCAGGTGGACTCTAAACCACTGTGCCACCAGGGAAGCCCAGAGTGTGAGAAATCTTGACAGATGTCAGTCTATGCCCCGTGGACCAGTAACTGATACTCAAAATTTAGTCAAACGTTCATCATTTAACACATCACAGAAAACAAATGTTACACTCAAATTATTAACTCAGGAACATTTAATAAAGGGACTATTTACAGATTTGTGTTCACAATTAAGAAAACCAACCAGGAGGGATGGTGAAGCCCCCAGAAGCAGTTAACACCCTTACATCTGACGAGCAGGGAGCTGCAGCCATCTGGGTGTCTGTAGACCAGCAGGAGGGAGGGAGGGCTGACACATACCTCCCTGTGTGAACCTGAGCAGAAACCCTAGGAAGCAGTTGTGCACTTCCTCTGGGCATGCAGAGCAGAAAAAGGAGAATGGGTGTGGCGACGTGCACAGATCCGTAACACAGACAGCTTCCATCGTGCAGTTGCTACAAACACAAGTCATCCCGAGCCCGTCTCAGACGACACAGTCTGTTCAACTATTTTTACAGATTCACACTTAAGTGCTATCGTAGTCATACACTTTACTTCTAAATAGATCATAACCCCAAGTATGTTGTCATTACTTTGGTTTTAAGCAGTTCATTAACTTTCTGAAAGATTTTTAAATGAGAAAAAAAATCTTCCATATTCATCCACACATTCACCATTTCCAGAGTGTTCTTTTCTTGCTGACCCCAAACTTTCTTCAGTGTTTCCTTATGGCAGGAACTCTCTCTGATTTTGTTTCTTTGAAGTCTTTTTTGCTTTCACTTTTGGAAGATGTTTTCGACAGGCAACCGAACTCCAGGTTGCAGGGGTTTCTTTTATATCTTTCATAATTTAATGATGTCACTCTGCTGTCTTTTAGTTTGCATAGTTTCTGACCAGAAGTATGTTGTTATTCTTTGTTCTGTGAACGTGTTGTGTCTTTTTCTCCAGACATTTTACAATCGTTCTCTTTAACACCGGTTTTCATCAATTTGACGATGATGTCCACTGGCATCTTTATGTTTCTTAGGTGTTGGGTCCTTTGAGCTTATTGAATATGTCGAGTTATACTTTTCATCATATGTGGATATTTTTCAGCCATCGTTTATCCAAATCCTTTTTCTCCCTCCTCTCTTTCTGGACCTCCCATTCCATGTGTGTTACGCCACAGTAACTAATTCCCTGTTCTCCTTTCCCCCCAGTCTTTTTCTCTCTGTGTGTATCATTCACCTGGATAATTTTTATACTTACTGTTCAAATTCATTGTTTTCCTTCTTCTATGTCTAATATGTTCTTAATTCCATCCAGTTTTTTTTTAATTTACAGATGTTGTTTTCATCCTGAGAAGTTCCATTTGAGCTTTTAAAAATATATCTTCCACTCATGTGTCGTCAAATTCATGTTTTCCTCTACTTTATACTTACAATAGCTATTTGAACATCCTTGTCTACTAATTCCAATCACTTCAGTCTTTTCTCTTTCTACTGCCTGATTTTCCTCCTGGTTACAAGTCATATGTTCCTGCCCCTTGGCATGCCAGGTAAGTGTTTGGACGTCAGTCACTGTGGGTAGAGTAGCTTTTAATCTAGGGTTAGTTACCCTCCCCACCAAGACAATATTGTTCTGGGAACTCTCTTGATGCCCACGTGCTTTTGTATGGCTGGTGGGAACGTGAACTGTCCCCGCCTGCGCTGAGCTCCAGGGCTCGCCCAGCTCACTGCTCCCCAGTGCCACTCTCATGGTCTCAGCTTCCTTCCACACACGTGTGAATCAGCACTAAAGCCCACAGACTCAAGGGGGGACTCATTGAGGATTTCTGCAGGCCCTCTCTGGGAAGCTCCTTCCTATCCAGCACTTTTCCCTGCAAATTCTAGCCACCAGGGCTCCCCAGACGCCAACTCGGCAACTCTCTTCAGTCCAGCAGGACCACGTTCATTCCCCTCCCTGACCTGCAGCCTGGATGCTGCCCCCAGGGTCTAGGCTGGGCAGTCGTGGGGCTCTCCTCACCTTGTCCACCTCCTGCCAGGGATCACAAACCTGTGTTTGACATATGTCTAAAAAACCACTATTTCATAAATGGTACGGTTTCTAGCTGCTTAAGGCAGTAGAGTTTATCTGGTTCTTCCTATAGCACCATAGCAGAAAGCAGAAGTTTTCACACGTAAAACACAGCTACCACTTTAAAATGCCTATTTTCTTATAATAATTTATATACAATGCACACATCTTCCTTTTAGAATTATTTTAATAGGATCATGCTTATCAAATTCTTCAAATTATTAGAACTACTCCTCTGCATGAGATCTCTAATATATAATACTCAGTATTTCCTTTGTGTATGTATTCTCTAGTGTACTCTGAGTTACCCTTTCCCGGTGAAATCTTTCACTTACTTGTTATAACAATTGAGTTTTTCTCCTGTTTAGGTCTTCTAAGTATTTAACAGGCTGTCACTTTTGACTGAAAGGTCTGTACTTATCACAATACTGATAAGATTTCCACACTGAGGAGCCATCAATATGTAATAAGTTTTGTTTTCTGGGAGAAGGCTTTCCTATATTGCCTACTTAAAAAAAGTTCTCTTTCTGAATTCTGTATGGTGAGACAGTCACTGCAGTGACAGGGTTTCTCTCCTGTACGTGTCCTTGGAGTGTGAGGGGCCTGACACCTGATGGCAGACTCCCCATACTCACCGCACCCGCCCCGTGTCTACAGCATATGACTTCTCTGATGTATCAGGAGCTGTGCCTTCCTGTGGAAGGCTGTCCCACATTCACTGCATCTATAGCATTTGTCTCCTGTATGGATCCTCTGATGCCTCATAAGGTGCGACTTTCTAGTGAAAGATTTCCCACATTCCCCACATTTATAGGGTCTCTCTCCTGTATGAATCCTCTGATGTATAATGAGCTGCGCCTTCTCAAAGAAAGCTTTTGTACAATCACTGCATCCATAGGTCTTCTCTCCTGTATGATTTCTCTGATGCTTAATGAGCTGTACTTTCTGAACAAATGCCTTCCCACACTCACTGCATTCATAGGGTTTCTCCCCTGTATGAATTCTCTGATGCCTAAGAAGCTGTGGCTTCCAGGCAAAAGCTTTCCTACACTCACTGCATTCGAAGGGTTTCTCTCCAGTGTGGGTTCTCTGATGGTGAATGAGGCTTGACTTCTCACTGAAGGCTTTCCCACACTCGCTGCACTCATAGGGTTTCTCCCCTGTGTGTGTCCTCTGATGAGATACCAGGCTGGACTTTTGGGTGAAGGCTTTCCCACAGGCACCGCATTCATAAGGTTTCTCTCCGGTGTGAGTTCTCTGATGTGTCAGGAGCTGTGACTTCCCAAAGAAGGTTTTTCCACATTCAACACATCCATAGGGTTTTTCTCCTAAATGAGCTTTCTGATGTCTAATTAGTTCTGACTTCTTAAAGAAGGCTTCTTCACAGTTCCTGCACTGATAGTTCTTCTCTCCTGTGTGAGTCATTTGATGTTTGACAAGTTGCGGTTTTCTGATGAAGGCTTCACCACATTCACTGCATTCATAGGGCTTCTCTCCTGTGTGGATCCTCTGATGCCTAATGAGGAGTGAGTTCCTGCTGAAGGCTTTTTTACACTCACTACATGCATACGGTTTCTTCCCTGTATGAACCCTCTGATGAGTAATAAGCTGTGACTTCCAAAAGAAGGCTTTTCCGCAATCACTACATTTGTAGGGCTTCTCCCCTGTGTGTGTCCTCTGATGTGTAATAAGCCTTATTTTCTGGGAGAAGGCCTTCCCACAGTCATTGCAGCCATAGGGCTTCTCTACTGTGTGGGTTCTCTGATGCCTTTGAAGCTGTGACTTCCTACTAAAGGACTTCCCACAGTCCCTGCAGCCATAGGGCTTCTCTCCCGTATGAGTTCTCTGATGTAAAACAAGCAGTGACTTCCTGCTGAAAGCTTTTTGACATTCACCACACCCATATGGCTTTTCTCCTGAATGAGTCCTTTGATGAATAGTGAGTAATGACTTCTGGGAGAAGGCTTTCCCACAGTCATGGCATCCATAGGGCTTCTCTCCTGTATGAGTTCTCTGATGTATAATGAGCTGTGACTTTTTGTTAAAAACCTTACCACATTCCATGCATAAACAGACTCCTGTATGTGCTATTTGGTTTGTAATGAGCCCTGGCTCTTTACTGCTGACTTTTCTACATTTACTGCAATCAGAGTATTTTATTCCACCACAGGTTTTGTCAGGCTTGATACAGAATAGTAATTTCTTATTAAGCTCATCAAGTTTTTTTCTTTCACAGTTACTTTTTGGAATAAGAAAATCAAAAGGATGTTTCAAACTTTTTTCACCTGTGCCACATTTATGGGATCTCATTCCTAAATGATCAAAGTTAATGCCTGAATGAAACATTTTCCCAAAGACGTCATATTCATGGCCTCTCTCCATACTTTTAAGCTTGTCTTGATTATCCTGGTGCCACATTTTGAGATTATTATCTAGCCAGACTTCTTCTAAAAAGGAAAAAATGAACCATACTGTGTAAATTTCCCCAATGATTATGCTTATTGAATAAGTCTTCTGAAATGGAGCCTAAGATCCCAGTCCATAAAAAAAAAAAAAAAATTCTCCCAAATACAATGTCTACTTATTAGGCATTGAGAATTTTAATAGAAATGAAAACAGATTTTGAAATTACAAATGTTTATAAACACAAGTTTCAAATAAGGAAAAATGAAATATACTCAAGTGATCACGATGAGGTAAAAGAGACAAGCAATTTCTGGGGGTGGTTAAGCACTCATTCCACAATGACCTACTGATCATCTACTGTGTGCCCAGACGCTGTGAGTAGCAGAAATCAGGGAGGAAGGCAGGTAAGTACCCCCATCAGAGAAGGCTGAGAATCACAGTACACAGAAGAGCAAGATTAGTACACAGTGCTGAACGTCAGGCAGGAAGAAACACTGAATATGATGCACAGCAAATGCAGGATATCAACTTCATGTCTGAAAGGTGAGGTACGTCAGTTTGCTGTACTATTGGTACATTAAAAAAACATTCTCATTCAAGATCCTCACCCGAATCACTGATATCAGTAATTTTACCATCATGAGAGTTACTTTTTGGAATTATCCAAGAGTTCTCCAGAGCTCAACATCAACACTTGTATTTAGGTTTTTGACATTTTAGTTGAATCGATCATCTATATATTGCATCTGTATATGATGGAAATTATTCTAAACCACAAGTATTCTTTGCATAACATTAGGACAGATTTTTTTGTTTTTACTCTGTAAGTACGATTATTTGTGATCTCCACAATATGACCATTTATTTATGTTTAGTTCACGATATTCTTTACTAGGAATTGTGAGGTAATACTCCCAAGATGAAAGATATGGCAAGATCTCAGATGTAAGGCTATCGCTCCTTTTCTGCAGGATAATATTTTTTTGGGGAAAAAAATCCACATCTAACTCTCAGACATACCAGAATTTCAGAGGAAGAACCAACTAGAGCCCGATATGGAGGAGAACAAAGGATTCAACGATCCGAGCTTCAGTGAGTGTGGATGATAATGCTATTCGTGGGTATTTTAAAGACTAGAGAGAGAAGTTAGGGGGTTAAAAACAAAGTCGTCTGTAGACACAGAAGTGTGAGATCCACCTGAATGGTTTACAGAAAATTGTTTCAGGAAATGTTAAAGAAAAATTACAAATTTTAATTCAAATCAAATCAGGAAATAAGATTAAGATATATATCCAAATTAATAAGTTAAATGATATAAAACAATATTGAAGTTAAACTGTACCAAAAAATCTTTAAGAAATTTTAAAAAAGTCTTGTCACTTTGGCAAACACGTGGACCGGGTTTCACTGGTGCCACCTCAGGTGCGGGTACACATGTGTTTCCCCGTCTCTGTTTCCATTACACTCCTGTCCTTTCTGCCTTAATTTCACCCGATTTTCAATTGATATTCCCACTTCTAGGCTTGCTTCCTCCCAACTCTAGTCTCCACACAGCAACACGTAATATTTAGAAAATGTACTCAGGCCTTTTAACCCTTTGCTTAGAAACCTTTGATAAACCCAGACGTTTATCACGGCTTCCGCACCCCTGTGTGCCGGCTCCTTCCAGCCCCCACTCCCTCTCACAACACTGGGTTCCTCCCAATCCCAAACCCCAAAGGCCTTTTCCTGCTGTAGGCCCTTTGCATGTGCTCTCCCTGCCCAGCTTCCAGCATTCCTGGCTCACATTATTTTAAGGGCACACTAACAAACACCCTGTTTATTCCCTTCATAGCATGTATCAAATAGGTAATCACCTTGCTTCTGTCTCTCGCACTAGAATGTAAACCCTGAGGGCAGGGAACAGGTTTGTATTTTTCACTGAGGTACCCCCACTACATAGCGCATAATCAGCCCTCAATACATATAGGATAAATACTCTTCACTTGTCATTAAACTTCTAAAGCAATTCCTTTCTATATAGTTAATCTTGAGAGTTAACTTCGCATTTTGACACAAATGCTTCATGTTCAAACACTGAATTAGTTTTATATTTTCTTCTAAATTAAAATTCTCTTGTCCTGCAAGGTCATTTCATGACTCGTATTTTATCTCAACGCCTCTCATTCCACAAAATAGCAGTGGTTCTAAATTAATGGGGGAACATAAAGTCTATCTTGACAGCTTTTCTAAACTACACATAGCCAGTCCTAATAATCCGCATGAATGGTGCCTAGACATCTGTAATTTGAAGTAGTTCCTAAGGTACGCTGAAACACTTACTTAGACGAAAACCTTTGTACTAAAGAAATATTTGATAAATAAGAAAGCTCCTGCCATACCTGGCCTCACAGCAACCAATTAATGAAGTATTTAGTAATTACACAGCATAAATTCCATACAGAACAGAGAAGAGGAAGTTACTCACCATCTTTCTATGTAGGAAAAAACCTTAAGACCTAATTGGTTAAGGAATTACAGATAATGTGTGATCACACCCGAGTTCCTACAATACTGCTCAGTGGGTAGAGATTTCAGAAAATGCTGGGAGTCAGGGAACACTCCCTGGAGGTGGAAAAAGAGCTTAAAGTGAAGAAGGGGAGGGTGTCTAAATGGGAAAGTGTAGGACAACCAAAGGCCCACATGCAGAGAAACAAACGTGAAAGACATGAGGAAAGAACTACTTTGAGTGGCGTCAACCAGGACCTCTGGGCACAGGAAAAACTGCAGAGATAAGATGCTGCCACACCGTGAGGGTCTTCAACACAAATGGCATTAAAGTATCACAGAGCAGGTCTTAAACCCAGCAGACCATTTGAAGGGATAAATGAGAAGCTTTATAAGCTGAATACCAAAGGCACCAGAAAGAAGCCCTGGACACTGACCCTGAAGTTCTTATCTGCAGGGAGGCCAGAAGAGTGCTTAAGGCGTTAGACTTTTCTCCTGTATCCATGGACTCACCTTCTACTCTATGTGGGTTTGAAATAGAAATCTGACCAATTAGGCAGAGAAAAGAAAATTAATAAAGGAAACTCAAAGGCAATCAGTGTCACCTCAAACAGGAAAAAACTATGAATTCTTAAAGAAGAGGAAGGAAGCCCACCTGTACAGGTGGGACTGGGGAAGCTAGCAAAAGGGGTGTATCCAAGAAGGCAGGTCCTAAATGACTGTGCTGCCGGGTACGGAAGACGGGGCACACCTCATCACCAGCTCCGTCAAAGGGGACGCATCCTGACATGGAGACCAGGATGGAGAGCACATGAAAAGTCAGGAAGGACTTGTGTCACTAGTCCTGAGTCAACTCTAAGGACGGAGGAACTTTAAACACGGTTTTACAGATAACATTTAAGAAGTACCAACCTGTCATCCAAACCCGAGACCTAACTTTCACTATCTGCCATATACCTGATTATTTCTCACCTGGAAAGTTCTGACTTAGGATTTCTTCACCTAATATCCACGGCTCTTCTTGCTCCAGTTTGAAAATCGCCTCAGGTTTGATCATTTGATAACCTGTCAATTGGAAACACAGAGAGTCCCAACTGCTTGGGCTGAGGGACTCTTAAATATAAAGAAGATTTCACTACAGAGGCTAAAAAACAAAACAAGCAAATAAAAGCCTTTCAACGGGGTGTAGCAATCAAAAAATCCTTTGACATCTGAAACTTAAACCCGAAATCCGTAATATCTTAGGGGTCCCACAGTTGCTGAGTGTGCCCTGTGTCACACAAGAATGTTCTTACCCAAGAAAACTAGATTGCTATAGTTCTCCAACATCACATCCCTGTACAAGGTCTTCTGAGTAGGATTAAGCAGCTGCCACTCCTCCAACGTGAAGTCCACAGCCACATCCTCAAATGATATCTAAAAAAGCACAATGCCTGTTAAATCGGAAGTCATTCTCTTTGTTGAATACAGGCTTTCTTCTCTACAGTGACAGGTGGCCTCCGAGTTGGCCCCATGATCTCCAACTCCTGGGGTTCATGCTTTCGTTTAATCCCCACCATCCTGACTATGGGCTGGACTTACTGACTCACTTCCACTGAATGGAACAGGGTAGAAGTGCTGGATCAGGTGTAAGAGCATGTGACTTCCACGTTGCGAACCCTCTCCTGCTCTCCCTGGGCCACATGGCGAGGCAGCCCTGTGCACAAGCCCACGTGGCAAAGACCCGAGGCCTGCCAACACCCACGTGAGTGATCTTGGAGGGGGTCACCTCCCTACCGCCCCGTGAGATGACCACAGCCCTTCTCAACATCCTGATGACAGGGTCGCATGAGACCCTCCACCAGAACCAAATGGGTGAGCAGCTGTCAGACCCCTAACTCACAGAAACTGAGATACATGTTTGTATTTTCAGCCACTGAGATTTGGGATAATTTGTTACATAGCAATGGGTAAGTAATATAATGTCCTAGTCGTGCATTATACTTTGAGAGGAAAACAAAAATGTTATTAAAATATTCATCATTATGAATTCATTCACCTATCCACCCATCTATCTATAGAATAAGAAGTTGGAATAGTCTGTCTTTAAATAAGCAGTGTTTCTCAAAGAAGGTGCCACTGGTATCTGGGCAAAGGACAAGACACCACAGAGACCGATACTGTCCCAGGCTGGGCCCATGTACGTGTGCTGCCGTGTCGTCAGAAGGTGCCACAACAGCGCAGAAAGCTGTCCTGCCTTCCAGCCACTGGACGAGACCCAAAACACTGCCCAGGGACAGGCTCCCTTGCCAGCGGGCCACAATGCTCTCAACACATGGACCTCACTGGTCCTCTGGTCCCAACCAGAGGGTTTCACTGGACCCTGACACTTTCCTGGGGTCTGGTCTGGCCATCCTCATGGGCTCCCCAGGCACGGGTCACACACTCCAGGCCTTACCTGACCACATTTACTTCCTGTTCGAATTCACTGCATCTGATAATAGCCCCGTATTTGCAGAGGGGCTGAGTGAGCGTTTTAATGGACAGTTTGAGGACAGTCTTAAGGGGCTGACAGGAAGGCTCATGGCGACCCCAGCCTGGAGCACAGAGCTCAGAAGGGAGCGGCCCTTTGCACGGTGCCGGGGCTCGGCCAGGCTGCCCCCAGTCACAGCCCTCCTCTCACAGTCACTGACCCGTCATGTTCTGCGGAAGACCCCACGGAAGCCTCCACCCCTACGACCCCGTCCTGAAGACTCAGTGACTGCCAGATCCTGTACATCCACTTTCAAATCTTTTAAAAACTCAGGAGTTTCTGCTAAGCAATTCTTACATGCGCTCTATCTCTCTGGTTAAATTATGTAAAAATATCTGTTCCTCTGTATAGGGACAACGTGTCTTTCCAGACAAAGGGTCTGGATGAAAACGGAGATGATTTCTTTTAAAGTTTTGATTACTAAATGGGACACACTGATGATGACCAGAGAGAAAGGAAAATAAAGCCCAGCACCAGGGGAGGCACAGGGGAGGGAGAAAGACATTAACGACCTTTGTGTTTTAGACCTACTCCTGAAAACTTTCCTTCCGCCTGGAAAAAACACAAGAAACAAAAGAAAATGACTCGCTGTGCTTCTCTCCGCGCCCATGACCGCTCTGGGTGTAGACCGAAGCCTGCCTGCTCGACGGGGCTGCCGGCCAGCAGCACAGGGCGCCTCAGCCCCCGTGCTTCCCACACAACAGCCCGATGCCGTCTGCACCCCATGAGGTGGCAGGGCCTGGACAAACCAAATGGCCTGGAACTCAGCGCCCCAGGCAGCCCCTCAGAAACCAAGGACTGAAGTAAATTAATCAGACCGGGCAACGGAAAGCCACGCTGGGGCCGTTAGCCTAACTGCCTGATGAAAGCACGTGCTGCCTGGAGGCTCTGGGACTGTGCTTCTGGTGCGCACGCCCAGCCGTGTGACCCCGGTGCCTCAGCCCTGGCAGGCGTTCAGGCCAGCCTCCGCCTGCTGCCAGAGCTGTGCTATGCGAACCACTGCCTTGTGCCAGGTCACAGAGGTTCACACGGCCACTTGAGCAGCCTCCTGATGGGCTGACACATGCCCTCCTGATTGGGAAACGGCTGAGACCACATGCAGGCTGAGAGGCTGCCCCGGATGAACCCCCTGGTTCCTGTCTCGGCCCCTCTAGGTCTGACCTGTTCAGGTCCATGATGGGGTTGCCTGTTTCTCACTCAGGTCCTGAAAAATCAAGTGGATGGGCTGAGGAGTCTGGCTCCTGGTTAAAAACCTACATGTGAACCTTCAGGTCCAAACACAGGCAGGCCCAAAGGGTTACCCCGCAGGGCTCCTGGGGGACACTGTCCCCACTCCTGCCCCCAGACCTGGGGTGCAGCCTGCGTGCCATGGCCTCCAAGGGGCCGGTGAGGATCTCGTGTGCCTGCGTCTCTGCCTGAGGCCTTTGGCAGAAGCCTTTCTCAGGTGCCTCTCTAAGACCCCCTTGTGAGAGGGGGGACCTGAAGACACTGTCCGCACTCTGACCCAGTACCCTGTACTTTCCACTCCCTCGTCCTCTTCCCCTCCTCCTGGCCCCCAAGTCCACAAATCTGCCGGAGCCTTTTGTTCGGGGCTCCCTGGGCAGCGAACACCTGTGTTGACACACCTGACACGTGGCCAGGGCACTGTTCACTCCTCAGGAAAAGGTAATGGGGAGTCGGCGCCTTCTGCGGCATCCGGCTCTCACTCGTGCCAGCACTCTCGGCTACTGCCACCCTGGCTGCGCCGTCACCAGCTACTCTGACACCTGGCAGCTCAGCCCTCTCAGCTCTGCTGAGCTCCTGGCACAGAACACAGCAGCGAAGGGGAAAAGCTACAGTGCTGTGCGCTGCTGTAAACAACGGGATTTTTAAAAGAAAGAAAGGAACAGAGGAAGGAAAAGAGGGAGGAGGTCAGCTAGGTGGGTGGGAATTGTTTTGAAAGGTGAAGGGAGGGATTACCCTGGTGGCGCAGTGGCTAAGAATCTGCCTGCCAATGCAGGGGACACGGGTTTGAGCCCTGGTCTGGGAAGATCCCACATGCCGCAGAGCAGCTAAGCCCTTGCACCACAACTACTGAGCCTGTGCTCTAGAGCCCGTGAGCCGCAACTACTGAGCCCGTGTGCCACAACTACTGAAGCCCGCGTGCCTAGAGCCCGTGCTCTGCAACAAGAGAGGCCACCGCAATGAGAAGCCCGTGCACCGCAACGAAGAGTAGACCCCGCTCACTGCAACTAGAGAAAGCCCGCACGCAGCAACGAAGACCCAATGCAGCCAAAAAATTAATTAATTAAAAAAAAAGAAGAAGAAGAAAAGTGAAGGGACACCTCAGTCGTTTCTTGAGTCAATAAAGTCGGGGTGGTGGGGGGAGGGATGAATTAGGAGGTTGGGACTAGCAGATGCAAACTATTATATCTCGAATGGATAAACAACAAGGCCCTACTGTAGAGCACAGGGAACTATATCTAATCTCCTGGGATAAACCGTAATGGAAAAGAATATGAAAAACAGTGTATATATATTTATATATATAACTGAACCACTTTGCTGTACAGCAGAAACTAACACAACATTGTAAACCAACTATACCTCAAAAAAAAGGTCAGGAAAAGGAACTGGGCAGACACCCTCCTGTGCAGCAGAAGCAAAAACAGTTCTACCTAAAATGTATCGAAATTCCAACTGAGGGAATATATATGGGGCCATTTGAAGGTTTTGTAACAATCAGTTGTGCCGGATGATTCAGGTTTCTTCCCTAAACCCAGAGCTCAGGTGGGACATGGACCCAGGCCTGCTGCCCATTGCTGTGCTCTTTACACCCGCGCCCACCGAGGACCTGCGAGGAGCAGCCTCAGAAATGTGTTCATCCATTACAGGATGTCATCTGCCACGTCATCTACATCAACAGCTAGTAAAACGCTTTCTTTACAGGAAACCGTCAGGAGATGTTTGCTCCCACCGAGCAAATGGTCTGCTTTTTGACGGAGGAAACCACGCAACTCTTCCTGTTTCTCTTTCTGTGGCGGCTTCTAGGAACATGTGAGGAAGCTTGCGGCTCAACTCCAACAGTGCAGGGCCTTAATTCTCTTGTATCTGTGCCCCAACTTTAAGACTTTTGTATGATTCTGTGATCCACCTTGTACTTCTTTTGACATCTTCCTTCCCAAGGTTGTATTTTCTCCGGTTACAATTTAAATGTATTTAGCCCTTTCCTGTTAGTTGTAGAGATGCCTGTGAGCCTCATCACACCCACAGATAAAACCGCTAGAGGACAAATAACTCACCTGTGACTTGACCATTCTCCCCCGGTCCTGGGAAATCTGCTCTGCTCTGTCCTGGTGCTCTGGAAAAAGGCCTCTGGTCAAAGGTCTGTGGACTGGGAATGCACCCCGAGTCCTGAGGCCTCTTCTTTCTTATTTCACAAGAGTTTTCGTGCTCCTGAGGGCCATGGCCTGGAGGTGCAGTGGGAATTTTATTTTAGATGATGTAATTCATTTGGGGACCTCAATCTTGGTTCTCTATAGCTGGGAACTCAGACAGGCTATGTGCTAGCACTAAGAAACAGGATAGAAAGTGAGCTACTGGCGTGTGTCAGCCGAGCCGACCGCAGCCAGGCCAGGCCTGCACCACACACTGGGCTCTGCAGCCTGGCTCCCACCTGGGAATGCCCGACGGGAGCCACCTGCCTCACTGGTTCAACCAAAGACCCCAGGGGAGCCCCACCACCTCAAAGCACTCTGCAGAGACGGCAACAAAGTCTGGAAATGCAGTCTTGGCTCACTCACCCTGCAGCACCTTTTCCCGGGGGCACTTAGATGAAACCACTGGCACAGGTACTACAGAATAAAACGCCACTCACTTCTAGGCAGGACAGGGAACAGGCAATGGCCTGGGGTGCTGGCTCTCTACTCCAAAATCAGCCCTGGAGCAAAAGGAAAGCATAGATCAGAGGAACTAAAAGAAATGGCCAAAAGAAGAGGAGAGACCCCGGGGGAGATGGAGGCCGTGGTGAAGCTGACGCTCGGGTGTGGGTTTCTGGCTGAGCCGGCCGCGCTACAGCCCAGAGCAGACGCAGCGAGAAGAGAGGTCTAAGGAAATCTTTTCAGTTCTGTCTTTCTCAGCTCACACTGGCGCAAATACTGCCTTCCCTTCCCTCGGAAATCAGCAGAACGGCCTAGGCCACAGTAGAAGGCAGCTCAAAATCCCTGCTGAGTTTAGGAATCACAGAAACGGCAAGGGCCCAGCTGCCTTCAGGCACTTGTCTCCCACCACCCCATGGACCCCAAGGAAACTGCTCCACACCTGCTTCTTCCTAAGGGTCTCTGATCCCTGATCGGAGGAACTGCTCAGACAAGTGGTGGGTACGGGGCTATCCAGTGGCTCTAAGGTCCACACTGCTGGCCCTGGAGCCCCTTCCCTTCCCTTTACTTTGAAGGCCTGGCCTCAGCCCTTCCCTAATGCAATTATCAGAGTAGGAAAGCAGATAACACCTCTAGGGGGATACAGCTCAGAGCCTGTGAGGGCAAATACAAATTAAAAAGAAAAAGACTCCCCAGAACCTTATTCAAAGAGTATTTACTCTAGAAAATTACAAAGTCTTTCTCTGCCCTTTTGGGATGTAGGTTAATCTTTCCTAAAACTAAGTTTAACAACTCAAGAATGCCTTTCTTAAGGACCTGGGAGCCGTCTCCAAAATCATCCAGGAAGGTACAGCCCTCTCTCTGGGTCTCTGGGAGGACAGGAGCCTAACCAGCCTGACTTTGGCACCTGGCTCCAAATTGTAAAATTACCCCCCATCATAAAGGTATGACAAGTGTATTTTTCCTTTGGATGAAGGCAAGTAGCCAACACAGTAGCCACCCCCACTACCAGGCAAGGTTAGGATGGACTACATGTGACAAATGATCACTTATCTTGAGATCGTGTGTATAATGGCTTGTACCTGCCCAGCTACAGAAAAGGGCACGATCTCTTCCTGTCTCTCGCAATGTCTTTAGCAGACTGCCTGAGGTGGGCATCAAATTCTGGTTCAATTTTTATTCAATAATAAAACTATTCTAAGGGACTTCCCTGGTGGTCCAGTGGTTAAGACTCCATGCTTTCACTGCAGGGGGCACGGGTTCGATCCCTGGTCAGGGAACTAAGAAACTGCATGCCACGCGTGCAGCTAAAAAAATTTTTTTTTAATTAAAAAAAAAATTAAGAAACAACCACCACCTATTCTTTCTCTTCTACTTTTGTGGAAAAGTCTTCTGGATTGGCGGAGACTGGTTGAAATTATTTCCCCAATGAGCCAAATAACCAAATAAATGAGTACAACCACTATTTTAAAAACTTTTTAAAAGATCACAAACTGCATTACAGAGATCACCTGAGGCAGAATTATCAGAACAGATGAACCAATAGTTAAGATCAGCACAGTCACAAAAAACACGACGCCTTCATGCACACAAATACTTACACTTTCAATGTCTCCACCGCTGTGGAGTGAACCAGGCACTTACACCAGCCGGATACCGGATCAGGGTCAAGGACTCCACGGGCTCACAGCAGGGTCACACAGGGATGTGACTTCCTTCATGAGGGTACACCTGAAAGGAAATATCCAAAAATACAGTTACCGGTAAGCCTGGGGGCCCGAGGGACAAACTCCACCTCCCACCCGAGATGCCTAGCGCTGCGGTCCAGACCTGTGGCAATTTGTTCTCCCGGCTTGGTCCCCACAGGCGGACAGGCTGAGAGGAAGGCCGACATGGTGGATGGCCAGTGGGCACCTTTCCGCGAAGTAAGCTGAGCAAGGAGAGAACGTAATAGCTACAGGAGATCTAGAGCAGGAGCCCCCTGTTCTAACAAAGAATGGGGGGAGAGGAGGGAGGTATCCTCAGGGTCCCAGTGGAACAAAGAGAGATGGCTGGACTCGTCCTCCACAAATGAGGGAAGCAAGTTACGCCCTGGTGTTAGCAGACTGCCAGGTTTTGCTCCCGGGCAGCTAACAAGAGTGGAGAGAACACTGGCCCCTTTGAGGCCCTTCCTGCCCACCCCTAGAGCTGGGCTGAGGGCTGGAATCAGACCACCTGCTCGGGAGCCCCACACCCTCGGTCAGCAAGGGAAAGAGGAAAGGAAACCCAGGAATGCTACTCAACGCCAGGCGGACCACGGACCAGCTCCTGGCACCGTCTCTCGAGGGCCTTAAACATCTCCCTCTTCGTCCTTTAACGAACCGAGGGAGGACACAGGCCAGGGAGGGAGGGCAGGTCCCAGTGCTCCCCAGGTGCTGAAGATCCTTCAGAGAGTCAAGAACCAGCCCATCTGGACAGACAGGCTGGATTCTGAAATTTGACGTGAAACAGTAGCAGAGGGCAGAGCGAGGGCGTCCAGGGCAGGAAGACCTCTACAAGTGGGAATGGAGAAGGATGGCATGTGTTCTGCCCACGCGTGGGGGGCAGCAGACACAAAGGTCAGATTCCCTGAGTGAAACCGGACTCTCCTGAGACCAGTGAACAGTGTGGTGCACGAGAACAGGTCTCTCACGAAAAACGTCCTGGGAGAGCAGAGAGCGACACCCAAAGGAGAAGCGCCTCTTCCCGAGATGCACAGGGAGCTCCTGGGCATGGGCAGGTCCCGATGGTCTAGGAGGCCCAGTGAAAAGAGAGCCCAGAGTCACTGCTTTCCAAACCTGAGGCCCCCTGAGACACAGGCCCACCTGCCCTGGAAGCTTCTATCTTGTCTGGACCCCTTTTGGGTTGATGCACAGGAGACCTTCTGTAGCTTCTCCTCTGGAAAAGGGGACGTGCCAACTGTACTAACACCCCGAACGGTCACCCTGGTTCCTCCCCCAGGGCCCCAACGTACTCCTGCACTGTGCTCTCACATCCACGTCAGATCCCACTCACACACTAATGCAGACCTAGACACACACTCACAGTCTCATTTACGGGCCAGGAAAGCAGCAATTTGCTGAAGGCCTCTTACTACCAGGCCCTGTTCCGGGCACGTGGGAGAGACCACTAAACAGGACAGACAGTCCCTGCTCTTTAGGATGGGAAACAGACACACAAGTAAGTAAAATAATTTCAGACTGTGAGAGCGTGCAGAAGAAACTTCAGATGCGCCAGAGGAGTGGGTGGGTGGAGGGCACTCCTTGCAGATGACTTTGAGCCGAGCTCTGAGGAGGCGGGGCCGGCCCCGGAAGGCTACAGGCCAGCCACGCCCGGCAACGAGCATCGACACAAAGGGCTGGAGCAAGCGGGTGGGGGGGACTCCTAGCTGGTGGGGTCTCTGAGTACTTTTCAACAAGGCAATGTTCAAGTAAAAGGAGCCATCACTGATCAACACAGCCGTGCACACGCCGGGTGAGAGGGGCCAAAGAGCAAAGGACAACACGGTTACTGAACGGAAGTCACCACGTTGTCTTGCCTGGGCCAACGAAGGACTCACCCAAACCCCAAAACACCACCCTTAAAGGCCCCGCAATCACCAACACCCAAAGCCCCTCAAATGCGGTTCCAAAGACCGCCTCAATCACACTGACTGACCCCCCGAGAACCCGCAGCCCCCAGATCACTGGACACACGAGTCTCCAGGACACACAACCATCGACTCCATAAAGCCCATGTGCCCAGTGCCCCCCCAGGGGGTCTGGGCCGTCAATTACACACACTGTGAGTCCCCATCGGCTCCTCTAGCAAGGCCCCCCCCATCACCAACCACCAGTGACAAAACCAATCCACAGAAGTGTGTGAATCAAAGAACCCCAAAGTCTCTCCACAGCCAACCCACGATCAGACACCCACAGAACCCCTGACTCCCGGTCACGGCGGGCTCTCCGTCACTCAGCCCTGCGCACCAGCCACAGGCCGCCTTACGGACCACCTGGTTGATTATGACCCCAGAGCCGTCTGACCTCCACAGGCTTCTCAATGCCAAGGCCAAGAAACCCCACCACTGGCTCCTCCAAACCCCACTCGGTAACCTCCACGGTCTATCCACTGACTAGACACTGAGTCAGTGGAACCCCAAATGTTGAGTCCCAAAGGACCCCCAGAGAACTCCAACCCCTCCCTCTCGCAGTGCCCACCCACTCACCTTCACAGAGCCCGCCACCACCCGCCCCCTAAACCAGGCCCTCATCACACGGGGCTGCCAGCCACTCACCTCCAGACACCCACTGTCCAGTCCACGCCATGCTCACCCACCACTCAGACGCCCCCGGAGCTCATCACCCTGCGAGGGTCCCCAGCTCCTCACAAACACCCCGGCCCCTCCAACGGCGCCAATTACCACCCCCACTTCCCCCTCACAGCCCCCAACAGGCCACTCGTCAACCTGTGTGCAGACCCCAGCCACTGACACGCGGCCTCCGACCAGATACCTCAGCCACAAGGTCCCCAAACACGGGCCGCCCCGGTCACTGCCCTCCACCGAAAAAGCTACCATCAAACTGTCAAGTCAAACCAAACACAGACGTAGCAAAGAAATGTTTTACTCCGAGGATTTATTCTTGGGTGGGGGGTAGGGATGCTGGAAGAGGAAGGACGCTGCGGCCCTAAGAGGCACAGCATCTCCGCAGAGTGTGGGGAAGCTGGATCAAAGGGCGGGGGACCAGACAGCAGACGAGAGGACATCTCACCGGAGGTCGGCCAGTTCTGGGCGCAGTGGCGGGCTGCAGCTGCTCAAGTCTACTGCCCAGAGTTCAGGGAACTGCAGGAAGGAGAGAAGCTGAACCAAATTTGGTTTCTAAGCGTTCTGATCAGTGAGAACAAACGGTTCAGCTGATCATTGATGAGGCAAAAGATGAGAGGGGCTGCGTCATATTTACCTACGGCCTTGTCACAGGTAAACAAGGGCATCATGTGGGAAGGGGGTTCTTTGCAGCCAGCTGTTTCCCGGAACCCGAGGAGGGGGGGATCTTCCCAGGAGCACACGGCTCAGGTACAGTCCAACACTGCAGCAACCAGCGGCCCCTCCTGCCGACGAATTCCTCAGTGCAACCACTCCGGGGCCTCTACATGCCCCCCACGCGCCCACAGAGCCCCGTCGTTCATCCCTTCGCGCCCCGTCGCCAAGCCAAAAGCACGCAAATCATGGATGGCTAGAGCCTTAACTATTGCTGCACACAGACCCGAACCCACATCCCCAGGGCACACGCCGGCCCCGCACAGCCCTCCACTCACTCCCGAGGGGAGCCTCCGGGCTCCCTCACCCCCAGGGCCTGCTGCCTCCAGCCCCCGAGGCTAAGGTCCCCCCAAAGGCCCCTCCCAGAGGCCCCCACCATCCACTTAATTCCCTCCGCCGGCTTCACAACCACTCACCCCTCCCTGGCCCCGAATTACTGATTTTCACAGACATTCCACTACCTCGCCCGCCAAGTGTCCCCAGCTTCATCAGCCCCACCGTCTCCCCGCACAGCCCCTCCTCTCCCACCACCACGGGAGGCCCTGCCCTGCCCCCCAAATCTCCCTCCTGCTTCCCACATCACTGCCGCCCACACCCGCCCCTCCAGACCCCTGTCCCCCAGGCGTTTCCCCACCGTCGCCCTCCCTCCCGCCTCCCCGCTGCCCGGCCGCCCCGCGGCCCCCGCGGCCCCTCCCCTCTGCCGCCCCACGCCCCTCCCCCACAGCGCCCCCCGACCTGGACCGGAATCGGCGCCTGCGCGGCAGGGCCGTCCTCTCGCGCCTTCCCCGCACCCGGCTCCGGGAGCCGGTTCGTGCGCACGCCGGCTTAGCCCCGAGCCGGTCCGCGCCGGGGTCACCGCGGCCCCGGTCGGACGCTGAGGCCACCGCCAGCCCGCAGCCCCCCCGTCCCGTCCCCGCCCCCCACACCCTTACCCCTTTGGCCCACGGCGCCGACGCGGACACGGCCGGGCCGCGGGAGTGTCCGCGCAGAACTACATTTCCCGGAGCCCCGTTCCCTTTAGAACTACATTTCCCAGAGGGCTCCGCGGCACGCCTCCCTGATGAACAGGGGTGAGGTTTCCTGGTGCCAACCTCTTTGCGGCTGCCTGGGGCTCCCGGTTCAGACGGTGGGATGTAGCCTGCGCTCCCCCCAACCCCTCAATGTGCTCCAGTTTTGATCATAGAGAAAAGTAATTTATAAAATCAAAGTAGTAGTATAGGTACGTTTTATCCAGTCCAACAGTACTAACAAAAAGAATGAAAATAAATGAAATGAGGGATTTGGGGAGAAAAAAAATGTAATTACGGGAAGAGAAGTAAATTAAAGAATATAAAAGCAGAATATAAAAGGAATTAAAATAGAAAAAACTAAACTTGATAAATCCAATTTTTAAAATAAAATATAAAATCATACTAGAGATTTTTATCAAAAAGTGAGAAGAAACAGCAAAAACAACTGGTAATGAAAAAAGAAAATTAGCCAAAAAGAACAAATTAAAATATTTGTGAAGGAATATTTTGCTCAATTATATGTAATCTAGGAACTATGTTAATAAATTTAGAACTTAATGAAGTACGTGATTTAAAGGAATAGTTAGGTAATTAACTTAAGAAAATAATATCTTTTTAGACCTAGAGTGATGGTTAAAAATGTTTTAGTGGGCTTCCCTGGTGGCGCAGTGGTTAAGAATCCACCTGCCAATGCAGGGGACACAGGTTCGAGCCCTGGTCCAGGAGAATCCCACATGCTACACAGCAACTAAGCCCGTGCGCCACAACTACTGAATCTGCGCTGTAGAGCCTGCGAACCACAACTACTGAAGCCCGCGGGCCTAGAGCCTATGCTCTGCAACAAGAGAAGCCACCACGATGAGAAGCCCGCGCACTGCAACGAAGAGTAGCCCCTGCTCGCCGCAACTAGAGAAAGCCCGTGCGCAGCAACGAAGACCCAATGCAGCCAAAAATAAAATAAAATAAAATTTAAAAAACAGTTCTTAGCTACAGACTCATATGTTTTCCTTGGTGAATCTTCCACATTATCAAGGAGTATAATCTTACCAAACAATTTCTAGAAAAACCTAGACCGAACCCTTTTCTTAACACAAAGATAGCAAAATAGTTATACCATAACCAAAAGTAAATTTAAAAAAACAAACAAAGTGTAAAGCAGTTTCAGTTATATTCATGTGAAAAATTAAAAAAAATAGTAAATGGAATCAAGCAATACATTTAAAAACATATCATAAACAAGTAGAAGTCATTGCAGGACTTTTCACCATATCAGTAGATTAAAGGGGATCATGCATCATCATCTAATTAAATACTGCAAAATCTTTAATAAATTCAAATTCAAATTCAAATTTAAAAAAATCTTTAAATAAATTCAACCTAGAATGTCCATTAAAAAAAAAAAGCACACAGGGCTTCCCTGGTAGCGCAGTGGTTGAGAGTCCGCCTGCCGATACAGGGGACACGAGTTCGTGCCCCGGTCTGGGAAGATCCCACATGTCAGGGAGAATGTCCTAGAATGTCCATTAAAAAAAAAAAGCACACAGAAGTGTTAAGATACTACTACCACAACATGTGAAATGTCTCATAAATGGATAACGTTATAAGAAGTATTATCATTAGAAATCATAAAACTATCACCAATATTGTTTTCTTAAATTGAGAATATTTTAAAAATACACGAAAGTATAGAGAATGAGATCATAAACAGTCAAATGATCAGATATTCATATTTGGTAATATGAATATTACCAAATATTTGGTAATATTTGATTCAGATCCTTCTTTAATCAAAAAACAAAAATTATAACACTGTATATTCAGTTGCTGTTCTCTGAGCCTTTAGTCTCTTTCTTCCTATTACCATTCCTCTTGGGGCAATCATTGCAATGAATGTGCTGTATAGCCTGCCATTCCATGTATACTTTTACTACACGCAGACTGTGTTTATCATATGTCATACATTTTATGTCTTAACTTTACATGAACGGTATTGTTAACAAACTCAACATTAAATCTCCAGGTTGTTGATCCTGGTCTCAAGTAAAGACTGCTCATTCTTTTTTTGTTTTGTTTTTGTTTTTTAATATTTATTCGTTTATTTGGCTGTGTTGGGTTCTTAGTTGTGGCATGCGGGATCTAGTTCCCTGACCAGGGGTGGAACCTGGGCCTCCTGCATTGGGAGCGTGGAGTCTTAACCACTGGACCACCAGGGGAGTCCCAAGACTTGTCATTCTTAAATAACTGGGAAACAGTACCAGCTGGAGGCCTCACACTGAAGGGTGTTAGGAAATTTTCAGAAGCAGATGACGGCAGGAAGTGGACAACTTCTGCTCAAGATCAACAGAACAAGATGACCTGAGCACTTAGGTATGTACTTCATCCTCTTTGTCAGTGAAAGTTTAGAGTGTTTACTGCTGCTAGTTACATCTTTTTTTTTTTTAAGTATTTTTATTTTTATTAAGGTTTTTTTTTTTTTTTGCGGTTCGCAGGCCTCTCACCGCTGTGGCCTCTCCAGCTGCAGAGCACAGGTCCCGGACGCGCAGGCTCCGGATGCGCAGGTTCAACGGCCATGGCTCACGGGCCCAGCTGCTCCGCTGCATGTGGGATCCTCCCGGACCGGGGCACGAACCTGCGTCCCCTGCATCAGCAGGCGGACTCCCAACCACTGCGCCACCAGGGAAGCCCCTCTAGTTACATCTTAACTATGATACCCTGTAGAGTCTCGATCTTGACGACCTTGACATTGTTCTTTGCGCCTCCATCACTCTTTGTAATGAGCCCAACACCTGGTTACAATTTGTTGATGATATGGTGAAAATTATTAATTTTGTATTCATTTTTCACCTAGCTTCCTTTGGTGCTAATTTATTGTGATAAATCAGTTGATTTCCTAAGTAAGTTGGATCAACTACGTAGTGCCTTTTTAAGTGTCAAAGAAGGTTTGGTTTTGTGTTTTAAGTAAGCAATTTAGTTAACACTCCTACAACTGGTTCCTTTTTTATTTAATGTGCTAACCTTTTTTTTTTTTGAAGATGTTGGGGGTATGAATTTATTAATTTACTTATTTATTATGGCTGTGTTGGGTCTTCATTTCTGTGCGAGGGCTTTCTCTAGTTGTGGCAAGCGGGGGCCCCTCTTAATCACAGTGCGTGGGCCTCTCACTATTGCGGCCTCTCTTGTTGTGGAGCACAGGCTCCAGACGCGCAGGCTCAGTAGTTGTGGCTCACAGGCCCAGTTGCTCCTCGGCATGTGGGATCTTCCCAGAACAGGGCTCGAACCCGCGTCCCCTGCATTAGCACGCAGATTCTCAACCACTGTTCCACCAGGGAAGCCCCAACTGGTTCTTTTTTATAAATTTATTTATTTAGTTTTGGCTGTGTTGGGTCTTCGTTGCTGTGCGCGGGCTTTCTCTAGTTGTGGCGAGCGGGGGCTACTCTTCGTTGCGGTGCGCGGGCTTCTCATCATGGTGGAGCATGGGCTGTAGGCACACGGGCTCAGTAGTTGTGGCTCGCAGGCTCTAGAGCACAGGTTTCAGTAGTTTTGGCGCATGGGCTCAGGAGTTGTGGCACACGGGCTTAGTTGCTCCGTGGCACGTGGGATCTTCCCGGACCAGGGCTCGAACCCGTGTCCCCTGCACTGGCAGGCATATTCTTAACCACTGTGCCACCAGGGAAGTCCCCCTAGTTCTTTTTAAAAGCTGACTTTGTAACAATAGACTGATTTTTCTGCAAAATCTTATCTCAGAGGCTTACTGCCTTGTATGTTGTCATGGGTGCTCTGGTGTGCGACCCAGAACCTCCTTAAGGACTGAGACACTGATCCCTCCAGCTACCAATTGTGGTGCCTTCTAAGAGGCCACAAATGAGTCCCTCTCAAGAAATTGCCCTCAGCTGAAGGAGCTGCCTCACCCAAGATTAGCCTCCTCCTTGGGGACAGCCTGTATCCAACAACTGGTCAATATAGGGGTACAAAGTCCCCACCCCTTTGCCTCAATTTTGGATATATCTGAAGGGCCCGCTTCAGAGACCTTTGCAGGGTTAGCTGAGGCCTCCTTTGTAAATGGATCTCTGTTCAAATTTCCCTTCCTTCCAGTCCTGCTTCCCTCATTCCCTTACAAATCACCTGCTCATAAACCTCCATTACAAAGTCCGCTTGCTGCAAAACTCAACCTGCTACCTGTGTACACTTCTTGTTCCAGTTAGTTTATAAGTGTCTGTTAGAGAAATACATTTGTCTCATCTTTTGCTGAGTCCCTTAGTATTAAAGTCCTAGGCTTATATAGTAGATTTCCCACACACACAAAATAAAAGCACAGAAAGAGAATGGAAGATCAGGGAAGCTGAGACTGAGAAGAAATTATTATGAAAAAGACAATTTTGAAAATGGAGAAATAATTTTTCTAGGCATCTTCCATATAAATAAACCAATCAATTCAATATCTAAAGAGAAACTACTGTTTCCAAAATGGGGAGCAAAATAAATAGGAGCACTTTCTTACCCGAAGCTTAGAATTTAAGTAGAGAAAAAAATAAAGATATACAAGGAGGAAACAAAGAATGATATTTGATATGAAGGCCATAGGAGTAATTTACATGGTTCAAATTACAAGTCCTACCACAGTTCATAAATATGGTGGGATCAAAATTCACTGGGATAGATAAGAATGAATTTGGAGGCTTTGCAATATGACCTGAGCAAATTCAAAATGTGTACAGTGCTTCCTCATGCTGTGACTGTCCCATGGAACAGGGTGAATTCATGTATCAGGGGAGTCAGTAATTCTAGAACTAGAGGACCTGAGAAAATCTATTTTTGCCTTCCCTACATCCATTCCCTTTCTTCTGATAATTCATCTCAGTTTTTCTTTGGGAAACAACCTTTCTCCTATGCTTAGTCTATGTGGGTTCAGTAAAGCTTCAGACAATGAAGTATTGGTTTTATACAATGCGCAAGGGCTGGACCATCAGTCATTGTGATTCTTGTTCAGGGATGGGCATCTGACCCTATGAGAGTCCATCCCCGCATATTTTCCCGAACGATTATGAAAGTAGGGTGAGTTTTACTTTGATATTACATGAGAAAAGGCCAACTGGGAAGAATAGAGAAAGGGAGAAAGTAGTGTAATGGCGAATGAAGCTGTGAGTCCAGCCATTCCTGAAGCCCACTGCTTGTCCCCTTCAGTTATAAAACTAATACATTTTCTCTATTAGTTTAAACTAGTTTGAGCTATATTTCTGGCATTTGTATCCAAACGACTCCTAATACAAATTTACTGCATTAATTAGGCATGGTGTTTCTGATCTCAGGGAGACAGCAGTGAGTGGTGGCTTGAAGCAGGATCTTAGTTCCCTCCCCAGGAATTGAACCTGAGTAGCTGGGGTGAAAACCAGGAATTCTAACCACTAGACCACCAGAAGCTAGAGGCTAGAAGCAGAGCTGCCCTGGCTCCTGTCCCCTTTGAAAACAAAAGTTTTTCAAGGAGACAAAAACTTGAAAACAGGCACAAAATTTATTATTAGAGACACAGCACAACATATGGGAGAGCACACAGAGAAGCAGTTTATTTACTTAAGGCAGAAGCAAGGCAGAAATACGCACCAGGAAAAGAGTGCATGCATCCTCCTTAATGAGGAGCACGCCAGAGAGGTGAGTTAAATCACTGAGGGCAGTGTTTCTGAGTCTTTGTTTTCCTCTGGCCAATAATCTTGCTTTGTTTCCAACATCTGACCTGGCCCAGGGCCCTTCCCATGTGCGCGCATTTTTAGCCAAGATGGATTCCACCGTGGAGGTCTCTGGGAGATAGACTGCACCTATTATGGGATAGCAGCCCCTCCCTTTCTGACCCCTGAGGAGCCTTTCTGTGCTTGTGCAGTTGGGGAGGTCTCCTTGACCTCCGGAGTGGTAGATGTGGTCATTTATCTCTTTACTCCAACAGAGCTCAGCTCCTGCCATTAACTTTTTCCTTGAAGTGTCAGGGGGAGACAAACCCCAATTTACTCAGCTTGACAAATTCCAGCTGCTCAGCCCCAGAGCCCATCCACCTCCCACCTCATTTCCAGCATCAGTTTCCATGCCAATTAAAAAAAACAACAACAACCTAAGCTAAATCACTGAAAAATATAGAAACAAAAAGGTATGTATTTATTCATTGCTGCAGCTCTACTTCCTTCTTGCATGCAGTTACCCCGATTACTGTCCCTAATCTTCTATGAACAGAATGGTTTTCTTTGTGTTGTATTCTGTCATATCCTACACACTGAAATGTCCTCGTTGGTCTCCTCTTGTCTATACACTGTCATTAATTACTCTTACAGATGTCTATTTCTCTCACTCACTTTTCCAAGACCTCCTTCCGTTCCCTCATACCCAATAGCAATCCTAGACCCTCTTCCCTAAAAATAGTTCTGCATTGTTTTAAGGCAGTAGCAGCTTTACACCATAACAAAAGTTTCATAATTATGAATAAGGAGACTTGGATTAACAGGAGACTAAGGTCTAATATGGAAAGATCTGGAAAGACAGTAAGATTAGGGATTATCCATTTAAATTTACTTAAATGACATAAAATGGCAAACCAAATGGTAGGACAGCCTAAGAAAGATCTTAAGTGCTGAGTTTCCTTCAATCAGAGAACCGGGCATAGAATGTGTTTGGGACTTGTTACAAATACAATTTGCTTGGGAATTTTATGAAACCATAACAGTGACTGAGCAGGTCTGGATTCAAATAGAAAGGGAGGATTAAATGGGAGGTAAGTGGAATAAAGGAAAGAGCTCAGGATTTGAATTTCTAGTGATTTAGACTTCTTGATATGTTGCATTTGCATTTTAATTTGGTTCAAAGTATTTTCTAATTTTCCTATGATTTCTTCTTTGAGTTAGGGATTGCTTAAAAATGTTTTTTTTTTAAATTTCCAAAAACCTGGGGATTTCCTACAATTTTTCTGGGGTTGATTTCTAATTTAGTTCCACTGTTGTCAGAAAACATAATTTTTATGAGTTCAATCCTTTCAAATTTATTAAGACTTTTTTGTGGTCCAACATAGGACCTATCTTGCAGAATGATCCATGCACATGTAAAAATGTAAAATTTTTGCATATTTAACAATCTTTAGAGACAGTGTTCTATATTTGTTAGTTACTTTGAGTGGATTCATAGTATTATTTCAGTCTTTTCTGTTCCTGCTAATTTTGGATAGTTTCTTGCTTTTATCTTTAATAGTTCCTCTCCTTTGCCTTCTTTAGATTTACTTTGTTCTTTAGCTTTTTGAGAATTCAACTCACTTATTGTTTTGTTTTTACTGTTATAATTACTTAAGATTATGAAATTCCCTGTCATCACCGCTTTAAGTTTCTCCCACAAATTCTTGTACCGGGTTGTATACGGTTTTGTCTGTATTTCCCTCACAATTTGTTGAATAGAAAGATTTTTTTAAAAAAAGATTTTCAGGCAGAAAGACCTTTTGAAATTATGCTATTAATTTATAGTTAAATATTGCCTGCCATATCAGTAAACAAAGGATGTTGTAGCCATCAAGCCATCACATTACAGCTGCCCTGATTGTGAGCCTTGAGGAAACTCAGGATGAGAAAACGGAGGATCCTGGCCCCAGATAGCTGAGGTGCATATCAAAAGAACGATTTCAGTGAGTCCAGACTTTGCATCTTCCCATACATAAAAAAAGCACTGGAGAGGGAAGACAGCAGAAGCAAGAAGAACTATAATCCTGCAGCCCATGGAACAAAAACCACATTCACAGAAAGATAGACAAGATGAAAAGGCAGAGGGCTATGTACCAAATGAAGGAACAAGATAAAACCCCAGAAAAACAACTAAATGAAGTGGAGATAGGCAACCTTCCAGAAAAAGAATTCAGAATAATGATAGTGAAGATGATCCAGGACCTTGGAAAAATAATGGAGGCAAACATTGAGAAGATGAAAGAAATGTTTTACAAAGACCTTGAAGAATTAAAGAACAAACAAACAGAGAAAAACGATAAAATAACTGAAATGAAAAATACACTAGAAGAATCAATAGCAGAATAACTGAGACAGAAGAACGGATAAGTGACCTGGAAGACAGAATGGTGGAATTCACTGCCATGGAACAGAATAAAGAAAAAAGAATGAAAAGAAATGAAGACAGCCTAAGAGGCCTCTGTGACAACATTAAACGCAATAACATTTGCATTATAGGGGTCCGAGAAAAAGAAGAGAAAGAAAGGACCCGAGAAAATATTTGAAGAGATTATAGTTGAAAAATTCCCTAACATGGGAAAGGAAATAGCCACCCAATTCCAGGAAGAGCAGAGAGTCCCAGGCAGGATAAACCCAAAGATAAACACACCAAGACACATAGTAATCAAATTGACAAAAATTAAAGGCAAAGAAAACTTATTAAAAGCAACAAGGGAAAAATGACAACATACAAGGGAACTACCATAATGTTAACAGCTGATTTCTCAGCAGAAACTCTACAAGCCAGAAGGGAGTGGCATGACATATTTAAAGTGATGAAAGGGAATAACCTACAACCAAGATTACTCTACCCAGGAAGGATCTCATTCAGATTCGATGGAGAAATCAAAAGCTTTATAGACAAACAAAAGCTAAGAGAATTCAACGCCACCAAACCAGCTCTACAACAAATGCTAAAGGAACTTGTCTAAGTGGGAAACACAAGAGAAGAAAAGGACCTACAAAAACAAACCCCCAAAAATTAAGAAAATGGTAATAGGAACATACATATCAATAACTACCTTAAACATGAATGGATTAAATGTTCCAGCCAAAAGACACAGGCTCACTGAATGGATACAAAAACAAGACCCATATACATGCTGTCTACAAGAGACCCACTTCAGACCTAGGGACACATACAGACTGAAAGTGAGGGGATGGAAAAAGATATTCCATGCAAATGGAAATCAAAAGAAAGCTGGAGTAGCAATACTCATATCAGAAAAAATAGACTTTAAAATAAAGAATGTTACAAGAGACAAGGAAGGACATTACATAATGGTCAAGGGATCAATCCAAGAAGAAGATATAACAATTATAAATATATATGCACCCAACATAGGAACACCTCAATACATAAGGCAACTGCTAACAGTTATAAAAGAGGAAATCGACAGTAACACAATAATAGTGGAGGACTTTAACACCACACTTATACCAATGGACGGATCATCCAAACAGAAAATTAATAAGGAAAAACAAGCTTTAAATGACACAATTGACCAGATAGATTTAATTGATATTTATAGGACATTCCATCCAAAAACAGCAGATTACACTTTCTTCTCAAGTGTGCATGGAACATTCTCCAGGACAGGTCACATCTTGGGTCACAAATCAAGCCTCAGTAAATTTAAGAAAATTGAAACCATATCAAGCATCTTTTCTGACCACAACGCTATGAGATTAGAAATCAATTACAGGGCAAAAAAGATAAAAACCACAAACACATGGAGGCTAAACAATATGTTACTAACTAACCAAGAGATCACTGAAGAAATCAAAGAGGAAATAAAAAAATACCTAGAGACAAATGACAATGAAAACATGACGATCTAAAACCTACGGAATACAGCAAAAGCAGTTCTAAGAGGGAAGTTTATAGCATTACAATCCTACCTCAAGAAACAACAAACATCTCAAATAAACAATCTAATCTTACACCTAAAGGAACTAGAGAAAGAAGAACAAACAAAACCCAAAGTTAGTAGAAGGAAAGAAGTCATAAAGATCAGAGCAGAAATAAACGAAATAGAAACAAAGAAAACAATAGCAAAGATCAATAAAACCAAAAGCTGGTTCTTTAAGATAAAAAAATTGATAAACAATTAGCCAGACTCATCAAGAAAAAGAGGGAGAGAAGACTCAAATCAATAAAATTAGAAATGAAAAAGGAGAAGTTACAACAGACACCACAGAAATACAAAGCATCCTAAGAGACTACTACAAGCGACTCTATGCCAATAAAATGGACAACCTGCAAGAAACCGACAAATTATTAGAAAGGTATAACCCTCCAAGACTGAACCAGGAAGAAATAGAAAATATGAACAGACCAATCACAAATAATGAAATTGAAACAGTGATTAAAAATCTGCCAACAAACAAAAGTCCAGGACCTGATGGCTTCACAGGTGAATTCTATCAAACATTTAGAGAAGAGCCAACACCCATCCTTCTCAAACACTTCCAAAAAATTGCAGAGGAAGGAACACTCCCAATCTCATTCTACGAGGCCACCATCACCCTGATAACAAAACCAGACAAAGATACTACAAAAAGAGAAAATTACAGACCAATATCACCAATGAATATACATGTAAAAATCTTCAACAAAATACTAGGAAACAGAATCCAACAACACATTAAAAGGATCATACACCATGATGAAGTGGGATTTATCCCAGGGATGCAAGGATTCTTCAATATTAACAAATCAATCAATGTGATACACCATATTAACAAATTGAAGAATAAAAACCATATGATCATCTCAAGAGATGCAGAAAAAGCTTTTGACAAAATTCAACACTGATTTATGATAAAAACTCTCTAGAAAGTGGGCATAGAGAGAACCTACCTCAACATAATAAAGGCCATATACAACAAACCGACAGCAAACATCATTCTCAATGGTGAAAAACTGAAAGCATTTCCTCTAAGATCAGGAACAAGACAAGGATGTCCACTCTCACCACTATTATTCAACATAGTTTTGAAGCCCTATCCATGGCAATCAGAGAAGAAAAAGAAATAAAAGGAATACAAATTGGAAAAGAAGAAATAAAACTGTCACTGTTTACAGATGACATGATACTATACATAGAGAATCCTAAAGATGCCACCAGAAAACTACTAGCACTAATCAATGAATTTGGTAAAGTTGCAGGATACAAAATTAATGCACAGAAATCTCTTGCATTCCTATACACTAACAACAAAAGATCAGAAAGAGAAATTAAGGAAACAATCCCATTCACCACTGCAACAAAAAGAATAAAATACCTAGGAATACACCTACCTAAGGAGGTAAAAGACCTGTACTCAGAAAACTGTATGTCACGGATGAAAGAATCAAAGATGACACAAACAGATGGAGAGGTATACCATGTTCTTGGACTGAAAGAATCAATATTGTGAAAATGACTATACTACCCAAAGCAATCTACAGATTCAATGCAATCCCCATCAAATTACCAATGGTATTTTTTACAGAACTAGGGAAAAAAAATCTTAAAATTTGTGTGGAGACAGAAAAGACCCCGAATAGCCAAAGAGGTCTTGAGGGAAAAAAACGGAGCTGGAGGAATCAGACTCCCTGACTTCAGACTATACTACAAAGCTACAGTAATCAAGACAATATGGTACTGGCACAAAAACAGAAATATAGATCAATGGAACAGGATAGAAAGCCCAGAGATAAACCCACGCACCTATGGTCAACTAATCTATGACAAAGGAGGCAAGGATATACAATGGAGAAAAGACAGTCTCTTCAATAAGAGGTGCTGGGAAAACTGGAAGCTACATGTAAAAGAATGAAATTAGAACACTCCCTAACACCATACACAAAAATAAACTCAAAATGGATTAGAGACCTAAATGTAAGACTGGACACTATGAAACTCTTAGAGGAAAATACAGGAAAAACACTCTTTGACACAATTCACAGCAAGATCTTTTTTGACCCACCCTCTAGAGTAATGGAAATAAAAACAAAAATAAACAAATGGGACCTAATGAAACTTAAAAGCTTTTGCACAGCAAAGGAAACTATAAAGAAGATGAAAAGATAACCCTCAGAATAGGAGAAAATATCTGCAAATGAATCAACAAAGGATTAATCTCTAAAATACATAAACAGCTCATGCAGCTCAATATTAACAAAACAAACAACCCAATCCAAAAATGGGCAGAAGACCTAAATAGACATTTCTCCAAAGAAGACATACAGATGGCCAAGAGGCACATGAAAAGCTGCTCAACATCACTAATTATTAGAGAAATGAAAATCAAAACTACAATCAGGTATCACCTCACACCAGTTAGAATGGGCATCATCAGAAAATGTAAAAAAACAAATGCTGGAGAGGGTGTGGAGCAAAGGGAACCCTCTTGCACTGTTGGTGGGAATGTAAATTGATACAGCCACTGTGCAGAACAGTATGGAGGTTCCTTAAAAAACTGAAAATCTAATTACCATATGACCCAGCAATCCCACTACTGGGCATACACCCAGAGAAAACCATAATTCAAAAAGACACATGCACCCCAATGTTCATTGCAGCACTATTTACGATAGCCGGGTCATGGAAGCAACCTAAATGCCCATCGACAGACGAATGGGTAAAGATGTGGTACATATATACAATGGAATATTACTCAGCCATAAAAAGGAACGAAATTGGGTCATTTGTAGAGACGTGGATGGATCTAGAGACTGTCATACAGAGTGAAGTATGTCAGAAAGCGATAAACAAATATCGTATATTAACGCATATATGTGGAACCTAGAAAAATGGTACAGACGAACCGGTTTTAGGGCAGAAATTGAGACACAGATGTAGCGAACAAACGTATGGACACCAAGAGGGGAAAGTGGTGGTGGTGGTATGATGAATTGGGAGATTGTGATTGACATGAATACACTAATATGTATAAAATGGATGACTAATAAGAACCTGCTGTATAAAAAAATAAAGTAAAATTCAAAAATAAAATAAAAATTAAAAAAATAAAAATAAAAAATCTCTTCCTAATGGTAAAAGTTACCAAAACAAATAAATAAATAAATCTCTTCCTTATGGTAAAAGTAACAACAACAACAAGAAAAAGCCCTGAATTCCTTAACTTGAGATGTGTGGTTTTCTTTAATCAACAGTAATCTTTTGATGTTCCGACTACCTGCTCTTTGTTGCAAAAACTCCTATAATATCCTGGCTTCCCCATTTGCCTCTTTGGAGCAGCCCCTCAGAGCTAAGATGCTGTGTCCCAAGATTAAGTCCTCAGTTTTGGCCATAAAATAAAACATTAAGTCTCAACGTTTAGGTTGTGCGTTTTTTTTCAGTCGGCTATTGTTTGCTCTGTCTCGGACGGAGAGTTAGCATGTTCATGTCTCCCATTAGTGATGTACTTCTATCTCTCTTTTCATCTACCGATATTCACAACTGTTTTATAACCCTGTGCACTGCAGCTTGCAGCCTCACACGGTGTTCTTCTCCGCTGTGCCCTCCGGTCGGAACTCTACCCGGTGTGGCGTCCAAACCCGAGCGCCAGCCCCTGCACGGAGAGGGACTCTGCCCGGGAAGGCGCTGGCAGGGAGGAACACCGGGCTCTTGCAAAGCCAGCCAGCCCGCCTTCCCCGTCAGCCTCCGCCGCTCTCCCCAAGCCCTCCGCCTCCTCCGCAGAGTGTTCTGGGAGATGTCGTTTTCTGCCGGCCGCTCCTGGTCGCGTGACGTACTTCCGCGTGCGCCGCACCCCCGCCTCAGCGGAGTACGCGCCTAGCGGGCTGCAGCCTGCGGGGCGACTGTGCACAGAGGCGGGCCGGGGACATACTGTTTCCTTGGCCGCGGAGCTGGCGGAGACGCGAAGGTACCCTGGCCCGGAACGTCTTGTGCGCACCAGGCTCTTGGCCGCCTGAACCCCCACGGTCGATCCGGGCGTGGAGGCGGCCAGCCCGGCCTCGGTCCCTCCCGCCTCACGGCTGCGGAACGGTACAAACTCATCGCCCCGGTTCCCTCCGCCCGGTCCCGGAGCCCGCGTCCCTGCGAGGGACTCAGCCCCGACGGGCAGGTGCCTGGTGCCCGCGGACCCTCCCTCCGTGGGGCGCGAAGCCCCTGCTGGGTGGGCGGGGTGGGAGCAGCCGGGAGACCCTGCACGAAACAGCGCGGGATGGCCAGCAGGTCCCGGACAGCTTCGTGTTGGGTGAGTCGGGACTTTCTCCCTTGCGCAAGCTGACTGGGCCGTGAGCGTAGCCGTGTTCATCCCGTGACGGCCACGCCAGGGCCTGAACTCGCGTGTTCGCCGCCGTCCGCCTGGGTCTCCAGGAACGTTCCTCGTCTTCGGGCATTTTGTGTCCGGTGCCCTGTCCTTCGGCAGGTACCCTGTTTTATGGTCTACAGCGGCCCCTGAATTCTGAGGGCAGCGAGGGTCCTCGTGAAGGAAGTGATCCTCTGTCGTTTCAGGTTTCTCACACACAAGTACGGAGTTGTCTTCGTGTCCAGCCCTTTCGGGCCCCATCAGGGAAATTAACCTCCTCTTTGTTCATTCACTTGTTGAGATGCTCATACACCGAGTGTCTTTGTGTGCTGACGCTGAGACTGGCGCTGGCAGTGCGAAGAATTACGTACGTTTCTTGCTTTCGAGGAGCTGCGGTCCCTTGTGGAGGGTGGTCGCTGGGCAGGGTGGCGGGCGGGTTCGAGGGCTCAGAGCCGGAAGGATCCGCGTCGCGAGGGGAGAGGGCCAGTGGACCGAGCCGTTGGCGCGCTGCTCGTGTTTCCGGCCTGGAGAACACTGTTGGAAGAGGTATCCGGGGGCCGAGCGGGCTTGTAGGTGTTCGAAGCGCAGTGCCTGTCGTCGGGTCTGTAGGCTTGGGTAGGGGTTTTCAACTAACATGTGCAGATTAAAGGCGCCTGTGTTCGGGGGAGCGCAGGGTACGACGAGTAGAGCCCCAGGAGGGACCAGTAGAGGACTCGGGGGCAACCAGGACGGCGGTGCCGAAGGGCTGGGGTGCAAGGGAGGTGACAGAACATTTGGAGAGTGGTTTCTTCCGCTGCAAATTTGAGAAGAGAGCTTCCTAGAAGCCATGATACGAAATGCCTCAGAAGTATTTCATGAGGCCGAAAGGTGCCGCCTGGACTTCAGAATGTGGGTCTTAAGCAGCTTTTCCAGAGCAGAGAGAATGTCGGGGGTGGTGCAGGTGGTCAGTTCCTGAGAGGCGAAGGGATTGCGTGCGACTGTGGGCAGCAGGATGTAGAGAAGCGATTAGTAATAGTATAGACACTTTTTTAGGTGATCAAGTGTGACAGGAAGAGTTTGGGTGTCAGGGGAGAAGGGATTTCACCGGGGCGGCCGGAGGGGTACAGTTAACCTCAAAATCAATGAACTTTTTGCTTTTAAACAATAACTATACAGAGAGTACAACGAGAGAAAACGTATTTGCAATAGCAATTGGAAAAGGTAAAATAAGTGACCATAAGGGTACAGGACCTGAAAAAAGAAGACTTCACAACTGTTGAATAATATTAATAGGCACCACTCTTGGCCTAGCCACTTTGTGTGTGTGATGTCATTAGCACCTCACGGCCCTGTGAGGCAAGTATGTCCCCATTTTACAGCTGAGGAAACTGGGGAGCCTGCCAGGTCCCAAACTAGTAAGGGAAACAAGGACACGAGGGTGGCAGAGCTGAGATTCAGACCCATGCAGAGTGTCTTCAGAGCCTGTGCTCTTATTGCCTCTTAAGACCTAAAAGACTTGAACAAATGTAGACAGTATTTCCTTGTTTTTGAGTGCACGTGTTTAGCAAGCCTTTATTGACTATTATGCCAGGTAATTTTCTAGGGCATGCAGGGGTGAACAAGACTGACAGGGCCCATGACCCCATGAAGGGTATGGGAGACGGTAAGACATACCAGGGGAACACCATAAACAAAGTTGTGAATGCTCATGCACTGAGAGGCTGGGTGGCTACTTCAGACTGGCAACCTTGTCTTGAGGCAGCATTTAAGCAGAATCTGAATGACAGCTGGATAATCATGGGAGTATGGGGGCACAGAACAGGAAGCAGCTAAGTCAGTGGCCTTAAGGTGAGAACCAGCAGGTGCCCTGTCTAGTGGAAAGAAGGCGTGCGGCAGGAATGGGGAGGGAGCGTGCGAGAGCAAGGCCAGATTGTGTAGGGCCCTTTCAGTAGGCAAAGGATCATCTGGAAAGCCCTAAAGTTTATTACATTTTATGTTTTATTTTGAAATAATTTCCAAACTAGAGAAGTTACAAGAATAGTATAAAATAATCTGTATTGTATTAAAAAAAAAAACACACCCTTCACCCAGATTCCCCAGATTAGCTCTGTCGTTCTCTCTTTACTTGTGTGTGTGTGTACATGAATTGGTATAAAGGGAACAGCCACAGAGACTGAAGTTCAATGTTACTTTCTACCAGAGCCTCTTTCCCCTCTCCTCTGTTGTGCAGTTGGGGAGTGACTGATCACCTCATCTAAACAGACATTGAGCTGGTTTGGGGCTGGGGTGCTGCTTTAGTTCGACTCGGTTCACCTGTATTTTCAGCGGGGTGTGCCGATCGCAGGCACCTCCCTCGCAGTACTTTGTGTCCTAAGTGCCTTGAGACTATGGGAGAGTCAGTCTGCCATTCCCGCCCAGTTCCTGTACTGACCGCACTCAGAAAATGCCCCAGGGGGACAGCCTGCTGTCCAGGGGGACATCGAAGGCTCCACTGGTTTCTCTTTCTCCTGGTGTCGTCCTCTGTCTCAGCTGACCCCGTCCCACCTGTTCTCAGGCTGGACAAATGCCCTTGGCGAAGTAAACAGCCAGCCAGCTCTTAGCTCACCTGGAAAGAGCTCTCCTCTCTCTGAAATTTGGTTCATTTAGTCCTCCTTGCTTCCGTGGGTCTCTGATGTTCATGAGGATTGTACTTTACCATTAATTTTTTAGTTGTAGCAGCGGTAGTCCAAACGTATGATTTTATTTATTGTGAATAAGTGTTAGAAAAGAAATATCTTCTTAGCATTTTGATTGAGAATTCATTGAATTTATAAATTAATTTGTTGAAAATTAATATCTTTATACCACATTGAGTGTACATATCATAAATGTTACTCGACTACTCAGGCCTCTGTTTTTTTTTTCTTTTTTTAAAAACTATAAAAATGTTTGAAATTTAGTTGATATACAATATTATGGTAGCTTCAGGTGTACTACATACTGATTTGACATTTACATACATTATGAAATGATCACTGCCCCAAGGCTGGTAATTGTCCCAGTACAAAGTTATTACAGTATTATTGACCATATTCCTTATGCTGCATCCCCGTGGCTAATTTATTTTATAAATGAAGGTTTGTACCTCTTAATCCCCTTTACCTATTTCACTCACCCTTCTACCTCTGGCAACCACCCTTTTGCTCTCTGTGTCTATGAGTCTGTTTTTGTTTTGTTTATTTGTTCATTTAATTTTTTAGATTCCACATATAAGTGAGGTCATATGGTATTTGTATTTCTGTCTGATTTATTTCACTTAGCATAATACCCTCTAGTTCTAGTTGTCACAGATGGCAAGATTTTGGGTTTTCCTTAATGGCTGAGTAATGTTCGTGTGTATGTGTGTGTGTGTGTGTGTGTGTGTGTGCTTGTGTAGCACATATTCTGTATCTATCACTGGACACTTACGTTGCTTCCATATCTGGGCTATTGTGTTTTCTTTGCCTCTGCATTTATGTATTTTATCACATGTGTATTTTTCGTTGTTTTTCTCTATTTTTAAGCTTTATTCCTGAGTACTTTCTAGATTTGTTGTGGTTCTTATTACATTTTCAAGTTGGTTACTGTTGATGTATGAAAGAGCTGTTACATGTTGATTTTTTTTTTTTTAACTGCCACCCTGCTGATGTTTCTTATCGGTTCTCATGTTATGCCAGCTGTTTCTGTTAGGTTTTTTAGTCAGAAAATCAGATGTTTGTAAATAATGACAGTAGTTTCTTCTCCTTGCTTAGTGTTTATCGCTGGCATTTTGCTTTGTTCCTGCTGTGCTGGGTCCTCTGGGACAGTGCTGACTAGCAGAGTTGATGTGAGCGTCCGTGTCTTGTTCCTGATTTTAGTTTCACACAAAGTATGATTTTTTTTATAGGCTTAGGGAAATTACTTTTACCTGTAACAAACTGAATTCTGATTTTTAAAAGCGTTAAATTTCCTCATAGTACTTTATTTCATCTATTGAGATGATTGTCCTCCATTAATGTACTAACGTTACTTATTTCTTTGATACGGTTGTGTTTTGTTTTTTTAAAGTTTGGACTGTCCTTTAAATTTCTGGATAAACTTCATTCATAGTTTGCTATGTATATATGTACAGGATTTGTTTTACTCTATTAGTGTCTTTATCTAGGTATTTTTAATAAATGAGATTGGACTACAGTTTGTGCGGTCCTTGCCTGCTCTGTAGGGTTATACAGGTTTTGTGTGATGGGTTTCCTATCATTTCCTGGCTCTACATCAGGTTAGATATGGGAGAAATTTTCTGTTCCTTGGATGCTGATAGAACTTACTTTTCAAGATAGTGTGGGACTGTTGTGTTTATGGAGAGGGTATACCTTTGATTACTGTTTCAGTTTATTTTATGACCATGGGCTAGTCAGTCTGGTCTTCCTAATTCTTTCTGGGCAAATTTTGGTTACTTTTATTTTCCTAGGAAATTTTCCATTTCTTCTAAGTTTTCAAATTTACTGGAAGAAATTTGTAAATACAGTCAGTTCTGCTATCATGTTTGCTTTAAGGATGTAAATTTGTTTCAACATGATTGATATCTTAGGGAACAATGTGAGCTTTCTGACTGATTTCAGGCAAGCCTCTTTTCACCACTTTATACTAACCTACGGCCCTTCTGACACCCAAACGTCAGGCGTTTTTCAAGGTACAGTGCCATATTTATGGTAGTATTTCTCAAATCAAACATGTATAAAACTGCTACTGTTTTTATTAAGGTTCCTGATTTTCTTTTTTCATGTGTGCTACAAAGGTGTCACACCCCAACCCTGCTCTTCCCATAAGCCGGAGACTTTGCATAGTGGTGATTTTTTTTTTTTTTTTTTGGTAACATCACATTATAGCAGAACTGCTTGTGTATAGTGATCGTTTATGAATTTTAAAATCCCTTTTCTATCTTAGAGTTATGCACCCTGTCTTGGTCATTCCCTCTTTTCTTTCTTTTCTTTTTTTAAAATTTATTTATTTTCTTTATCTTTTTGGCTGCTTTAGGTCTTAGCTGCGGCATCTTTCATTGTGGGGCAGGCTCTTCCTTGTGGCACGCGGGCTTCTCTTTTTTTTTTTTAATTTTATTTATTTATTCATTTTTGGCTGCGTTGGGTCTTCACTGCTGCACAAGGGCTTTTCTTTAGTTGCGGGGAGCAGGGACTATTCTTCATTGCAGTGCGTGGGCTTCTCATTGTGGTGGCTTCTTTTGCTGCAGAGCATAGGCTCTAGGCACACGGGCTTCAGTAGTTGTGGCACACGGGCTCAGTAGTTGTGGCTCACGGGCTCTAGAGCGCAGGCTCAGCAGGTGTGGCACACGGGCTTAGTTGCTTCGTGGCATGTGGGATCTTCCCCGACCAGGGCTCGAACCCGTGTCCCCTGCACTGGCAGGCGGATTCTTAACCACTGTGCCAGCAGGGAAGCTCCCGGGCTTCTCTCTAGTTGTGGTGCGAGGGCTTCAGGGCACGCGGGCTCTGTAGTTGCGGAGCTCGGGCTTAATTGTCCCACAGCATGTGGGATCTTAGTTCCCCGATCAAGGGTCGAACCCACTTCCCCTGTATTGGAAGGCGGATTCTTTACCACTGGACCACCAGGGAAGTCTCCTCATTTCTTGATTATGCTTGCCCAATTAAATTTTTTTGTAGTATTTCCTTTGTATTTTGTTTTTATTCTTATCAAGCTTAAAAATAGCAAAAGGCTTAAAATAAAATACACTCTCTGCTCTACCCCTTTCTTCTTCCATCCTGTCTCTTTGGTCTGTGTTTGCTCTTGTGGCATCTGCCTCAGGCCTTGCTTCCTGTTTCTCCTCCCCCCTGCATGAATGCCCTGGGCTTGATGTCATGGCTTCATTTTTCTCCATCACGACCTCAGACGTGCCCTGTCAGCTGTCCCTCCCCGGCCCTGGCAGTCATCTTGGCAAGAGCCAAGTATTTGGATGTCAGTTAACTTCGAGGCGTTGGAAAGTCCAGGCTACACTCCAACCCCTCTTCTTCCCCGACTCAGGCTGTGGGAGATGGGAGGCTCTTCTCTTTATTCCCACTTCACTTTTTGTCCCTGTGGGAGTTCCTCGTGGGTTGGGATGGGAAGCTCCTGTCATCTGGCGGTCAGTCCCCAGCACGACAGGGATCGCTTGGAGCCTGTGACAGGGCTCTACCCTGTATTTCCACTGGCCTCTGAGGCTCCCCCAGAGTTGCACTCACTGTGTCTTCCCCGGGGTCCCCCTCGCTGCAGGCAGCGCTCTTGGGGAGGAGCCTGTTAGGGCATCAGTCGGGGCTCCTCTAGCTGCTGCTTCCTTGTCTTCAGCCCCCATCCCTCCCTTTCTCGTCCTGCAGGCTTCCCAACCTGTAGAGGGCAGTGTCTTCCGTTTGCTTGGCCAGATCCTTGCGTTCTCCTCGACGTCCTTCTCTCTCTGCGCTGTCGTCTCCACCGGGGCGTCTCTGCCTCTGGCTTCACTGGATGCCTGGGACCCAACCACGGCTCCTTACCCCAGTGCTCTTACTCCAGCCCCAGGGACCTTCATCTTTCACTGGAACTAGGACCCCTGCCCTCTCCGTGGCAGTCAGAATGGTCTCAGGTGGGGGTCAGAGCGCACCACCCTGTCCAAGGCCTTCCGGGGGCTTCTCCTCCTGTGGAATGAAATCCAAGTCCTTACCACGTCCTTGAGCCCTGCAGGCCTGTGCCTTTGTTTTCATGCTGCGTGGAAGGCTCTTCCCGAAGAAATCTCAGAGCTCGTTCTCACACTGCTTGTGTTTCTGCCCAAATGTCGCCTCAGCAGGGGGCTCCTGATGACCCATCTGAGATAGCGCCTGTGTCTTCCTCCCCGCCTCTCTCCCATGAAGCTGCTGGAGGCCTGTCAGAGCACTGTCACCGCTTGCGTGCTAGGTGGCTGTGTGTTTACTGGCATCTCCCCTGCAGGAATGGAAACCCACTGAGGACAGGGACTGTGTCCACAGTTGGTGCCTAATAAGCACTTATTGAATGATCCCCTGAGGGTCTGTGGCTTGCTGCTATCTTTTGGTCCTGTGAGAGGAATTTATTGTGAGTACACTGGGTAGTTCTCAGAGGCATCAAGCACCAGTCATGCAGGCTGCATGGCTGACACTGCCTCAGGGCCACCTGGTAGGACCCGCGCACCTCGGGGAGCAGACCCCCCTGCACTGGTTTGTGGCCTGTGGCTCCGCGACCTGGGCTTTAGGTTCACAGTCTGTGCTGGGTGTCCCCTGGTTGACTCGGTTGTGGACCACTTATTTTCTTAGAAGAAGCCTGGGAAGTTACCTATTTGACACGTTTTCTTTTCTTTCTTTCTTTTTTTAAAAAATTTATTTATTTTTGGCTGCGTTGGGTCTTCGTTGCGGTGCACAAGCTTCTCATTGTGGTGGCTTCTCTCGTTGCAGAGCACGGGCTCTAGGAGCGCGGCTTCAGTAGTTGTGGCATGTGGGCTCAGTAGTTGCAGCACGCGGGCCCTAGAGTGCACTGGCTTCAGTAGTTGTGGCATGCGGGCTCAGTAGTTGTGGCTCGTGGGCTCTAGAGTGCAGGTTCGGTTGTTGTGGCGCACAGGCTTAGCTGCTCTGCAGCATGTGGGATCTTCCCGGACCAGGGCTCGAACCTGTGTCCCCTGCATTGGCAGGGAGATTCCTAACCACTGCACCACCAGGGAAGTCCCTGGAATGTTTTCTTCATGTGCTCGCTCCCACTGAGACTCAGGTGGGCTGAGCAGCCGGCCAGATGGCAGGCACTTCCGGAGGGTCAGACCTTGTGTGTCTGGTGCCTGTAGTTCGAGTCGTGCTCACCACCCCGTGCAAGGTCTCCCTGAATAGGTTCTTATCAGACTGGAAACACCTTATTTTGTCTGCATGCATAGCTGTTCATTTCCCTCTACAAGACTAAAAGCTTCTGAAGGCCAGAGTGGGCTTCACTCATCCTGAAGTCTTCAGGACCCAAAAGAGTATCTAGCACACGGAGGCTCACTTATTATTATTATTTTTTAATTCTCTCTCAAAGCAAGTGGTGGGTTCAGGATGCAGTCTGTGGAGGGACATTCTCCTTTCCTGGGTCCTCTACATCTTTTCCATGTCTCCCAGTATAATTGCAGCCTGTGGAATGGTGTGTGTATTGTTACAGGGATTGTCGTCATTCAAGGATATATCTATGGAGTTCACCTGGGAAGAATGGCAGTTATTGGATTCTGCGCAGAAGCACCTGTACCGGGATGTGACTCTGGAAAACTATAGTAACCTGGTGTCTGTGGGTAAGTACAGCTTCTCTTTTCGGCTCAGGTCGTGAGTCATAAGTTGCCACTGCTTTTTCTTTTGTTGTTCTATCCCGGGGTCTCTGAAGTAATTAATGATTATGGACTTGAGCTCTGGAGGTCATACGTTCTTAGTCCCTATTCTGTCTTCACCCCCTCATTGTAATCTTTCTGCAAGTGCAAACGAGCTGCTTCCTTTCTGAGCTCCTAGCTTCCTTTTCTAGTCCCCAGCAGTTTGGCCCACATCCTTTGTGATTTTCCCTTAACAGGGTATCATGGTACCAAACCTGATTTAGTCTTCAAGTTGGAGCAAGGAGAAGAGCCATGGATAATAAACGCGGAAGTTTCCCGTCAGAGCTGTCCAGGTGGGTGAGCAGAAACCATGGAGAGGGGAGGTCTGGAGTGAACCGGGGCTGGCACTCAGGGAGTGTTGTGTGCGCGAACTGTTCTTTGAAGTCCTTGAACCACCGGGTGGACTCGGGATGAGCCCGTGAGTCCTCAGGTAAGGATGGGGCCCTCGGTTTCCTCCCGTGGCTCTGAAAGGTTGCTTTCTGGGTTAGTTTCCTTCCTTCTGGCACCTTTTTTCTTTGCCTTCCTTCCCGTAGTCATGGGCCTTGTTTTCTCTCTTGCCTCTGCAGTTAAGTCCCTTGACTTTACCCATAGTTTTTCATTTCATTCTCTCCCCTTGACTGTTTTAGGAGATTTCATTGCTTCCTTCTCTCTTCTCACACCAGTCACTTGGAAATTACATCTGTTACTTTCTTGGGCACTTTTCTTTTTCTTTTTTTGGCCACACCGCACAGCACGTGGGATCTTAGTTCCCCGACCAGGGATGGAACCCATGCTCCCTGCAGTGTACGTGCAGATTCTTAACCACTGGACCACCAGGGAAGTCCCTTGGGCTCTTTTCTTAAAAGAATTCTGAAACCTAGCCTAATCTCACCTGTATCTTAGGTGGTTTTTATCACCCTGCTTTTATTTCCCTGACCCCGCTTACTCTTCCCTTTTGAGTTGTCCAAGTTTGGGCTTCTCTTCTATATTGTAACTGTGGAAAGGCTCTTCTGTCCTGAAAATCAAAGCTTTTTTCCTCCCAGTGTTGTAACAGCAGAATCGCCATCCTCCTTCTCCTTTCCTCATGTGCTCTGGTCCCAGCTTTATATGCTTGCAGGAGAGTGCCCCTGGGCTTTCCCACTCTGCATTCTCAGTGGTAGAAATGGGAAGGCACTTCTGAAATTGCTCTTCTTCCTCCAGTTTCCCACCACTTTGGGGAGAAAAGTGTTTAGCAAGCAGTCCTGAGAAAGCAGGACAGCTACTGAGGCCCCCAGCACAGCAGTCGTGTACGGGGGTGACTGAGGCTATGTGTCTGACGGGTGCTGACACACAGAAGTGTGTACGGGGCCTTGCCTAATCTGGTTCCTGCCTTCACTCTGTTCACTCAGAGTCACTCTGTTCACTCAGGGGGTCTCAGCTGTCCTGGCCTTTGTTCTGTTCCTTAACCATGCCACGCAGGTTCCTTCCCCAGGAGCTTTGCACTTGCTCTTCCTTCTGTTTGGAATGCTTTTGCCTTACTTTCCTTATGGCTCACTCAGTCTCTCTTTTAATGTCTCTTTGTACCTACCTACAGGTCATGCCTAGCTATTCTGTATCCTGTGAATTAACTTTATGAGTAAACTCCTGCAATAATAAAATTGGCATAAATAGTTGGCATTGGCTTCTAAGTGCAGGCTAAATTTTTTAAACTTCTATTTTTAAAAAAACATTTTTGATCACTGCTAATCGGCTACCCATTTCTGTAAAGGGACTTATTTTGGTTTGATTCACTTCCCCTTGCCCTCATGCTTGGTTATGTGATGTGTGTGCACTTGGCAAGTATTTCTTTTGAACCAGTGTGTCAGAGGCCTGGACCAAAAGAAAAACACTCATTACATGGCAGTTCTAAAGCCCTTTAGTTCTATATTCGGTTTGTGTTATGATTTTAAATATATGGTGTTTTTTTTTTTTTTCTAGAAGGTTGGAAAGAATGGTACCAGAAAAATCAAGATGAACTCGAAAGTGTTGAGAGAAGCTATGCTTGTAATGCATTTGGAAAGCTTCATCTGAGCAAAAGCCACATTTCTTCAAGACAAAGTCTCCTTAAATATAATACACTTGGAAAAAGCTTGACACAAAACTTAGCTTCAGCCAGAAGCTATCTAAGACAGAATCCTGATCAGTTTCATGGGTATGATGAATCATATTTTCTTAAGCATCAAAGAACTCATAGTATAGAAAAAAACTGTGTATGTAACGAATGTGGGAAAGCTTTTCGTTGTAAATCACAGCTCATTGTACATCTCAGAATTCATACAGGAGAGAGACCATACGAATGCACTAAATGTGAGAGAGCCTTCAGTGCCAAGTCAAACCTCAATGCTCATCAGAGAGTCCACACAGGAGAGAAGCCCTACTCCTGTATCGAGTGTGGGAAAGTCTTCTCATTCAGGTCACAGCTCATTGTCCATCAGGAAATTCACTCAGGAGGGAAACCTTATGGTTGCAGTGAATGTGGGAAAGCCTACAGCTGGAAATCACAGCTGATTTTACACCAGAGAAGCCATACAGGAGTGAAACCCTATGAATGCAGTGAATGTGGGAAAGCCTTTAGTCTGAAGTCCCCATTCATTGTGCACCAGAGAACTCACACAGGAGTGAAACCCCATAAATGCAGTGACTGTGGGAAAGCCTTCAGGAGTAAGTCGTATCTCCTCGTTCACATCAGGATGCACACGGGAGAGAAGCCCTATCAGTGCAGGGATTGCGGGAAGGCCTTTAGCATGAAGACACAACTTGTTGTGCACCAGGGAATTCACACAGGAAATAATCCTTATCAGTGCAGTGAATGTGGGAAGGCCTTCGGTAGGAAGGAACAGCTCACCGCGCATCTGAGAGCTCATGCGGGAGAGAAGCCCTATGGGTGCAGTGAGTGTGGGAAAGCCTTCAGCAGCAAGTCATACCTCGTTATACACCGGAGAGCACACACAGGAGAGAGACCCTATGAGTGTAGCTTCTGTGAGAGAGCCTTTTGTGGGAAATCACAGCTAATTATACATCAGAGAACTCATTCAACAGAGAAGCCCTATGAATGCAGCGAATGTGAGAAAGCCTATCCTAGGAAGGCGTCACTTCAGATACACCAGAAGACTCATTCAGGAGAAAAACCCCACAAATGCAGTGAATGCGGGAAAGCCTTCACTCAAAAGTCGTCTCTCAGTGAACATCAGAGAGTTCATACAGGAGAGAAGCCATGGAAATGCTCTGAATGTGGGAAATCCTTCTGCTGGAATTCAGGGCTTCGTATACATCGAAAAACTCACAAGTGAGAAATCAGAGCGGAGTAGATGTTAGAATCATTCTCACAGAAGCTGATCCACAGGAGACTTCAGAGGATAATAGAGGCAGGAAGTCCTAAAAATACTCTTTTATCAAATTAGTCATATGAGAGAGAGGCCAATCATATTTGGAATGAATGTGCAAAAGCTTTCAGAAGTAAGTCATACAAATCTTTATATACAAGAGAATAGTTGCAGGAGTACAGAGCAGTAACTGTATCAGAAGTGGTAGCCTGATTATGAAGATTTAACATGGGGAATCATATTGAGAAACCCTTGTAACTTTAATAAATCAAGAAAGCACTTCCCGTGGAAGCTGTGTTACATGGGGAGTCGCATTCCAGATGTGTTGCTGAAGAAAGTCTTGGTAGAGAGTAAAGTTGTTTTTTATTTTAATATGTATCTAGAGTAATAGCAGGAAAATGGCAAGGAACATACTCTGAAGGTTAAGGGGTATGGAGTGTGACTTTCCTGAGTAACACTGAATAGTGTTTTAAAAATTTTTGGTATTTTATTTTAAAATGTAACTTGTTATATTTGATAGTTTGTGGAATAACACCCTCTAATATTCTCCACATTAAATGCTAAGGATCAGTGTTGTCTCTTTATTTCTTAGCAATATAACTAAAATAATATAGTTTTTAATAAATGAAAGGATTCAGTTCTCATTCCAAATGAATTTACATATCCAGCAAGTGGGTCTGGCAGTTGTTAACAGGGGTGCTTCCTAAGAGCACTCACCATAATGAACATTGATTATATTTACCAGTTCAGTGTCTGTTCTGCAAGATTTGTAAGAGCGGCTTAGATCTCTCTGAAGAAATACCCCTCCTGTGTGTGTGCACCCTTGCGGTGGGTCTTTCAGGGTGTCCTTTCCACCAGTCACAGGTGAGCACTCTGCCGTTGTTGGGAAATGGGAGCCTCTTTTCCAGGAGTTTGCATCTCGATTTCAGTCTCCCATGAACCAGCAGGGAAATATTGGAACCCATTCTTGTCCCAGAATTCTACTGAGACCATCAGTTAGTTCTTGCTGTTTTGATTTCTCAGAATAACTTTGGATACTGCCCCTTTTGAACCTGGTTTTCTGGTCTTCTGTGTGCTTCCTCATCTTTTCAATAAATATTGTTTTCTGCTGAAGTTAAGCAGAATGAGTTCCTATTTTTTGTCACTGAAGGGCTTTAACTGGTAAGTCGTTGTTCTGGAGTAGCTGTAGGTAGTACACTGTTGAAGAATAGCTGGGTGTGTGGTTTAGGTTTTTTCCTGAGACAAGAAGAAAGTCTTTCAGATTCCTGTTTATATTCCAAGGTGGATACTTTTTAGTACATAGTATGAAATAGTGTTATTGCTTGTGTACACCAAGAACCTTGTGGCCCCTGTTGGTAAGATTCTGGGAATACTGAGGAACTATTGTCCTAGAAGAGTTTTAAATTAATGAGGAAATCTGGGGCAGGAGATGAGATGGCTCATTCTGGTTACATCGGCTCTTAAACACAACAAGGACAGACTTGAAGGCCTGGAATCTCATCTCAAGGCAGAGTACTGAACTGAGCCACGCTCTGACATTGCTGAAACAATTGCTTACTCAGAGCTGTAGCGTTGAGATGGTGGACACCAAATACACAGTTGGCTTGCTGAATTAGAGTCATCTACCTTAAGTGCGCACTAATCCCTTATGTAAACATGCATTAGAAAAGTTGTCTCTTGATAATTGATAATTGGAGTAGCGATATCTGAGAAGTATCCGAGGACTCAGCCTAGCAAACTCGTGGTATACTTTGCACTGTATGCTCTTCACTCGGGGATATGGTCTAGATGTTGGCAAACTACAGACTGCAGGCCAAATACAGATTGCAGCCCATATTTGTATGGATGGCAAGTAAGAAGCTTTTACATGTTTAAATGGTTAAAAAGAGCCAAACTTTTATGAAATGAGAAAATTATTTGAAATTCAAATATCAGTGTCCATCCATCAAGTTTCCTTGGACCACAGGCAGACACAATCTGTGTATTGCTATCCGGCTGCTTTTGCACTGCAGTGGCAGAGTTGAATGGTTGAGGCAGACACGGTATTACCCACAGAACCCACTAACTCCTGATGTAGAGGCCCTTCCCTTCAGTGAAAAAGTGAACCATACCTTGTAGGAGGCAGCTTATTCTTGCAGTACCCCATGCCTCGCTGTTACCAGCTCTGTGTCCAAATTTCCTGTTCTTTTAAGGATGCCAGTCATATTGGCTTAGTTCTCACCCTGTGATCTAATTTAAACTTGATTATCTCTGTAAAGACCCTGTCTCTAATTAACTTCTCATTCTGAGATACTGGGGGTTAGGAATCCAGCGTCTTTTTTGACAGGATGCAATTCAACCCATAACAGTCTGCCCTCCTGCCCCTCCCCACCCCACCAAATTCATATGCTTTTCACATGCAAAATACATTCACCCCTGCCCAACATCCCCCCAAATCTTAATCCACTCCAACATCAACTCTAAGTCCATAATCTCATCTAAATCAGGTATGGGTGAGACTTGGGATATGATTCATCCTGGGGCAATATTCCTCTTCATCTGTGAATCTGTGACACCAGATAAGATATCTGCTTCCAAAATACAATAATCAGATAGGCATGGGATAGACATTCCCATTCCAAAAGGAAGAAATCAGGAAAAAGGGTGTTATGAGTCCCAACCAAGTCCAAAAACTAGCAGGGTAAATTCCATTAGATGTTAAGGCTTGAGAATAACCCTCTTTGGCTAAATACTCTGTCCTCTGAGCCCACTGGGGTGATGGCCCTGCCCCTTCAACCCTGGATGGTGGACCAGCCCTCTGGAATTAAAAAGGAGGCTTCACCTTCTGGAACCAAGGAAGTGGCCCTGCCCTCAGGGTCATTCTTCCCTTTGCTTTAAGGATAACCTATGTTCACAGCCTGTTTCCAGCCTGTTTCCTGCCTGTAGAATCTCAGAAGTTTGACAAAGTTCCTTCATTTCAACCTTGCTCTGTTCCCTTCAGTCCAAGTTGGTAGCATTTCTGCTGAGATGATTAATTGGATTCACAAGCCATACACCCATAATCTCTTGAGCAAGCAGCGTCTGGCCACATGCTTGGTGTTCTCTCCTGAGCTTGCTTTCTCGTTTTTTGCGATATGAGTAAGCTGAGAGTCTTCCAGATCTTCATGATCTAGTTCCTTTATGTTTAACAATACATTCTCAGAAGAAGTTAAGTCATGCCTTCAACACTTTGCTTAGTAATCTCTTCAGCTAAATATCCAAGTTCATCACTCACAAGTTCTGCCTTCCATTAAACACTAGAACACAAGTCAGCCAAGTTCTCTGCCGCTTTTCTCTGATTTCCAATAACACGTCCCTCATTTTTGTCTGACACCTCACCAGTACTACCTTAACATTCGTATTTCTACCAACAGTGTCCTCAAGGCAATCTGGGCTTTTTCTATCAAGTACCTCAAAACTCTTCCATCCTCTACCAATTCCAAAGCCACTTCCACATTTTTCGGTATTTGCTAAAGCAGCACCCTGTTTTCCAGCCAAAATCTTCATTTGTTTGCAAGGGCTGCTGTAACAGAGTACTACAAAATGAGTGGTTTAAGTAACAGAAATTTATTTTTTATATTTTTCATAGTTCTGGAGGTCACAAGTCTGAAGTCAAGGTGCCAGCAGGGTTGATTCCTCCTGAGGACTGTGAGGGGAGAATCTGTTCCAGGATTCTCTCTTCAACTTCTAGGTCTCCGTCTTCTCCCATTGTGTCTTCACATCATTTTTCTCCTTATGTGTGTCTATTTCGTGTCCAAATTTCTCCTTTTTATAAGGATATCAGTCCTATTGGTTCAGGGCCCACCCTAAAGACCTCATTTTTTTTTTTTTTCTCTACGCGGGCCTCTCACTGTTGTGGCCTTTCCCGTTGCGGAGCACAGGCTCCGGACGCGCAGGCTCAGCAGCCATGGCTCACGGGCCCAGCTGCTCCGCGGCATGTGGGATCTTCCCGGACCGGGGCATGAACCCGTGTCCCCTGCATCGTCAGGCGGACTCTCAACCACTGCGCCACCAGGGAAGCCCCTAAAGACCTCATTTGAACATAGTTATCTCTGTAAAGACCCTGTCTCTAAATAAGGTCAGATTCTGAGGTGGGGGTTTAGGATTCCAACATCTCTTTTCTGGGGGAAACAATTCAACCCATGACATTCAGCAAGGAAACAGGCAATTTGAACAACACTCTAAACCAGCTGGACCTAGCAGACATGTGGAGCACTCTACTCCACTGCAGCAGACTCCCCAAGCACACATGGAACTTTGTGCCACACAGAGCACATGCTAGGCCACAGAACAAGCCCCGAAGGACACTAAAAGCAGCTCTAACACACTGGCCAAAACTGGGACCAAATAAATAATGATAACAGGTTACAACCCAAAGAATAAAATAACAATCCATATATCCATAATGATATATAGATATATAAATGTATAAACAACTAGGGAAGAGGGGAAAACTCTTTTAAACAGTTGAATATCAATAAATACGAAAGGAAATGACCATTTGGTAGCCAGCACAGTAATACTTGTTTTAGGCAAGAATCATTAATGAATGCTAAAACTGGGTGAGTGACAGTTTTTTGGTTTTTTTTTTTTTGAGTGACAGCTTTATGAGAGGTTATTTTATTAGGTTCAGAACATCTGCCCACAAGACACTTATTAATTACAGTTGGAAAAAGAAATCTGGCATTTACCACCTTAATTAAGCAATCAAAACTAATATTGCCACTACTGGTACAAATAAATATCAGGGAACTGTTGCTGTAATTCTCTGAGAAGGACACAATGTCATTTCTGTAGTATTCCTGCCCCAAATGCATAACCTGAATCTAAATTGTGAGGAAATATCTAGCAAACAAAAGTTACGGCCATTTACCATGAAAATGGCATGCACTTTAAAAAACGTTGAGGTTGTAGAAGAAAAAGGCTGAAAGGCTGCTCCAGTGAAAAAAGAGCTAAAGAGACAGGGCACTGCACACCAAACACAAATTTTGTTTCTTAGACATTATCTGGGCAATTGATGGAATTTGTATAAGTTTTGTGTATTAGGTAATAGTACGACATTTATGTTAATTTCCTCAATTTGATAATTTTATGGTCACTAGATAATAGAATGACCTTGTTGGAGATACTGAAGCACTGGGGAGTATAGAGGACTCACATCTGCAACTCATGCTCGTACCTTTCATGAAAAATATGTTCTTTTATAGAGAAAGCAGATGTGGTAAAGCAATAAAATTGGGGAAGTATAAGTAAAGGGTATTTAGGAATTCTTTACAATTCTTTTTTTTTTTAACTTAATTTTATTTATTTTATACAGCAGGTTCTTACTAGTTATCTATTTTATACACATCAGTGTATACATGTCAATCCCAATCACCCAATTCATCACACCACCACCACCCTCCCCCCACCACTTTCCCCCCTTGGTGTCCATACATTTGTTCTCTCCATCTGTGTCTCTATTTCTGCCTTGCAAACTGGTTCATCTGTACCATTTTTCTAGATTCTACATACATGTGTTAGTATAAGATATTAGTTTTTCTCTTTCTGACTTACTTCACTCTGTATGACAGTCTCTCGGTCCATCCACGTCTCCACAAATGACCATTTTCTTTCCTTTTATGGCTGAGTAATATTCCATTGTATATATGTACCACATCTTTATCCATTCGTCTGTTGATGGGCATTTAGGTTGCTTCCATGACCCGGCTATTGTAAATAGTGCTGCAATGAACATTGGGGTGCATGTGTCTTTTTGAATTATGGTTTTCTCTGGGTGTATGCCCAGTAGTGGGATTGCTGAGTCATATGGTAATTCTATTTTTAGTTTTTTAAGGAACCTCCATACAGTTCTCCATAGTGGCTGTATCACTTTACATTCTCACCAACAGTGCAAGAGGGTTCCCTTTGCTCCACACCCTCTCCAGCATTTGTTTTTTTACATTTTCTGATGATGCCCATTCTAACTGGTGTGAGGTGATACCTGATTGTAGTTTTGATTTTCATTTCTCTAATAATTAGTGATGTTGAGCAGCTTTTCATGTGCCTCTTGGCCATCTGTATGTCTTCTTTGGAGAAATGTCTATTTAGGTCTTCTGCCCATTTTTGGATTGGGTTGTTTGTTTTGTTAATATTGAGCTGCATGAGCTGTTTATGTATTTTAGAGATTAATCCTTTGTCTGTTGATTCATTTGCAGATATTTTCTCCCATTCTGAGGGTTATCTTTTCGTCTTGTTTATAGTTTCCTTTGCTGTGCAAAAGCTTTTAAGTTTCATTAGGTCCCATTTGTTTATTTTTGTTTTTATTTCCGTTACTCTAGAGGGTGGGTCAAAAAAGATCTTGCTGTGAATTGTGTCAAAGAGTGTTTTTCCTGTATTTTCCTCTAAGAGTTTTATAGTGTCCAGTCTTACATTTAGGTCTCTAATCCATTTTGAGTTTATTTTTGTGTATGGTGTTAGGGAGTGTTCTAATTTCATTCTTTTACATGTAGCTTCCAGTTTTCCCAGCACCTCTTATTGAAGAGACTGTCTTTTCTCCATTGTATATCCTTGCCTCCTTTGTCATAGATTAGTTGACCATAGGTGCGTGGGTTTATCTCTGGGCTTTCTATCCTGTTCCATTGATCTATATTTCTGTTTTTGTGCCAGTACCATATTGTCTTGATTACTGTAGCTTTGTAGTATAGTCTGAAGTCAGGGAGTCTGATTCCTCCAGCTCCGTTTTTTTCCCTCAAGACCTCTTTGGCTATTCGGGGTCTTTTCTGTCTCCATACAAATTTTAAGATTTTTTTCCCTAGTTCTGTAAAAAATACCATTGGTAATTTGATGGGGATTGCATTGAATCTGTAGATTGCTTTGGGTAGTATAGTCATTTTCACAATATTGATTCTTTCAGTCCAAGAACATGGTATACCTCTCCATCTGTTTGTGTCATCTTTGATTTCTTTCATCCGTGACATACAGTTTTCTGAGTACAGGTCTTTTACCTCCTTAGGTAGGTGTATTCCTAGGTATTTTATTCTTTTTGTTGCAGTGGTGAATGGGATTGTCTCCTTAATTTCTCTTTCTGATCTTTTGTTGTTAGTGTATAGGAATGCAAGAGATTTCTGTGCATTAATTTTGTATCCTGCAACTTTACCAAATTCATTGATTAGCTCTAGTAGTTTTCTCGTGGCACCTTTAGGATTCTCTATGTATAGTATCATGTCATCTGCAAACAGTGACAGTTTTACTTCTTCTTTTCCAATTTGTGTTCCTTTTATTTCCTTTTCTTCTCTGACTGCCATGGCTAGGACTTCCAAAACTATGTTGAATAATAGTGGTGAGTGTGGACATCCTTGTCTTGTTCCTGATCTTAGAGGAAAAGCTTTCATTTTTTCACCAATGAGAATGATGTTTGCTGTCGGTTTGTCCTATATGACCTTTAGTATGTTGTGGTAGGTTCCTTCTATGCCCACTTTCTAGAGAGTTTTTACTCATAAATCAGTGTTGAATTTTGTCAAAAGCTTTTTCTGCATCTCTTGAGATGATCATATGGTTTTTCTTCTTCAGTTTGTTAATATAGTGTACCACATTGATTGATTTGTGTATTTTGAAGAATCCTTGCTTCCCTGGGATAAATCCCACTTGATCATGGTGCATGATCCTTTTAATGTGTTGTTGGATCCTGTTTGCTAGTAATTTTTTTTTTTTTTTTTTTTTTTTGGCGGTATGCGGGCCTCTCACTGTTGTGGCCTCTCCTGTTGTGGAGCACAGGCTCCAGATGCGCAGGCTCAGCGGCCATGGCTCACGGGCCTAGCCACTCCGCGGCATGTGGGATCCTCCCAGACCTGGGCATGGATCCGCGTCCCCTGCATCGGCAGGCAGACTCTCAACCACTGCGCCACCAGGGAAGCCCCTGTTTGCTAATATTTTGTTGAGGATTTTTGCATCTATATTCATCAGTGATATTGGTCTGTAATTTTCTTTTTTTGTAGTATCTTTGTCTGGTTTTGGTATCAGGGTGATGGTGGCCTCGTAGAATGAGGTTGGGAGTGTTTCTTCCTCTGCAATTTTTTGGAAGAGTTTGAGAACAATGGGTGTTTGCTTTTCTGTAAATGTTTAATAGAATTCACCTGTGAAGCCATCTGGTTCTGGACTTCTGTTTGTTTGCAGATTTTTTTTTTTTTTTTGGCGTTACGCAGGCCCCTCACTGCTGTGGCCCCTCCCGTTGCGGAGCACAGGCTCTGGACGCGCAGGCTCAGCAGCCATGGCTCACGGGCCCAGCCGCTCCGCGGCATGTGGGATCTTCCCGGACCGGGGCACGAACCCACGTCCCCTGCATCGGCAGGCAGACTCTCAACCACTGCGCCACCAGGGAAGCCCTGTTTGCAGATTTTTAATCACAGTTTCAATTTCATTATTTGTGATTGGTCTGTTCGTATTTTCTATTTCTTCCTGATTCAGTCTTGGAGGGTTATACCTTTCTAAGAATTTGTCCGTTTCTTGCAGGTTGTCCATTTTATTGGCATAGAGTTGCTTGTAGTTGTCTCTTATGATGCTTTGTACTTTTGCAGTGTCCATTGTAACTTCTCCTTTTTCAGTTCTAATTTTATTGATTTGAGTCCTCTCCCTCTTTTTCTTGATGAGTCTGGCTAAAGGTTTATCAATTTTATTCATCTTCTCAAAGAACCAGCTTTTAGTTTTATTGATCCTTGCTATTGTTTTCTTTGTTTCTTTTTCATTTTTTTCTGCTCTCATTTTTCTGATTTCTTTCCTTCTACTAATTTGTGTTTCCTTTGTTCTTCTTTCTGTAGTTCCTTTAGGTGTAAGGTTAGATTGTTTGAGATTTTTCTTGTTTCTTGAGGTAGGATTGTATTGCTATAAACTTCCCTCTTAGAACTGCTTATGCTGCATTCCATAGGTTTTGGATCATCATGTTTTCATTGTCATTTGTCTGTCTCTCGCTGTTTTTTGATTTCCTCTTTGATTTCTTCAGTGATCTCTTGGTTATTTAGTAACGTATTATATAGTTTCCATTTGTTTGTGTTTTTTTATTTTTTTCCCTGTAATTTATTTCTAGTCTCATAGCATTGTTGTCAGAAAAGATAATTGATATGATTTCAATTTTCTTAAATTTACTGAGGCTTGATTTGTGACCCAAGATGTGATCTATACTGGAGAATGTTCCATGTGCGTTTGAGAAGAAAGCATACTCCGCTGTTTTCAGATGGAATGTCCTATAAATATCAATTAAGTCTATCTGATCTATTGTGTCATTTAAAGCTTGTGTTTCCTTATTAGTTTTGTGTCTGGATTATCTGTCCATTGATGTAAGTGAGGTGTTGAGAGTCCCCCACTCTTATTGAGATACTGTTGCTTACCTCTTTTATAGCTGTTAGCATTTACCTTATGTATTGAGGTGCTCCTATGTTGGTTGCCTATATATTTATAATTGTCATATCTTTTTCTTGGATTGCTTCCTTGATCATTACGTAGTGTCCATCCTTATCTCTTATAACATTATTATTATTATTTTTTTTGCAGTATGCGGGCCTCTCACTGTTGTGGCCTCTCCCATTGCGGAGCACAGGCTCCAGATGCGCAGGGTCAGCAGCCATGGCTCATGGGCCCAGGCGCTCCGTGGCATGTGGGATTTTCCCGGACTGGGGCATGAACCCACGTCCCCTGCATTGGCAGGTGGACTCTCAACAACTGTGCCACCAGGGAAGCCCCTCTTATAACATTATTTTAAAGTCTGTTTTGTCTGATAGGAGTATTGCAACTCCAGCTTTCTTTTGATTTCCATTTGCATGGAATATCTTTTTCCATCCTCTCACTTTCTGGCTGTATGTGTCCCTAGGTCTGAAGTGGGTTTCTTGTAGACAGCATATATATGGGTCTTGTTTTTGTATCCATTCAGCAAACCTGTGTCTCTTGATTGGGGCATTTAAGGTAATTATTGATATGTATGTTCCTATTACCATTTTCTTAATTGTTTTGGGTTTGTTTTTGTAGGTCCTTTTCTTCTCTTGTGTTTCCCACTTAGAGAAGTTCCTTTAGCATTTGTTGTAGAGCTGGTTTGGTGGTGCTGAATTCTCTTACCTTTTGCTTGTCTGTAAAGCTTTTGATTTCTCTGTCGAACCTGAATGAGATCCTTGCCAGGTAGAGTAATCTTGGCTGTGGGTTCTTCCCTTTCACCAATTTAAATATATCATGCCACTCCCTTCTGGCTTGTAGAGTTTCTGCTGAGAAATCAGCTCTTAACCTTATGGGAGCTCCATTGTATGTTGTCATTTTCCCCTTATTGCTTTAAATAATTTTTCTTTGACTTTAATTTTTGTCAGTTTGATTACTGTCTGTCTTGGCGTGTTTCTCCTTGGGTTTATCCTGCCTGGGACTCTCTGCACTTCCTGGACTTGGGTGGCTATTTCCTTTCCCATGTTAGGGAGTTTTTCAACTATAATCTCTTCATATATTTTCTTGGGTCCTTTCTCTCTCTCTTCTCCTTCTGGGACCCCTATAATGTGAATGTTGGTGTGTTTATGTTGTCCCAGTAGTCTCTTAGGCTGTCTTCATTTCTTTTCATTCTTTTTTCTTTATTTTGTTCCATGGCAGTGAATTCCACGATTCTGTCTTCCAGGTCACTTATCCGTTCTTCTGCCTCAGTTATTCTACTACTGATTCCTTCTAGTGTATTTTTCATTTCAGTTATTGTATTGTTCATCTCTGTTTGTTTGTTTTTTAATTCTTCTAGGTGTTTGTTCTTTAATTCTTCTAGGTCTTTGTTAAACATTTCTTGCATCTTCTTGATGTTTGCCTCCATTCTTTTTCCGAGGTCCTGGATCATCTTCACTATCATTATTCTGATTTCTTTTTCTGGAAGGTTGCGTGTCTCCACTTCATTTAATTGTCTTTCTGGGGTTTTATCTTGTTCCTTCATCTGGTACATAGTCTTCTGCCTTTTCATTTTGTCTGTCTTTCTGTGAATGTGGTTTTTGTTCCATAGGCTGCAGGATTGTAGTTCTTCTTGCTTCTGCTGTCTGCCCTCTGGTGGATGAGGCTATCTACGAGGCTTGGGCAATCTCCCTGTGTTTCTCTTGTAGGCAGAGCTCTGTAAAACTTTAATCTGCTTGTCTGCTGTTGGGTGGGGCTGAGTTCCCTCCCTGTTGGTTGTTTGGCCTGAGGCGACCCAGCACTTGAGCCTACCCAGCTCTTTGGTGGAGCTATTGGCCGACTCTGGGAGGGCTCACCGCCAAGGAGTACTTCCCAGAACTTCTGCTGCCAGTGCCCTTTTCCTCACGCTCAGACATAGCCACCACCCGCCTCTTCAGGAGACCCTCCAACACTAGCAGGTAGGTCTGGTTCAGTCTCTATGGGGTCACTGCTCCTTCCCCTGGGTCCCGATGCACACACTACTTTGTGTGTGCCCTCCAAGAGTGGAGTCTCTGTTTCCCCCAGTCCTGCCAAAGTCCTGCAAGCAAATCCCGCTAACCTTCAAAGTCTGTTTCTCTGGGAATTCCTCCTCCCGTTGCCAGACCCCCAGGTTGGGAAGCCTGATGTGGAGCTCAGAACCTTCATTCCAGTGGGTGGGCTTCTGTGGTATAAGTGTTCTCCAGTTTGTGAGTGACCCGCCCAGCAGTTATGTGATTTGATTTTATTGTGATTGCACCCCTCCTCCTGTCTCATTGTGGCTTCTCCTTTGTCTTTGGATGTGGGGTATCTTTTTTGGTGAGTTCCAGTGTCTTCCTGTCGATGATTGTTCAGCAGTTATTTGTGATTCTGGTGCTCTTGCAAGAGGCGGTGAGTGCACGTCCATCTACTTGAACCAATCAGACATTCTTTACAATTCTTTAAATTCTGTATTTTTGTGACATTTTTTCAACTTTTTGGCAGCATGAAATCATTTATAAATAATACAGTTAGGAAGAAAAAATGAATTTAGCAAGGTCACTGGATGTCAGGTCCGTATATCCAAGTCAGTTCTACTTCTACACACCAGAAAAACTTTATAAAATAGGATTTAATAAAATGAATTCATTTTCAAAAGTATCAAATTACACAATAAATTTTCTGTGTGTTGGAACTGTTCTGTATCTTGACTATAGTCATCGATATATAAACATACACAGGTGATAAAATCAAATAGAACTTGATACATATACACATACAACTGTGTGTAAGTAAAACTGGGGAAATCTTAGTAAGTCTTGTGGATTGTATTGATGTCAGTACTCTGGCTGTGATATTATACTGTAGTTATGCAAAATGTTAACGCTGGGGGTAAACTGGGCAAAGTGTATTAGGGATCGCTTTGTATTTTATTTTATACTGGAGGTGAACTTGCAATTATCTTGATAAAATTTTTAATTAAAACAAAATAAATCTAATAAGGATGTAAAAGTAGAATGAATAAACTATTATATACAATCAATAGAATACTATGCTATAACTATGAAATAAACTACAATTGAATAAACAACATGTTTACATCCTAGATACATAGTATTGAGTAAAAAAAAAAGTCATTCTCAGAAGACTGTATATAATATAATACCATAGTTAAAGACCAATAAAGTGAAATGGATTATATATTATTTAGACACACATGTGTAGGTGATAAGATGATGAAATGAAAAAGCAAGATAATGATAAGCAAAATGTTTAGGATAGTGTCTACCTCTGTGGAGAAAGCAGTGAGTTGGAAAGGAGGAACAGCAGACAGAGACTGCAAGTGATTTGTAATTTTCTGTTTCTCAGACTGGGTGATAGATTCATGGACATTCATGAGAAAGTACTTGTAACTAATATTAGATAAAAAAGGGGACATAAACACAGATAATTTAGATTTTTTAATTATATGAGAATACTAAGAATAACCATGTGCCACTAAATATGAAAATTTAGATTAAAATTTTCAATTTTCTTGTAAATTATACATTACCAAAATTGACCAAGCAGGAAAAAGTGAGATTGATTAAATCAATCACAAATAAAGAAACTGAACTGTAGTCAAAATCCCCTCAATGAAAGAAAAAAAAAAACCCTCAATGAAATGTAACAAGCCTAGATTGTTGAACAGTAAAATTTTACCAAACAGTGAAGGACTTGATCATCATTATGTTATACAGCAGTGCTAGAAAAATGTTAAAGGATAGATTACTCTCAAATTCATTTACAATCCTGTATAACCTTCACACCGAAATTGGATAGACACAGTAGAAAAAAAAGTAGAGGTCAATCTAATAGATGAAAAACTGAATAAAATGGAATCCAGGTTTCTTCCCCCACACATTTGTATATGTCTGTATTAGGTGGAACTATATGAAATCAACAATGGACCCGTTATTGACACATGTGGCAGATTTTGTTTTCCAAAGTTGACTGTGACAACATGTCCCAGCTGGCATCCTCTTCTACAATGTGACTGTGACACTCCCCCCACCGAGAGTCCTGTTGGCTGGTTACTTGTTTGTAGCTAAAAGAATGTGGAGAAAGTGCTTCTGCTTTCCTTGCTTGAACACGTGTTCTTGAAGCTTTGGCGGCCCTGTGAGCAGCCTGTCAGGCTGTGGTGCTCAGAGAGAAACCACAGAGAGTGCCGGTGGAGAAACCATGTAGAGAGGCTCTGAGGCTCCATGGAGAAAAAGAGATGCCCATCCAGCCCCACATCTTCCAGTGCCACCCTTTCCAGCTCCAGCCACCAGGGGACAGCAATTGCACGAGGAGCCCTGAACCAAAAACCAGCAGCCAAACCCTCCAGGGACTCCTGACCAACAGAAACCGTGAGAGATGTAACATCTTTGTTGTTACATATGCTATAGTTTGGGGACATGCTTTAGGCAGCAGTACTGACTGGAATAGAAATTTGGTCTTGGAAGTTGGGTGCTACTGCAACAAAACCTTAAAACATCTGCCACTGGTTTGGGCACTGGGTGGTGAGCAGAATCTGGAAGACTTTTGAGGAAAATGTTAATGAAAGCCTGAAGGGCGCTTAGGAGGGGTGTTAGCAGAGCCTGAAGGTCATCAAGGAAGTTGTTGATGGGGGCTTGAAGGGACATAAGGAGAGTGTTATGGGAACATGGGCAAAAGGAGACTTTGTTATGAGTGGCAGAAAGTATCTCAATACTGTCGCCTAATGGACATGGAAAATAGATACACACCCAATCGTAGCCCAGCAGGAGCCTGTGGGACCTTCCCAGAACAGGACAGCACCCCGACCAGTGTCCTGCCTACCTCTTGTCTGTGCAAAGCCTTTAGCCTCCTAGGCCTTCCCCAAGTTCCAGAGAACAAATACAACCAGAGAAGTGAGAAAATGCAGAAAGGAGGGAAAACAGTCAAGCAAGACAAAATAATAATACTTTAGCTGTTCAAGTCAAAGGTCTTTAGTTCCTCCTCAAGGGCTGTAGATACTATGCTGAGCCGTGTCCTTGAGCTGTTCTGCAGATACTGAGACCCCCACCAGGTGGGAGAAGTTAACTGTCTGCTGCCCACAAGTACGCAGACCCCAGAACGGCTGGAACCTGAAGGTTGACGATGCCGACTCCTGATTACCTCACCACCAACCGATCAGAAGAAGGTCCACGAGCTGATCACACCCCACAGCCCCCCTCCCTCATCCCGTCTTTAAAAACCTTACCCTGAAAGCCATCAGGGGTTGGTGTCTTTCAAGCACTAGCCAACCTTGCTCCTTGCTTGGCCCCATGTTGGGCGCCTGCAGTCAGCACTGCCCTTTCCTTCACCACAACTGGTGTCAGAAGATTGGCTTTGCTGTGCGGGGCAAGTGGACCCAAGTTTGGTTCGGTAACATAATGACCTCAAATGGTAGAGCTAAGAGTTTTCTTTCTTTTTTTAAAAATTAATTAATTAATTAATTTTTGGCTGTGTTGGGTCTTTGTTGCAGTGCGCGGGCTTTCTCTAGTTGTGGCGAGTGGGGGCTACTCTTTGTTGTGGTGTGTGGGCTCCTCTTTGCAGTGGCTTCTCTAGTTGCGGAGCACAGGCTCTAGGCACGCAGGCTTCAGTAGTTGTGGCACGCGGGCTCAGTAGTTGTGGTGCATGGGCTTCGTTGCTCTGCGGCATGTGGGATCTTCCCGGACCAGGGCTCGAACCCGTGTCCCCTGCATTAGCAGATGGATTATAAACCACTGCGCCACCGGGGAAGTCCCAAGCTAAGAGTTTTCTACGCACAGTGTTACTGTGCTACCTGGTTTATTCTCACTGCTTATAATAAAATGAGAGAGGAGAGAGAGGAGCTAAAAAATGAACCAGTCCATGAGGAAATGACAGTGGCCCAGTACAGTCTTTTCAGCCAGTTAAAATGTTCTCAAAGTGAGAAAGGTCCTCAGGGACTGTAAAATCCTTAGGCAAGGTTTCAGAAAGACCTAAGGGGATGCCTCGTGTACCTCTTCAGAGAAAAGAGAAACCTTCTAAGTACCTTATGGGAAAGCCTCTGTGAATGCTCTCATAAAAAACAGAGCTTCTGTCAGTGTTAATACAGAACCTTCACAGAGAGCCCAAGGCAGACAAAGTCTTATCTTTAAGAGATATTTTGAAGATGTGGCTTTTGCCAAATTGTTATATTAAAAAGCGCACAAAAATTTCCCCCCCATTTCCTATGTATCCTCCCAACAACTCATGTGTACATCCATGAAACTCCTCAAATACTCTCAAAACAGAAATTTGGGAGCTTCATCTTTAAGAATTGAGGTAAGTCAACAAGCTCTCAATGAGGCAAACTGTGGAGTCAGCTGGTGAATTGTAAGGTCCCAGTTGCAGATCTGGAGAGAATCATTTTGAGGAAAGTCTCATTATAGCCTCAATTCCCAAGAATATTTTCCATTACTTGAGGTTGCAAGCATGCTAACTAAAGAGATAACATGAGTGTCTAATAAAGAAAAATGGTGAAATTGGGACATGTTTGAGTAGAAAGGAAAATACAGGACAAAATTAGGATAGAAGCATGGCTAATTGTAGGGTTCCCAGCAAGAAGTGGGAAAAGTGAAGGCTACTTGTAAACTGAAAGATAGTATAAACACATATATACACACCACAAAGTTTAAAACCAGCCATAATTGGAGAGGGTGTGGAGAAAAGGGAACCCTCTTGCACTGTTGGTGGGAATGTAAATTGATACAGCCACTATGGAGAACAGTATGGAGGTTCCTTAAAAAACTAAAAATAGAATTACCATATAATCCAGCAATCTCACTACTGGGCATATACCCAGAGCAAACCATAATTCAAAAAGACACATGCACCCCAATGTTCATTGCAGCACTATTTACAATAGCCGGGTCATGGAAGCAACCTAAATGCCCATTAACAGACGAATGGATAAAGAAGTTGTGGCACATATATACAATGGAATATTACTCAGCCATAAAAAGGAACGAAATTGAGTCATGTGTTGAGATGTGGATGGATCTAGAGACTGTCATACAGAGTGAAGTAAGTGAGAAAATGATAAACAAATATCGTATATTAACGCATGTATGTGGAACCTAGAAAAATGGTACAGATGAACTGGTTTGCAGGGCAGAAATACAGACACAGATGTAGAGAACAAACATATGGACACCAAGGGGGGAAAGGGACAGGGGGTGGGGTGGTGGTGTGATGAATTGGGTGATTGGGATTGACATGTATACACTGATGTGTATAAAATTGATGACTAATAAGAACCTGCCGTATAAAAAAATAAATAAAATTCAAAAAAGAATATATGTATGGATATGTACATATAGAGAACAGTCACTTTGCTGTACAGCAGAAATTAACAGGACATTGTAAATCACTATACTTCAATAAAATAAAATTTTTATAAAGATCTCAATGAAACTAGGAGATCAGGGAGGGGGGCAGGTGCAGAGCAGAGCCTATAAAAGACACGAAATACAATCTTGACATTTTGCAGGGATTTCGTATCCCTGTCACCACAGTTGGACAGAGGGTGCCCAGGAAGCAAAGGAGGTGGCTACGGGGCTGAGGTTCAAGGGTCAGGGTTCTGAGCTCTCCAATAACTCCTCCTTTAATCCCCCCATCTACTCTGTAACACTGCAGTGAGCAGGTCTTACAAAAAATAAATAAAATAAAATATACTTTGTAAAAAAAAAAAAAAACCCCAAACAAAAAAAAAACCCAGCCATATTAACTTGAAAAGACAAACCCTGGACAAAATAAAAAGAGCTCTTTGGGCTCCCAACGTTGTCTGGGCAGGAAGGAGGCTGAGAAGGACACTCTGGCAAACGTGGATGTTTAGGATAAGGAAGCGTGGCTCGGCAGAACCAAGCCCCAAGGTGCCGCTAAGAGGTACAGAGAGCTCCACGCGAGCAGGACCGGACCCTAAACAGTTAACTGGTAATACGTACCCAACAGGATTTGGAATTTCTGTGGACCAGCGGCTGCTGTGTGAGGACTCATGTTGTCCCCAGTTTGGAATAGGAATATCTATAGAAGTCTTCCTCTGTCTGCCCCACTATCATATTTCAGGTTTGTAAGACGAAGACTGAGAATAGCACGTAAAGAGCGGTACCCAGGGGAGCAGTCCTGAGGACCCTCACCTGCCACAGGGCCTGATTTCCAGAATGAGGTCTTGGACTTCAACCTGACACCGCGATGGAATGAGACGTTTGGGGTCTTGGGGCAGGAGGTGGTTATGGTTTGCGGAAGTCAATGGTCAAAGCCAGAGGGCAGTCTGTGGTAAGTTTTGTTTCCCTAAGATGGCTACAAGAACACCTCGCACACAGCATCCTCTTCTACAAGGGGCAATGTGATTTTGCCACTCCTCCCACAGGGAGGAGAGGTCTACGCACCCTGCCCCTTGAATCCAGATGGGCTGGTGACTTGTTCATAGTCAACAGATTGCAGCAGAAATTAAGCTGTGTGGCTTCCAAGCCCAGGTCATGAAAGGAAATGCAGCTTCACACCTTGTTCTCAGAAGCTCTCCCTGGTGAAGATTGCAGCAGCCGGGTAAGCAGTCCAACTGCCCTGAGGCTGCTGTGCTGTGATGAGGTTCAAACAGCTCACATGAAAAGACCAGTGAAGAGGGCTGAGGCTACGGCAAGAGCAGGAGCCGCCTACACCACCCGGATGTTCCAGCTCCGGCCATCACCTGACTGCAACCACATGAGAGACCCCCAAGACAAAACCGCCTAGCTGAGCTTGTCTTGAATTTCTGACCCAGGAAACTCTGCGATATAATAAGCCATTAAATTGTCATCTATTATGCAGAAGAGGAACTGGACCAGCCCACAAAAGGACAATTTCATATTGTTCAACCTTATAAGTAAATAAATAATATGTTCAAGATAATACTAGACTTTATTAATGTATGCATCATTTTAATCTTAATGTAGAAATAGGTTAATAAAGAAACATAACTACCTATATAGCTAAAGAAAAATATTCAGTACATTTCAGCAATTCTTAATAATCAAGTCCTTAACAAACTCAAAATGGAAACTAACTTCCTTTTAAGATAATAAAGAATAGCTACCAACCCCTACAGGAAACATCGTACTTAAAGTAAAACTTTAGAAACATTATAAAATCAGGAACAACTGAGTTGACCCCCCTACTTCTCATACTCTTAAGCATTGAACTGGCACCCTAATCAATGCACTAGAAGACAAAAAACGAAAATTAAGAATTATACGGACTGGAAAGAAAGAGGAAGAATTGTGGTTATTAGAAGCAAGATCTGAAAAGGGATTTAGCACTGTTGCTGGGTACAAATCAGTTCTCTTCCTGTACACCATCTCTCTTAGTCTGATCTGGCTCCTGTGACAAAATGCCACAGACTTGGTGCCTTAAATAGCAGAAATTTATTTTCTCACAGTTTTGGAGGCTACATATCCAAGATCAAGGTGCCGGCAGGGTCGGTTTGGGTGATGCCTCTCTTCCTGGCTCGTGAATAGCCGCCACCTCCTCACTGTGTCCCCACATGGGTTTCCTTGGTGTGCGTGACAGTGAGGCAAGAGACAGACGGACCCTGAGCTACGCACTTGCACCTGGCCTCCCGTTTACATTTCATGGGGCAGGAAAACGTGGCCTTCAGGCCGGACACTTACAACTAGTCTCCTGTTCGCAGTTCCTGAGATAAGAGATAGGTGGGCTCCAGGTTAGACATTTAAAATCAGCCTCCTGTTTGCTCTCTGAAATGGAAGTAACAACAGAAACCGGGTAAACAGCCAGGCTTCGTCTCCTGTGGACGCCTTAAGATAACAGTCGTGGCAGGAACAGAGAGGGGCTAACCCCTGTTTGAGTAATAGATCAAGAGGTCATACATTTCCCATCCTTGGGACAAGGGAGACACTGCACATGCGCAGAAAGCCTCCGTGGGTGTCAAAAGGAGGGGGCACCACCCCATAATAGGTGATGCTAAGGCCGTCCCATAGGCCTCTGGGCTAGAATCCATGTTGGAAAGAAGCTGCGCACACATGCTGGGGAGGGTCCTAGGGCAGGGCAGGTGCGGAGAAAGAAACCAGATAATTGGCCAGAGGTGAACAGAGACCTGGAAGACCTGCCCTATATAAGTGACTTTACTGCCTCTTTACTGGGCTTCTCCTCGTTAGGGGGGACGACCACACCCTTGCTCTCCGGGTGTGCGTCTCTGCCCTACTTCTGTCTTAACTGAACAAGCTGTTTCTCTGTGTGCTCTCCCACTTGTTGTGCTGTGTCTCTAATAAACTTTGCACCTGTTTTTACAGTTTTGCCTCCATGAGAAACGCGTCTTTCACTGGGGCCAAGAGCCAGGGGGTGTGGTGGCTGGGATTCCTGTTATATATTTTTTTAAATAAATTTATATTTATTTATTTATCTATCTATTTATGGCTGCGCCAGGTCTCTGCTGCTGCGTGTGGGCTTTCTCTAGTTGCGGCGAGCGGGGGTTACTCTTTGCTGCGGTGCACGGGCTTCTCATTGTGGTGGTTTCTCTTGTTGAGGAGCACGGGCTCTAGAGCTCAGGCTTCAGTTGTGGCACACGGGCTCGGTAGTTGTGGCTCGCGGGCTCTAGAGCGCAGGTTCAATAGTTGTGGCGCACGGGCTTAGTTGCTCTGCGGCATGTGGGATCTTCCCGGACCAGGGCTCAAACCCACGTCCCCCGCACCGGCAGGCGGATTCCCAACCCCTGCACCACCAGGGAAGTCCAGGATTCCTGGTTTTCATCCAGGCTACCCAGGTTCAATTACTGGGCAGGGAATTAAGATCTCGCTTCACACCACCACTCACTGCAGCCTCTCTGAGATTACCAGGAGAGCCAGCTCCCTGGTGTTTCTTCTTATAAGGATATTAACCCTATGGGATCGGGGTTATGACCTTATGACCTCACTTAACCTTAATTTCCTTAGAAGCCTCATCTCCAAATACAGCAACATTGGGGGTTACGATTTCAACAAATGAATTTTGGAGGGACACAAACATTCAGTTCATAGCACAATTAATAGGCAATAAGAAATTATACTGGAGGAAAAAAGCTTGTCTTCATAATATCACTGGGAATGATAAACTACTTAGGAATACATCTGATACAACGTTGAATTTAGAATTAGAACTATCTAGGAATAAATCTTTAAAAAATATTTATTTATTTATTTACTTTTGCTGCACCTGGTCTTAGATGTGGCATGCGGGATCTTTAGTTGTGGCATGTGGGATTTAGTTACCTGACCAGGGATTGAACCCCAGCCCCCTGTATTGGGAAGGCAGAGTCTTATCCACTGGACCACCAGGGAAGTCCTTCTAGGAATAAATCTTTAAAAAACTATATAAACTGAGAATTTATTAATAAAATAATAAAATTAAAATTCTATAAAAGTTCATAAAAAACTGAAAATTGAAAGATATAGTATCTTAATGGAGTAGAGTCAATATCGTAAAATATTAATTATTATAAAATATATATTTAATATAATTTAAATCAAAACAAAATATTTTTTTTCTTGAAATGTGGTAAACAAATTCTAATATCTACATGAATGTTTACAGGTCTCAGATATACACGACAATAATGAACATGCATAACAATCAGTGGAGATTTCCCTCCTAGATACAAGAGGACAAGAGGTTTTTATTAAGCTAGAATAGTAAGACAATGTGATATTCACATAGAACTTCTCAGACAAGCAAAAACTGAAAGAATTCATCAATACTAAAACGACCCAACAAGAGCTGTTAAAGGGTCTTCTCTAAGTGGAAAAGAAAAGGCTAAAACAAGAAGTAAGAATTTTATAGGCAAAGTAAAATTCCACTGGTAAAGGCAAATGTATAGTAAAGGCTGAGGATCAACCACTTAAATAAGTTAGTAGGAAACTTAAAAGACAAAAATTGTAAAATCAACTGTAAGTACAGTAAACTGTTAAGGATAGATATGAAGATGTAACATATGACATCAAAAACACAAAATGTGGGGGAATGGAGTAAAAAAATGTAGATCTTTTAGAATGTGTTGAACTTAAATGACTATCATTTTAAAACAAGTGGATATCATTATAGGTAACATATATGAACTCCATGGTAACCACAAATCAGAAACCTACAAAAGATAACAAAAACTAGAGAGAAAGGAACACAAGCATACTACAAAATAAAATCATCAAACCACAAGGAAAGAAACTAAAAGAAAAAAATAGAAAAGAATTTGAAAAACCAGAAAACAAATAACAAAATGGGAATAAGTACAGACCTCTCAATAATCATTTTATTTTTTACTGTTTGTTTATATTTTTGTTTCATTATGTTTTGTTTTTATTGAGATACAGTTGATTTACAATATTACTTTAGTTTCAGGTGTAAAACATAGTGACTAAAATTTTTTGTAGATTATACTCCACTTAAAATTATTATAAAATATTGGCTGTATTCCCTGTGCTGTACAATATATCCTTGTAGCTTATTTATTTTATACATAATGGTCTGCACCTCTTAATTCTCTCCCCCTATCTTGCCTCTCTCCCCGCCCTCCCACCACTGGTAACCACTAGTTTGCTCTCTGTATCTGTGAGTCTCTTTCTGTTTTGTTATATTCATTCATACTTTAGCTTCCATGGATAAGTGATAACATACAGTATTTGTCTTTCTCTTTCTGACTTATTTCACTAGGTATGATAATACCTTGTATTTCCATCCATGTTGTTGAAAATGGCAAGATTTCATTCTAATTTTTATGGCTGAGTAATATTCCAGTATATATATCACATCTTCTTCATCCTTTTATCTACTGATGGGCACTTAACATTGCTTCCATATCTTGGCTATTGTAAATAGTGCTGCTATGAACATTGGGGTGCATGTATCTTTTCGAATTAGTGTTTTCCTTTTCATCAGATATATACCAAGGAGTGGAATTGCTGGATCATATGGTACTTTTCTTTTTAGTTTTTAGAGGAACCTCCATACAGTTTTCCATGCTGGCTGTACCAACTTACATTCTGACCAACTGTGTACAAGTGTCCCCTTTTCTCCACATCTTCACCTACATTTGCTATTTGTGGTCTTTTTGATGATAGCCATTCTGACAGGTGTGAGGTGATATCTCATTGTTGGTTTTGATTTGCATTTCACTGATGATTAGCGATGTTGAACTTCTTTTCATGTGTCTATTGGCCACCTGCATATCCTCTTTGAGAACATGTCTATTCAGGTCTTCTGCCCATTTTTTAATTGAGTTTTTTTTTTATGTTGAGTTTTACAAGCTGTTTATATATTTTGGATATTAACTGCTTATCATATCATTTGTAAATATTTTCTCCCAGTCAGTAGACTGTCTTTTCGTTTGATTGATGGTTTTCTTTGCTGTCCAAAAGCTTTTAAGTTTAATTAGATCTCATTTGATTATTTTTGCTTTTGTTTCCTTTGCCTTAGGAGACAGATCCAAAAGAATATGCTATGATTTACGCAAAAGAGTGTTCTGCCTATGTTTTCTTCTAGGAGTTTTATGGTTTCTGGTCTCACAGTTAGGTCTTTAATCCATTTTGAATTTATTTTTGCATATTGTCATAGATTATTTGACCATAAGTGTGTGGGTTTATTTCTGGGCTTTGTATCCTATTCCATTGATCTATATGTCTATTTTTGTCCCAGTACCATACTGGTGTTTTTGTTTTTATTTTCTGAGGGGTGGTGGGAGCTACGCTGAGTAGCCTTGACCAGGGATTGAGCTGGGCCCTCAGCAGTGAAAGTGTGGAGTCCTAACCAGTTGACTACTAGGGAATACCCTACCATATTGTGGTTTTTTTTAATTAAAATTTTTTATTTATTTATTTATTTTTTGCTGCATTGGGTCTTTATTTCTGCACACGGGCTTTCTCTAGTTGTGGTAAGTGGGGGCTACTCTTTGTTGTGGTGTGTGGGCTTCACATTGCAGTGGTTTCCCTTGTTGTGGAGCACAGGCTCTAGGCACGCAGGCTTCAGGAGTTGTGGCACGTGGGCTCAGTAGTTGTGGCTCATGGACTCTAGGGCGCAGGCTCAGTAGTTGTGGCGCATGGGCTTAGTTGCTCTGCAGCATGTGGGATCCTCCTGGACCAGGGCTTGAACCCATATCCCCTGCATTGGCAGGCGGATTCTTAACCACTGCACCACCAGGGAAGCCCTACCATATTGTTTTGATTACTGTAGCTTTGTAGTATGGTCTGAAGTCAGGGAGCGTGCTTCCTCTAGCTCCATTCTTCTTTCTCAAGATTGTTTTGGCTATTTGGGGTCTTCTGTGTTTCCATATACATTTTAGGATTATTTGTTCTAGTTCTGTGGAAAATGTCATGGATATCTTGATAGGGATTGCATTAAATCTGCACTGTGTAATGTTAACAGTATTAATTCTTCCAATCCATGAACACAGGATATCTTTTCATTTTTTTGCATCCTCTTCAATTTCCTTCATCAGTCTTTTATAGTTTTCAGCGTATAGGTCTTTCACATCCTTGGTAAAGTTTATTCTTAGGTATTTTACTCTCTCTCTTTTTTTTTTTTTTTGCGGTACGTGAGCCTCTCACTGTTGTGGCCTCTCCCGTTGTGGAGCACAGGCTCTGGACGCGCAGGCTCAGCGGCCATGGCTCACGGGACCAGCCACTCCGCGGCATGTGGGATATTCCCAGAGCAGGGCATGAACCTGTGTCCCCTGCATCAGCAGGCGGACTCTCAAGCATTGCACCACTAGGGAAGCCCTACTCTTTTTGATATAATTTTATTTTATTTATTTATTTTTTTGGGCTGAGTCAGGTCTTATTTGTGGCACGCGGGATCTCCGTTGAGGCATGTGGGAACTTCCGTTGGGGCGCGCAGTCTTCTCTCTAGCTCTGGCGTAGGTTTTCTCTTCTCTGGTTGTGGCATGCAGGCTCCAGGGCACATGGGCTCTGTAGTTTGTGGCACATGGGCCCTCTAGTTGAGGCACATGAGCTCTGTAGTTGTGGTGTGCAGTTGTAGCTGCCCCACCACATGTGGGAACCTAGTTCCCTGACCAGGGATCGAACCTGCGTTCCCTGCATTGGAAGGTGGTTTCTTTACCACTGGGCTACCATGGAAGTCTTTTGATATAACTTTATTTTATTTTAAAATCTATCTATTTATTTATTTATTTTTGGCTGCGTTGGGTCTTTGTTGCCGCACGTGGGCTTTCTCTAGTTGCGGCGAGCAGGGGCTACTCCTTGTTGCAGTGCACAGGCTTCTCATTGCAGTGGCTTCTCGCGTTGCGGAGCACGGGCTCTAAGTGTGCTGGCTTCAGTAGTTGTGGCACGTGGGCTCAGAAGTTGTGGCTCTTGGGCTCTAGAGCACAGGCTCAGTAGTTGTGGCGCACAGACTTAGTTGCTCTGCAGCATGTGGGATCTTCCCAGACCAGGGCTCGAACCTGTGCCCCCTACATTGGCAGGCGGATTCTTAACCACTGTGCCACCAGGGAAGCTCCTTTGATATAATTTTAAACCGGACTGTTTTCTTGATTTTCTTTCCAATAGTTAATTATTAGTGCATATAAAAGCATCAGATTTTCTGTATATTAATCTTGTCCTGCCACTCTTCTGAATTCATTTATTAGTTCTAATGGGTTTTTTTTTCCTTCAAGATGGCAAGGGAGGTGGGGGAGGCTAGAAATAGGTGAGGGAGATTAAGAGGTACAAACTTCCAGTTACAAGATAAATCAGTCATGGTTATGAAATATACCGTGTGTGGAATATAATCAATAATTATATAATGTGCTGTATGGTGACAGATGGTAGCTAAACTTATTGTGGTGATCATTTTGAAATGTATAGAAATATAGAATTGAGACAGGCTGGCACCTGGGATCTGGGACCCTTTGCTGCAGTGCTGGCACCTGGACAAACATTTCCTTGAGCAACAGATACAAAGAAACCATAAGGAACTAAAAATAACTGCATGCATGCACAATTGGGGCAAATTATGAATAAGATACTAAAAGGCTAAAAACCACCTGATGCTTCTGAGGTGCAGTGAGCAAAAGCAGGGTACTGTGCATGATCCGTGCACCAAGGGGGTGGGCAGACCACCTATGCCACTCCTCTGGCCCGACCCACTGATCTGCCCCTACCCTCACCCTATTTAGGGGACAAGCTTGCCCCACCTCAGAAAGCAAGCAAGGGCACCTGTTTCTTGTTTTGCAGAGTCCCAGTAAAGCCTTGTTTGTGAGTTGTTCTTGTTCTTGTTTGTGAGTCCCAGTAAAGCTTTGCCCGAATTCCTCCTCTGGCCACTTACCAATTTCTGTTTATTAAAGTGTCCAAGGACTGAAGTCAGTAACAGAATCACTGTGTTGTGTAACAGAAACTAACTTATAACTTCCAGTTATAAGACAAATAGGTACTAGGGATGGAATGTGTGACGCGGTAAACAGAATCAGCACCGCTGTGTGTTGTGAATACTGCTCCAAGTCGCTAAGAGAGTAAAGCCTAAGAGATCCCATCACAACGAGAACAAATTTCTTCTATTTCGTTAAATTTGTATCCATATGAGATGATGGATATTCACTGAATTTATTGTGGTCATCATTCCATGGGTTAAGTAAGTCAAATTATTATGCTGTACACCTTAAATTTATACTGTGCTGTATGTCCATTATACCTCAATAAAACTGGAGGAAAAAAAGAAGAAGAGATTAGGACGCAGACACGCACAGAGGGAGGACCATGTGAAGACACAGGGAGAAGACGGCCACCTGCAAGCCAAGGAGAGAGACCTTCGAAGAAATCAAACCTGCCAACACCGTGCAATCAGACTTCTAGTCTCCAGAATTGTGACAAAATACGTTTCTGGTGTTTACCCCACCCAGTCTGTGATATTTTGTTACGGCAGCTCTAGCAATTGAATGCACTTGGGATGAGGAAATTGGCTTCCCATGTGGAAAGAAAATGAAATTACAGGGACTTCCCTGGTGGTCCAGTGGCTAAGACTCCGAGCTCCCAATGCAGCGGGCCCGGGTTCAATCCCTGGTCAGGGAACTAGATCCCAGATGCCGCAACTAAGGGTTTGTATGCTGCAGCTAAAGATCCTGCATGCTGCAATGAAGATCCTACACGCGGGAGTGAAGATCCCATGAGCCGCAACTAAGACCTGGTGCAACTAAATAAATAAATATTTTTTAAAAAATGAAATTATATCAATATCTGCACTGCATGCACACAGACAACTTCAGACAGATTCCAACCACTAAATATGAAAGCAAAATGCTGAAACTATTAGAAGATAATACGTGGAAATCTTTTGTGATACCAGGATGTAGAAAGATTTCTTAACAAGACACATAAGTAAACCACAAATGAAACCATAAAGGAAAAGCTAGATAAAATTTATGTCAAAAATAAAGCCTATGGGATCAACAATTTTATAAACAAAGTTCAAAGACCAGGAATAGACAGAAAAAAATTAAAATATATATTGCATACTGAGGATTAGTAAACAATATACATTCGTCTCCATGAATAGATAATACAATAGAAAAATGGCAAAGATAATTGACAATTTATGGAATAAAACCCCCAAATGGTGTAAAAATGTGTTTACTTCAGCAGTGATCATTGACACACATCCTTGTATCATAGGGAAGAACAAATCTGACTCCATATTTGATCTGTTTCTTTTACTTTAAGCTTTGTATTCTATTGCTTTTGCCATAATACAAGTTAAGAGTGCGGCCTATAGCCTGAAATTTACAGGATAACCCATTCTCAAGGTTCTGAGAATTAAGAGTATAACATTGCTATACTTATTAAGAGTGTAACACTGTTCCATTCATATAGAGATAAAAAGTTGCAGAACAGAGAATAACATTTGTCTTGTTGGGGGTTTAAAGGAACATTGTGACTGGACCTAGGTGGACAGCTGCAAGAACAAAGGTTCGGGCACCAAGAAGTTTGCAGCAACCAACCAAACTTCTGCCCTTTTAGTATAAAAGAAGCCTGAATTCTAATTCGGGGAAGATGGTTCTTTGGGACACTAGTCCACCATCTTCTCCGTCTGCTGACCTTCCAAATAAAGTTGCTATTCATTGCCCCAGCAAATCACCTCTGGATTTACTGGCCTGTCGTGTGGTGAGGCCTTTTTTGCAGGTTCCGGGGCTGGATTCCTGTGGGGCGGGCGGCTGGGGCTGAGGGAGCCCGCGGGGGAGGGGCTGGGGGTCGTGCCATGAGCTTGGACTCGGTAACACTTGTGTTCTGCATTTTAAGTATTAGTCCATTTTATTTGTGTGTTTTTGTTTTGTGCTGCATGGCCCTGGGATCTTAGTACCCCGACCAGAATTGAACATGTGCCCCTGCAGTGGGAGTGTGGAGTCCTAACCGCTGGACCACCAGGGAAGTCCCAGCGTTAGTCCAGTTTTAAAAATCTTAATCCTTGGTATTAGTACCTTGTTCCTAACTCCTCCTTATATTCCACACTTAAGCAGCATACTGGCTTCATGGCTGAAGTCTGTATCTTTCATAAGGCTAAATTAGGAAACAACTTTTTCTGATTTATTTTTTAAAGTCTAGAATGTATTTTTTCAGTTAAAATTTTTTTTCATTTTATTGAGGTAATTCTATTTCCCCTTATTTATTTATATTAACGTATATCCTGATCACCCTCATATTTCTAGAATAGAATCCACTTGGTTTCTATTCTACAAAAATATTTCTATTTCTACAAAATATTGCCAAATAGTCGACAAAAATTATCTGTTGATAATTTCTCCGTATTTTTGCATGGCCAGCAATAATCAAGTTTTTTCTGCGCTTCTTTTTCAAATTATACATCTGTCCATTTTGGTGCCTTTATGCTATTACATAAATAGAAAATTTCCCTTCTAATTCCTCTGTAACTATTTAAATACGAGTTCTCTGATCACTGGATGTTTGAAAGAATTCACTGGAAACTCAGCGAACGATGCTTTTCGGCGGAGAATCTCTGACATTGTCTTCATTTCCATTCACGTTTGGGTTTTTTTGTTTCTTGGGTCGAATTTGACACATCTACCCTTTAAGAATCATTTGTGTCACAGAGAATTTCGAATTTATTAACACAAATCGGATTTTCATTCAATCTCCTATGTATCTGTGATTGTTCCTCTTTTTTCATCCTACCCTTCACTCTCTTTTTAAAAAAATTAGAGTGACTTATAATAACTCCCCCCACAACCCTTGAATTATAAATTAACGTCCCTTTTTTTCTTCTTTACTATCTGCTTTTTTTTGTTTTCTTCAATTGAATTATTAAGCCAATTCTCTATCACATCTGTCTACATACCTACCTATCTCTTATCAATCTACCTGATTTGGATTCCCGGTCTTTTAAAAATCCCGGTCTTTTAAAAATCTTTACGTTTCCCCCGAACGCGCATTCCCACAGCTCGCTCTGGCTGCGGCCGCCCGGGTCTCTAGGCGACCAGCGCTCCTACGACGCCGCACGCCGCGTGCCGCGGAGCCTCCTGGGAAGTGTAGTTCGGAGGCTCCTCCCCTTCGCGCACGCGCAGCGCACGCAGCAGGTTTGGCCCTTCTCTTTGTCCACCGCCACGTGAGAGGCCAGTGGGCGCGTGTCCGCGTGCTCGTGCGCGCGCGCGGTCCCCCAGCCCAGCTCCGGGCCTTTGGGATCCCGCGGGCCCGCCCGGGTCGCGCAAAGGCTGGGGGCGGGGCGGTCACGTGGGTCCCGGTCCCGCGCGTCCGTGGTTCCGAGGCCTTTTTTGCAGGTTCCGGGGCTGGATTCCTGTGGGGGGGGCGGCTGGGGCTGAGGGAGCCCGCGGGGGAGGGGCTGGGGGTCGTGCCAGGGCCGCCAGTGGGCGTCAGCGCTTGGGCCGGGGTCTCCGCGGCCGGGGTGCGGTGGGCACCGGTGGCCCCCGGGGTCGGGGGGAGGCCCTTCGTCCGCCGCGGCTGGTGCTTGTCGCGCCGGGGCCTCTCCTGCCAGGCCGGCTTGGAAAGGCGGTACCTTCCCACGCGCGTCCTTGCGCGTCCCCGGCCGCGAGCCCTGGGCGGGCGCGGTCGGAGCGTCGGGACCCACGGCGGGTTGGGGAGCGTCCGGAGAGTGTCCGCGGCGTGACCCGGTTGCAGGGCCTGTGCCGCCCCTCCACCCTGGCTCGACTCAGCTCGCCTCTGCCTTTATCAGGAGGGTTTTTCCGAGGCTCCTCCACTAACGAGAACCCCCAAACAACTTCGACAGTAGCTGGCGGGGTGGGCACCGCGTTGGCTCAAGGCCTTGTCTCTGACCTGGACCCACGTCTGCTCCTTGGAACAGCAGCCCACTCACGATTTCTGGGTCTCAGGCTTTTCATCTGAAAATGAGGGAATGGAAAGAAGTGACCTTTTCTGCCCTAGTGCGGTGGATTTTGCTGTCATCAAAACGTACATTAGTTTATTTTATTTATTATTTACTGTTTACTTTGTTTCAACCACGTGGTGCTGGACTGAAACTGCTCTGTTTGCCTGTTTTCTTGGGTTAAGGACTTTAAAATATGTTCACTGTAGTTAATTTAGAGTATCTTGATAAACAGATTCAAATGAAAATCATTGATGATCCCATCAACAGGAAACAGTCACTGCTAACATTTTGTGCATTTATTTTAGTCAAGAAACGTGTGTATGTTTTGAATACACCTTACGTGTTCCCTTAAAAAAAAAACAAAATTGGGACTATGCTGCAAATCCTGCTTAAAGCCCTTAGAGTATATCACAGATATGTTAAGTTGAAATATTTTGTCCCAAGTGGGGAGTCTAAACTTACCAGGGGAGTTTTTTTCAACTTGCCCCTGAGAACTTATCTTTCTCTTGTTATTCTCCTTAGTCTGCCCTGGTGCCGTCATTTCTGGACAGGGGACTCTGTCATGCATGTACTGGGACTATAAACAGGGACTCCCAAGGCCTTTGCCCACCCCTCCCAATACAGTTGTTGAGGGCCTGTGATCACAGGCTCTGGAGTGGGCTGCATGGGACCACTTCCTGTGTATGTCATCTGTTTTTGGCATGTTATTGAACTTCTGTGCCTTATTGCTTCTTCTGTGATGAGAACTGAATGCATCAAAAAAGACAGTACGGTGTGTAGAACATCTGGCACATAGTAGGTGTAAGTTAACGTTATTTTTTTTCATTATTCTTTCCCTTTCCTTTACAATTCCACAGAATTTGATGCTGAGTGGGAGCTACAGGATGATGATGAAGGTGCCCCTTCCCCCTGCAGGTAAATGTGAGTGCGTGGCAGGGAGAGCTGCAGTGCTCTGCAGGAAACTGCCGAGGTAAAGTCACACCCGTGAAGTTAAAAGGGGCCAAATTGTACAACGAAGGGCGGGCATAGGCTTCCATTTGCTGAAGGGACACATAAGAGTCAAGTGTAAGAGCATTCAGGGAGAACTTCTCCCTCCAGGGCCAACTTGCAAAAACATTTGTTTAAATTAAAGGAAAATAAGGTCCAATCTGTACTGTGCTGAGCAAGTAACATATCAGAAATATTTTAAAACTACCACACTGATGGCGTGTCACGCTCTGTCCACCTCACATTCTCAACTCTGTGTTCTCCGCAAAATCTGCCTCATTTTGACATAAGTGTCTCTACTCTTGATAAGTTTTTGCTGAAATCCAGCTAAACTTTACCAAATAGTTTTTGACAAAGCTACAAAGGAAATTTAAAAATCACACTGTGAATTTGGCTGTCTGCTTAAGGAAATAGTTTGAATGTAAACGTAGTTTTATTTGTCAGAATGCCGGAGTTTTTATTACATGAGATGACGTGAAAGCATAATGCAAAGGAAATGACATATTCACTGTAGGTATATTTTCCTTGTCTGGGGTGTGTGTGTGTGTGTGTGTGTGTGTGTGTTATGATTGATTTTTCTTGAACCACTCAGAGTTTATTATGTTTTTTAATGGTTAAATTTATTGACTTTTTAAATAAAATTGTATGGCTTTTGCCTTTGTATCATGTGTTGGGGAGACATTTCCCCCCAAATTATACAAATATTCACTTGTGTTTTCTTTAGGTACTATCATGGTTTCCATTATTTTAAATTCTGATCCATCTGGAAGTACAGTTGACCCTTGAACAATACGGGTTTGAACTGCATGGGTCCACCTATATGCAGATTTTTTTCAATAAATACTACAGTACTATACGATCAGAGGTTGGTTGAATCTGCAGATATGGAACCTCTGATTCAGAGGGCCAACTATAAAATTAATTATATGAGGATTTTCGAATGAGCGGGTGGGTCGGTTCCCCTAACCCCCAAGTTGTTAAGGGTCAACTGTAGTTTGTTGTAATGTATGAGATAGATAACTAGCTTTATTTTCTCTCAAGTGTTAATCACTTCTGTTCATTAAGTAATCCAGTTTTACTTTGCGTGTGAAATGCCACATTTATTGCATGTAAATCCTGACATATTTGGAACATTATGCTTTATTTATCTATATATCTTTTCTGGAGGCAGTGTGAAATACTTTTTTGATCATATAATTTTATAATATATGTTAATATTACATGGGCCTGTTTACACTCATTATTTTGTATTTCCAAAAGTGTCCAAAGCTGTTCCTGAACCTTTTTTTTTCCAGGTGAACTTTAGAATTGCTTGTTAAAGAAAAGCTTTTTGAAATTGTGATTGGAGTTGACTAAAGATATAAATCATTCGGGGCTGACTTCTTTTTAGTGTATGAAATCTTTCTGTCCCAGGACAAGACCAAATTGTGCATGTACGAAGTCTCTTCTTACAGTCCTCATTGGTGTTTTTAGTTTGTTTCCTATGAACCTTACATATTTCTTGTCAAGTATATTTCTGCATGTTTTATGTATTTTTTTCTGTTATGCGTAGATTTGACTTTCTACCTTTTTATTTGTTTAAATAAGAAAGTTGTTGATATTAACAGAACTATGTCTGTTGATCTGGAAAGATGCTTTGCATAGCGGGAAGAAAACAAAAACAGTTTTTAAATGTGACCATATACCTCTTAAGAGTGGTTATGTGTGGTCATAGGTTATAGTTGTTTCTTATTTAGCTTACATACATTTCTAAGTTTTGCCATCATGTTTTACTTTTGTAATAATAATTATGGCTTATATTTGTTTAGTGCTGATGTGCACCAGCTCCAGTTCTAAGATGAGTATATTTTCACAATTTAAGGTATATAAAGGAATCATTTCTTATGTAACCGGGAGGAACTTCAATATATGTTTCTGAGTTGGCACTGAAGGTTGAATCACAGGAAGACATGAAAGGGAAGAGCTTGGTGTTTTAAGTGCTGCTTTTTAGTCGTAGGGATGAGCAGGCTGTTCTTCATTTGTATTTCTGTGGAACTAAGGGGACCGAATGTCTGCATGGAAGTAAGAGCTAATTCCAGGATATATGGTGTGTGTGTGTGTGTGTGTGTGTGTGTGTGTGTACATATGTGTACATGAATACACACAACTGACATGATTTTGGTACTAAATACCTTGAACAAGAGGTAGCAAGAAAGAGAAATAACATTCCATTTCTGATGTTTAATAATTGTGCAATTATGGGCACATTCTAAGTCTCAGTTTTCTTTCTATAAGATGGAGATTTTGTTAAATGCCTTTTGGGTTGTCTGTGAGGGTTAAATTGTAAAGTGCTTAGTATTTTGTCTTATATATAGAAAGCACTCAGATGTTAGCTATTATTATTACAAGGAACTAGTCACTTTGCTTTTAATATCTTATTTATTCCTCAGAATCCCTGTGGCATTACATAATGATTAAAGAGTAATCCTCCAGAAGTATATAACCTCTGTGCATCAAACAACATAGCTTTAAGCATACAATCAACAGAATTGCAAGGAAAAACTGACCAATCTGTAATCATACTGGGAGAGTTTAACACACTTCCTTCAGAAAATGATAGGATTGGCAGACATAAATTAGGAAAGTTATAGAAAATTTTAATAGGAAACTAAGGCTCAGAAAAATGAGCCTTAGTTTCCTATTCGTTTTTCCCCAAAGTCACAAAGCCAGCAAAGGGAAAGGGTTGATTGAAACTCAGATCTGTTATAATACAAATCACATAAGCTTTCCAAAATTCCATCTGCCTAACACAGAGCTGTCATGTCCTTCACAGCACCTGTTCCGCACTGTCCTCAGTGCACACTGACTGGATCTCAGAATTACTTACTTCTGGTCCTTCTTTATTTGTGTGTAGAGACTTTTGCTGTTCTTTTACGTTACATTCTGTTTCTGTCCCAGGTAGTCCTGTTTCAGTTATATAGGAAACACAGTCTGGCCTTAGACGATCATGAATTCCTAGTTCCTAGTAAGAGAGGAAAGGATTTTTGGTGCAGCGTGAATATACCAGTTGAAGTTCGTTTGTCCCCAAGTCCACAGATCCTGGTTCCACACAAATAAGGCTGCTCGTGTGAGATAAGAAACGCATTCCCAGAAGCAGAAAGTCATTCCTAGTGTAAAAGACCTCACACCAGAGCTTCAGGGCAGAAGCAGAGGCTGCAGGACAGAACAAATCTCAGACTTGCTACTCATCTTGCAGCAGAAATGACCATGTTACAGGTGAGTTCATGTTTATTTCTCATTATTTTTCCAGGGAATTAGAAGAGGTGTGTAAGACCACTAGTGAAAAAGGAAAGAATAAATGGTTAAGAAATCAGGGGAAAATACCCTCAGAATGGAAGATCCAAGTTGGGACAAAATTGAAGCAGCGATATGTTAACTATAGGGCCTCGAGAAATTCTTTTTTTTTTTTTTTTTTTTTTGCGGTACGTGGGCCTCTCACTGTTGTGGCCTTTCCTGTTGCGGAGCACAGGCTCCGGACGCGCAGGCTCAGAGGCCATGGCTCACGGGCCCAGCCGCTCCGCAGCATGTGGGATCTTCCCGGACCGGGGCATGAACCCGTGTCCCCTGCATCGGCAGGCGGACTCTCAACCACCGCGCCACCAGGATAGCCCGAGAAATTCTTAAAGTTTCAATTTTTATAAGCCTTACTGTCCTACATAACTATTGAATTTGAGCTGTAAACCTGGTTCTCAAATTTTTGACAGGTGTAATGAGTATGTTTATATGAATTGCATTATCCAAAGAAAAAAGCAAACTGATTTTTCATAGAAAGTAAATGTTTCTTGGTCATTCCTTGGTGAAGCCTTTGAATAAATGATATAGTGGGTAATGTTCTTAGGAGAAAGATTGTAATAAATACATGGTATTATAGCCATTTTTCATAGTTTTCCACAGAGTGTGACCCACGGGGAAAATGCCAAAGCAGAATTTAGTCCCCGTAATTATTTAAATTATTTATTTACCTCTTTAGTTGTGAAGCAGAATTCACATGGAGAAAAGTTCATAAAATGTAAAAGTACAGCTTAATGTGTTATCAAATGAATACCCATGAAGCCACCATTTCATTTCAAGAAATAGAGCATTCCCAGCCCAAATGAGGCCCTTCCTGTGCCCCCTTCCCAATCACAACTTCTGCCTCCTGACAGACGGAGCCAGGACTCCATCTTTTGTAACGATTTCCTTGCTTTTCTGTATAATTTTACTCCTAAGTGTTTATCCTTAAACACTGCCATTTGATTTTGTCTGCTGTTGTGTATACTCATTTGTGTTTTGCTTCTGTCACTTAGCAATTGCAGCCTTCTCTCCAATTGAGGTAGCTTCTCAATATCACCAAATCCAGCCATTATCAAATTTCCAGTTGTCTCATAAACTGTCCTCTGTTTGAATCAGAATCTAAGTAAAGTTCATACAGTGCAGTTGATTGATCTGCCTCTGAATCTTGGCTCTGCCTATTTTTTTCTGTCCAAACTATCTGTTGAGGAAGCCAGGCCGTTTATCTGTAGTTTCCCACGGTCTGAAGGCTTTGACTAAGTGGCGTGGTGGATAATGTCCTCGTTTGACTGATTAAACCCCCCAGTGTTGTTGGTGTGTTCTGCCGTCTGTGTTTCCTGTGAATTGGTAGATTCAGAGCTGCGCTTTCCAGTCCCGAAGCCACCGGCCACATATGACTGTTTGAACTTAAGTTAATTCAATGAAATCCCTTTGTCACAGTTGCCACGTTTCAAGTGCTCCGTAGCCACAGACTGGACAGCCACGAATTAGGTGGCACAGGTAAAGAAAATTTCCATCACCACAGGAGGTTCCACTTTGAGGCTTGATCAGATTTAAGTGTGACTTTTTGGCAAGAGTGCTTCAGAGGTTGTGGTTGTACTTCTTTCAGGAGGTGCATAAAGCCCACTTGTCTCTCTTTGTCTTGCTGATGGCTTTATTCTCCTTATTTTTTTTGGTTGTGTTGGGTCTTAGTTGTGGCACACGGGCTCTTTGTCGAGGCATGTGGGATCTTTTTGTTAGGGCGCTCGGTCTGATCGGGTTTCTGTCTGGTTGTGCTGGGCAGGCTCCAGGGTGCGTGGGCTCTGTAGTTTGCAACATGAGGGCTCTCTCATTGAGGCGCATGAGCTCAGTAGTTGTGGCGCACGGGCATAGTTTCTCCGTGGCACGTGGGATCTTAGTTCCTCGACCAGGGATCGAGCCCGCGTCCACTGCATTGGAAGGCAGTTCTTTACCACTGGACCACCAGGGAAGTCCCTTGTTGATGGCTTTAAATGATCGTTGCCCAGATGGATTATTTCATTAGGGGCTGCAAAATAGTAACACCCTCCTTGTAACATTTCTTTATTAACTAGAATGCAGCTTTCTAGCATGCCAAGATATATCAAGGGTCAGTTTGTACATTTTCTGCCCCAGAACTGCAATTAGTATCTTAAAATGTAGTCATTAGTTTTAAAAGTGTTTGTTGCCAAAACATGGAAATATACTAGATTTTTGCATATTGACTTGGTATTCAGGAACTTTGTAAGCCCATTTACTAATTCTAATAATTCTTCTTTAGATTTGTTTAGATTTTCCATGTTTATAAAAATATCAGCAATACTTTTTTTTTAGTAAAAAGAAATTCCACTGACTTCCTAGTTTGATGAGACTTTCTATAACAAATAATTGTTGATTATTTTTCAATTTTTGGTGTGTTCATTTGTTCTTTGTTTCATCTGTTTGTTCTTTTTCATACTTTTATATTCTTATGAAATCTAGTCCTTCTTTTTGAAAACTGTAAATGTGCTTTTTAATCTAACTCTGTTGGATTTTTCTGTTATCTGTAGTTCTTGTTATATACATTCTTCCATTTACAGATATGCTTTATCTGCGTCTATCGAGGTGATACTATGTTTTTTCTTAATCTGTTAAAGTAGTAAATATCCGTGACTTTTTAAAAAAATGTTAAATCAACCTTGAATTTTTGGGATACACTCCAGCTTGGGCTTGATATATTTTTTTCTTTATGTTTTGCTTAATATAGTAGTTTGGTAACATTGTTTAGGATTTTCACATCAGTGTTCATGTGTAAATAGGCCTTTGCTTTTCCCTTCTTGCAATACCCTTATTGGATTTTGTTATCAAGGTCATGTTAGTATCAAAAAGTTTATCAAAAGTTGCTTCCATATTCTATAAGAGTTTAGTAAAATTGGAATTATTTCTGCATTAAATGTTTACAGAATTAACTGGTAAAGCCATTTTTTTATGAGAAGATGTAAACTCAGGGAACCAGCGTTTTCCACATGACCAATGCATGATTTATAAAATCATTAGTGGGTAAATGATCCATTTAAGGAGGAAGATAAAACAATATATTTTAATGTAACAGTGTGAGAAGTTCATTGATATAGTTGAAGGTTCTACATTGTAGCTTATCTTTGTGAGACCAGTTGACTAGTTTTGATGTTTATGAAAGAAGAATATCCACAGTTAACTAATTCTAATTGTTTTAAGGTCTTTTGGATTTTCTTTATGCAGTCATACCATCTATGACAGTTTTACATCTTCCTTTCAATATTTATACTCTTTCCTTGCATTATATTGTACTGACCTCCTGGCCAGTACTGTACCTGCAGTACCTTGTGGACTAGAGGTGGCGTTGGGAACACCCTTGCGTCGCCCTAGGCCTGCACTGTCCACTACATAGCATATCACAGCTGCTCACCTCTGACACCAGTCACCTGGAGTTAGTGCAGACTCTGCAGGGTGAGGGCACCATCCCCAACAAGAGTGCTTTCACTTCAGTTGCCAGCTGTAAGTTTCGGGGTCCCCAGGCCACCTGCACTTCTGACCAATAGGCTGCAAATTTGAGGGGTTCCTATGACCCCCTCAGGTTCACTGGAATTGTTCACAGAACTTAGGAAAGTGCTATACTTAAAACTGCATTTTTTTTTTTTTTTTTCTGTACGCGGGCCTCTCACTGTTGTGGCCTCTCCCGTTGCAGAGCACAGGCTCTGGACGCGCAGTCTCAGCGGCCATGGCTCACGGGCCCAGCCGCTCCGCGGCATGTGGGATCTTCCCGGACCGGGGCACGAACCCGTGTCCCCTGCATCGGCAGGCGGACTCTCAACCACTGCGCCACCAGGGAAGCCCCTGCAGTTTTATTATAAAGGACACAAGTTGGGATCAGCCAAATGAAGAGACACACAGGGTGAGGTCTGGCAGGGTCCCAAACATGGAGCTTCTGCGCCCTCTCCCCATGGAATCAGGGCACATCGCCCTCTTGGCCCATGTCTGTTTACCACCCAAGAAGCTAACATGAGGCAGCAGTATCCAGAGTTTTTACTGGGTATTCATTTTGTAGGTGTGATTGATAAAATCACAGCCATGTGACTGAACTCAGCCTCCAGCCTGGAGGTTGGGCTGATAGCGTCTGCCTCAAAGCCCCAACCCTCCAAGCAAATGGTTGGAACTTCCAGCATGGGCAGTGCCCACCTGGAGACTCCAGGAGCCCACCATGAGTTACGTGTTCCGTAAACTCAGGAGGGGCCCACCACGAATTACAAAGGAAGCTCCATCGCAGGAACCTGGGACAAAGACCAGACAGTCTTTATTATCCAACAGGTAGCCATTAGCTACACATGCTCTTTACATTTAAATTAATTAAAATTAAATAAAATAGAAAAATCAGTGCCTAGTCACCTTTGAAGTGTTCAGTAGACACTGGTGCCTAGTGGCTACCGTATTGGATGGTGCAGATATAGAGCATTTTAGCCGTCACAAGAAATTCTGCTGGACAGTGCTGTTCTGGTCCTCAGAGAGCAAGTACTCAGTGTTTTACCATAAAGTATGATGCTACCTGTACGTATTTTGTAGATTATGATTATCAGATTAAATTTCTTTCTATTCCTAGTTTGTTGATAGTATTTTACACTGAATAGATTTTCACCGTATACCTTTTCTTCATTTTGAGGTGATAATGGCTTTTCTCCTTTATTCTGTTAATATGACAGGGATTTCTGAATCGGTATCTTGCACAGCTGAAGGAACCCTCATTTGGTCAGGCTATGTTATACTTTTTATGCATGGCTAGATTCAGTTTGTTAATATTTTGTTAGGAATTTTGATTCTATGAGTTATTTGCTTGTAATGTTCTTTTCTTGTTGTGTTCCTATCTGATTTGGGATTAGAGGTCTGCTGGCCGTATAAAATGAGTTGAGAAGTTTGCACTCTTTTCTCTGTTCTCTAAAAGAATTTATGTGAGATCATTTTATTTGTTCCTTAAATGTTGGGAAGAATTCACCTTTGAAGCTATCTAGACGTTGAGTTTTCTTTGAAGGAAGGTTTTAAAATGTGAGGGTTAATTCCTTTAACAGTTACAGACTAATTCAGACCTTTTTTCTTGTGTCACTTTTTTTTTTTTTTTTTTTTTTGCGGTACGCAGGCCTCTCACTGTTGTGGCCCTTCCCGCTGCGGAGCACAGGCCCCAGATGCGCAGGCCCAACGGTCACAGCTCACGGGCCCAGCCGCTCCGTGGCATGTGGGATCCTCCCCGACTGGGGCACGAACCCGCGTCCCCTGCATCGGCAGGCGGACTCTCAACCACTGTGCCACCAGGGAAGCCCTCTTGTGTCACTTCTGAGTAGATTATTTTTCAAGAAATATATCTGTTTCATCTAAGTTGTCAAATATGTTGGCATAAATTTATTAATATTATATTATCTTTTTAACGGCTTTATTGTACTATGATGTCAGTAGGATCCACCTATTTTAAGTGTACAATTCAGTGATTTTGTTTTTTTTTAGTAACTTTATGTTGTGTAACCATCATCACAATCCAGTTTTAGAAGGGTTCCATCACCCCAAGAGGATCTTTGTGACATTTGCGTCAGTTCCTCTTCCCATCACCAGCCTGAGGCAGCCACTAATTTGCTTACTTTCTATATAGGTTTTCCTTTTGGGCATATCATATAATGGATTTATATAAATGTGTAATCGTTCTGTGTCTAGCCTCTTTCAATAAGCATAGTACTTTTGAGGTCCATCTATGCTTTAGCATATGTCAGGAATTCATTCTTTTTGTTGTTGAATAGTATCCCATTGTAAGGATATACCACTTTTTATTTATCCATTCACCACTTGATGGATTTGGAATATTTACACATTTTGTTGGTTTTTTTTTAATTGAAGTATAGTTGATTTACAATGTCGTCTTTCAGGTTACAGCAAAGTAATTCATTTATACGTATTTGTGTATATATATTCTTTTTCAGAATCTTTTTCATTATAGGTTATTACAGGATATTGAGTATATTTCCCTGTGCAATACAGTAGATTCTTGTTAGTTATCCATTTTATATATAGTAGTGTGTATCTGTTAATCTCAAACTCTGAACTTATTCCTCCCCTCCTTTCCCCTTTGGTAACCATAAGTTTTCTATGTTGGTGAGTCTATTTCTGTTTTATAAATAAGTTCACTTGTATTACTTTTTTTAGATTCACATATAAGTGATATCATATATTTGTCCTTCTCTGTCTGACTGACTTCACTCAGCATGATAATCTCTAGGTCCATCCATGCTGCTGCAAATGGCAGTATTTCATTCTTTTTTATGGCTGAATAGTGTGCCACTGTGTGTATATGTACCACATCTTCTTTATCCATTCATCTGTCGATGAACATTTAGGTTCCTTCCATGTCTTAGCTATTGTAAATAGTGCTGCTATGAACATAGAGGTGCATGTATCTTTTCAAATTAGAGTTTTCATCTTTTCTAGATATATGCCCAGGAGTGGGATTGCTGGATCGTATGGTAACCCTGTTTTTTGAGGAACCTCCATACTGTTCTCCATAGTGGCTGCACCAATTTACATTCCCACCAACAGTGCAAGAGGGTTCCCTTTTCTCCATACCCTCTCTATCATTTACTCTTTGCAGACTTTCTGATGATGGCCATTCTGACTGGTGTGAGGTGATACTTCACTGTAGTTTTGTTTTGCATTTCTCTAATAATTAGCCTTTTTGAGCATCTTTTCATGTGCTTTTTGACCAGCTGTATGTCTTCTTTAGAGAAATGTCTATTTATGTCATTTGCCCATCTTTTGATTGGGGTGTTTGTTTTTTTTCAGATGTTGAGCTGTATGAGCTGTTTGTATATTTTGGAAATTAAGCCCTTGCCAGTCACATTGATTGCAAATATTTTCTCCCATACTGTAGGTTGTCTTTTTCTTTTTAATTAATTTTTGGCTGTGTTGGGTCTTCGTTGCTGCACGCAGCCTTTCTGTAGTTGCAGTGAGCGGGGGCTACTCTTCATTGCAGTGCATGGGCTTCTCATTGCAGTGGCTTCTCTTGTTGTGGAGCACTGGCTCTAGGTGCGTGGGCTTCAGTAGTTGTGGCACACAGGCTCAGTAGTTGTGGCTCGTGGGCTGTAGAGAGCAGGCTCAGTAGTTGTGGCACATGGGCTTAGTTACTCTGTGGCATGTGGTATCTTCCCAGACCAGGGCTTGAACCCGTATCCCCTGCATTGGCAGGAGGATTCTTAACCACTGCGCCACCAGGGAAGTCCCAGTGGGTTGTTTTTAATTTTGTTTCTGGTTTCCTTTGCTCTGCAAAATCTTTTACGTTTAATTAGGTCCAATTTGTTTATTTTTGCTTTTATTTCCATTACTTTAGGAGGCAGATCCAAAAAAATATTGCTGCGATTTATGTCAAAGAGTGTTCTGCCTATGTTTTCCTCTAGGAATGTTATAGTATCTGGTCTCACATTTAGGTCTTTAATACATTTTGAGTTTATTTTTGTATATGGTTAGAGAACCTAATTTCATTCCTTTACATGTAATTGTCCAGTTTTCTTAGCACCACTTATTGAAGAGACTGTCTTTTCTCCATTGTATATTCTTGCCTCCTTTGTTGTAGATTAATTGACCATAAGTGTGTGGGTATATTTCTGGGTTTTCTATCTTGTTCCATTGATCTATATGTCTGTTTCTGTGCCAGTACCATACTTTTTTGATTACTGTGGCTTTGTAGTATAGTCTGAAGTCAGGGAGCATGATTTGTCCAGCTCTGTTAAAGATTCTTTACTGGCTATTTGGGGTCTTTTGTGTTTCCATACAAATTTTAATACTAATTTGTTTTACTTCTGTGAAAAATGCCACTGTTAATTTGATAGGGGTTGCATTGAATCTGTAGATTGTCTTGGGTAGTATGGTCATTTTAACAACATTGACTTCTCCAATGCAAGAACACGGTATATATTTCCATCTGTTAATGTCACCTTCAATTTCTTTCATCAGCATCTTATAGTTTTCAGATTACAGGTCTTTGACCTCCTTAGGTAGGTTTATTTCTAGGTATTTTATTCTTTGTGATGCGATGGTAAATGGGATTGTTTCCTTAATTTCTCTTTCTGATATTTTGTTGTTAGCATATAGAAATGCAAGCGATTTCTGTGTACTAATTTTGTATCCTGCAACTTTACTGCATTCACTGATGAGTTCTAGTAGTTTTCTGGAGGCATCTTTAGGACTTTCTATGTATAGTATCGTGTCTTCTACAAACAGTGACAGATTTACTTCTTTTCCAGTTTGGATTCCTTTTATTTCTTTTTCTTCTCTGATTGCCGTGGTTAGACTTCCAAAAGTATGTTGACTAAAAGTGGTGAGAGTGGGCATCCTTGTCTTTTTCCTGATCTTAGAGGGGATACTTCCATCTTTTCACCATGAAGTATGATGTTAGCTGTGATTTTTGTCATATATGGCCTTTATTATGTTGAGGTATGTTCCCCCTATGCCCACTTTTTGAAGAGTTTTTATCAAAGTGAATGTTGAATTTTATCAAAAGTTTTTTCTGTGTCTGTTGAGATGATCATGTTGTTTTTATTCTTCCATTTGTTAACGTGGTATATCACATTGATTTGTGGATATTGAAAAATTCTTGTATCCCTGGGGTAAATCCCCCTTGATCATGTTGTATGATCCTTTTACTGTTTTGTTGGATTTGGTTTGCTAGTATTTTGTTGAGGATTTTTGTGTCTATGTTCATCAGTGATATCAGCCTGTAATTCTCTTTTTCTGGTGACATCTTTGTCTGGTTTGGGTATCTGGGTGATCATGGTCTCATAGAATGAGTTTGGAAGTGTTCCTTCCTCTGAAGTTTTTTGGAATAGTTTCAGAAGGATGGGTATTAACTCTTCTCTAAATGTTTGATAGAACTCACCTGTGAAGCCATCTGGTCCTGGACTTTTATTTATTGAGAGTTTTTAAATTACTGATTCAATTTCATTACTTGTAGTTGGTTCATATTTTCTATTTCTTCCTCGTTCAGTCTTGGGAGATTGTACCTTTCTAAGAATTTGTCCATTTCTTCTATGTTGTCCATTTTATTGGTATATAGTGGCATGTAGTAGTCTCTTATGATCCTTTGTATTTCTATGGTGTTGGTTGTAACTTCTTTTCCATTTCTCATTTTATTGATTTGGGCTCTCTCTCGTTTTTTCCTGATGAGTAATTTTATCTTTTCAAAGAACCAATTTTTAGTTTCGTTGATCTTTTCTATTTTTTTTTAGTCTCTGTTTTATTTCTGCTCTAATCTGTATGATTTCTTCCCTTCTACTAACTTTGGGTTTTGTTTTTCTTCCTCTGGTTACTTCAGGTGTAAGATTGGGTTGTTTATTAGAGATTTTTCTTGTTTCCTGAAGTAAGCTTGTATAATTATAAACTTTCCTCTTAGAACTGCTTTTGCTGCATCCCACAGATTTTGGGTTGTCGTGTTTTTATTTTCATTTGTCTTTATGTATTTTTTCATTTCCTCTTTGAATTGTTCAGTAATCCGTTGATTGTTTAGTGGCATGTTGTTTAGCCTCTATGTGCTTGTGTTTTTTTGCCGTTTTTTTCTTGTAGTTGATTTCTAGTCTCAACAACATTGTGGTTGGAAAAGATGCTTGATATGACTTCAGTTTTCTTAAATTTACCCAGCTTGTTTTGTGGTCTAGCATGTAGTCTGGAAAATGTTCCATGTGCTTTTGAAAAGATTGTATATTCTGCTGCTTTTGAACAGAATGCTCTGTATATATCAATTAAATCCATTTGGTCTAATGTGTTCTTTAGGGCCAGTGTTTCCTTATTGATTTTTTTAGTCTAGATGATCTGTCCATCGATGTAAGTGGGCTGTTAAAGTCCCCTACTATTGTTGTGTTACTGTCAATTTCTCCTTTTATGTCTGTTAATATTTGCATTATATATTGAGGTGCTCCTACGTTAGGTGCATATGTATTTACAATTGTTATATCTTCTTTATGGATTGGTCCCTTGATCATGATGTAGTGTCCTTTTTTGTCTCTTATAACAGTCTTTATTTTAAAGTCTATTTTGTCTGATATAAGTATTACTACTCTGGCTTTCTTTTGATTTCAGTCTGTGTGTGTCCCTAGATCTGAAGTGGGTCTCTTGTAGACAGTATGTATATGGGTCTTGTTTTTTTATCCATTCAGCCACTCTGTGCCTTTTGATTGGAGCATTTAGTCCATTTACACTTAAGGTAGTTATCAATATGTTTGCTCTTATTGCCATTTTGTTAATTATTTTGGATTTGTTTTTGTAGGTCTTTTTTTCCCCTTCTTTTGTTCTCGTCTCCTGTGATTTGATGACTGTCTTTAGTGTTATGCTTGGATTCCTTTTTCTTTTTTGTGTGTGTATCTATTATAGATTTTTTGGTTTGCAGTTACCATGAGGTTTTTGTATATCAGACTGTATATATATGGGATTGTTTTAAGTTGCTGATCTTTTAATTTCCAATGCATTTTAAAAACCCTGCATTTGGGGGCTTCCCTGGTGGCACAGTGGTTGAGAGTCCACCTGCCAATGCAGGGGACACGGGTTCGTGCCCCGGTCCGGGAGGATCCCACATGCCATGGAGTGGCTGGTCCTGTGAGCCATGGCCGCCGAGCCTGCGTGTCCGGAGCCTGTGCTCCACAACGGGAGAGGCCACAACAGTGAGAGGCCCGTGTACCACAAAAAAGAAAACCACCCTGCATTTGTATTCTCCTCCCCTCACGATTACTGTTGTTGATATCATATTTTACATCTAATTGTTTTATGTATCCCTTAACTGCTTGTTGTGGATATAAATGATTTTACTACTTTTGTATTTTAACCTTCCTACTAGCTTTGTGTGTAGATGATTTCCTCCCTTTACTGTGTGTTTGCCTTTACTGGTGAGCTTTTTTGTTTGACAATTTTCTTGCTTCTAGTTGTAACCATTTCTTTTTCACCTAAAAATGTTCCTTTTACATTTGTTGTAAAGCTGGTTTGGTGGGGCTGAATTCTTTTAGCTTTTGTTTGTGAAGCTTTTGATTTCTCCATCAAATCTGAACAAGAGTGTTGCTGGGTAGAGTATTCTTGTTTGTAGGTTTTTCCCTTTCATCACTTTAAATATATCATGCCATATATGACCTGCTGAAAAATCTGGCCTGCTGAAAAATCATCTCATAGTCTTATGGGAGTTCCCTTGTATGTTATTTGTTGCTTTTCCCTTAATGCTTTTAATATTCTCTCTTCATCTTTATTTTTTTGTCAGTTTGATTACAGTGTGTCTTGGTGTGTCCCTTTTTGGGTTAATCCTGTATGGGACTCTCTGCACTTCTTGGTTTAGGTGACTTTCTTTTCCCAGGTTAGGGACATTTTCAGCTGTTATCTTTTCAAATATTTTCTCAGGTCCTCTCTCTCTTCTCCTCTGGGATCATGTACAAGTTTTTGTATGAGCATGTATCTATTTGTCTTGGGTACATACCTAAGAGTGTAATTGCTGGGTTGTATGGTAAAATTATATTTAACTTCTAAAGAAGTTGCCACAGTTCCAGTGTCTGAACATTTTATATTTCTCCCAGTATGAAGTTCCAGTTTCTCCACAACTTTTTGAACACTTGTTATTGTGTCTTTTTGATTATAGTCATTCTAGTGAACATGAACTGGTGTCTCATTGTGGTTTTAATATGCATTTCCTTAATAAGTAATGATGTTGGTCATCATTTCATGTGCATATTAGCCATTTCTATATCTTCTGTATTAAAATGTATTCAAATATTCTGCCTGTTTTTTAATTGGGTTACTTATCTTTTATTATTGAGTTTTTAAAATAAGCTCTTGAGTCAAGTTCTTTATCAGAAATAGGATTTACAAATAATTTTTTTCAGTCTGTGGCTTGTCATTTCATTTTTCAATTACGTTGGTTGAAGTGCAAAGTTTTAAATTTTATTTTGCCACTTCAATAGGAATGTAGAAACCTCACCACTGTCTAGGCCCCTCACCCTCTTTCCTTTATATCGTGACTGTGTTACACAGTTACACCTGCATACACTGAAAACTCCATCAGAAAACATTACGATTTTTGCTGTCAACTATGAAACATATTTAAAGAACTGAAAAGGAGAATAGTGTATTTTATTTGCTCATATATTTGCCATTTCTGTTCTTTCTTCATTCTCGATTTTTTTAAGTTGCCTTCTGGTATCATGTCCATCTGAAGATTTTCCATTAGTAAATCTTTTAGAGCAAGTCTGCTACCCTTGAATTCTCTTAGTTTTTCTTCATAAGAAAGTATTATCACACTATTCCTTTTTCTTAATAGAAATTTATTTATTTTACTTTAGTTATTTATTTTTGGCTGCATTGGGTCTTCGTTGCTGCACACAGGCTTTCTCTAGTTGTGGTAAGCGGGGGCTTCTCTTCATTGTGGAGCGCAGGCTTCTCATTGCGGTAGCTTCTCTTGTTGTGGAGCACGGGCTCTAGGTGCTCGGGCTTCAGTAGTTGAGGCACACGGGCTCAGTATTTGTGGCACACAGGCTCAGTAGTTGTGGCTTGCAGGCTCTAGAGCTCAGGCTCAGTAGTTGTGGCGCATGGGCTTAGTTGCTACACGGCATGTGGGATCTTCCTGGACCAGGGATTGAACCCACATCCCTTGCATTGGCTGGTGGATTCTTAACCCCTGCACCACCAGGGAAGTCCCTGTCGTACTATTCCTGATGAATATTTAAGCTGGCTACAGAATTGTGGCTTAGCAGGTCTTTCCTTTCAGCACTTCCTTCTGGCCTCTTTGCTATTTAATAAGACATTTGCAGTCATTTGAATCACTGTTCCCTATAAGTGATGTGATTTTTGTCTTCATCTTGTAGCAGTTTGGTTGTGATGTGGTTGGTCATGGATTTCTTTGTTTATCCAGTTGGGGGGTTCACTGAGCTTGTTGGATTTGCAGGCTTATATCTTTTGCCAAATTTGGGGGAGGATTTAGCCTCATTTAGCCCATTTCTTGAAACTTTTTTTTTCACCATGCTCTTTCTTTTCTCTTTCTGGGACTCCCATGACATGCATTTGCTTTGTCTTGCAGTGACCTGAGCTCTGTCCATTCTCAAGTTTTTCTCTCTTGGTTGCTCAAAATGGATACTTTCTATGGACTGTCTTTCAGATTCCCTTGCTACTCTCAAAGTCTGTGGTGTGCTGTTTCTTATTTTCTGATGGTATTCTGGATTTTTAAAAGAGTGTTTGTGCTTTCTTGTCGTCTTAGGAGACTTTGGGACAGAACTCCATCTTGATCTAAAATCCAGATACCTTTCTAAAAGTTAAATTTGGTTGTATCACTTCCATCCTGTAAAAGCTCTAGTGGCTAACTGTCGGCAGCAAGAAGGTGGTGTGGTCACCACGTCTGCCCTGCCTCCACTGTGGCCTGCAGTCCAGTCACTACCCCACGCCCTGTGACCTTGTCTGACTGAACTGTTTGTATCACCTCAGCCCCAGCAGTGCGGGGCCCCATATTGGAGTTGCTGTCTCTCAGAATGCTTTTGCATCCCCTTTTCTGTAGAAAGCACTACTAATTTCCTAAAACTCGTTTCAAGCTTCACCTCTTCAATAGAGGCTGATGTGACCACAGGTGGAGTGCCATGCTCCCTGCTCCTGACCCATGTCATGTCCTCCCTGTCTTTCTGTCTCAGCTCTTAAAGCAGTTTCTTTTATTTTTAGGTGTACATGTTTGCAGCTGTCTACGAACTGAGCAGTTTCTTAGGATACTATTTTATTATCTGTCTTTCACTGCCATCTCTTCTGGTGCCAGATTTGAGGTTCAGTAAATATTTTGTTGGTGGTTTGGAAGATTTAAAGTCGTGTATTTCAGTTCTCATGTAAGTGGAAGGATGAAAGAATGCATAATGGCATTTTATCTCACAAAATAAGAGTGCAAAAGTAAGGACCCAGTAGACATTCTGTAACTTGCCTTGGTGAGAATGATGTGCTCAAGCTCTGGTACTTCTTTCCCACATCACCTAGTGATACCTGCTTCTGATTCACTGGGATTGTGCTCTTACAGGGGTCGTTCTCATTTGAAGATTTATCTGTGGACTTCACCCAGAAGGAATGGCAACTACTGGCCCCCTGTCAGAAGGACTTATACAAGGATGTCATGTTGGAGAACTATAGCAGCCTCGTGTCACTAGGTAAGAGAAGCTGCCTAGGAATTCCCTGGCAGTCCAGCAGTTAGGACTCTGTGCTTTGACTGCAGGGGGCAAAAGTTTGATCCCTCTTTGGGGAACTAAGATCATGCAAGCCGTGAGTGTGGCCAAAAAATGGAAAAAAAAAAAAAAAAAAAAAAAGGAAACTTGCCCAGAGGACCTCATATTGTGTCTAGTACCTGCTTGTTCTTTTTTAGTTGCTGAGAGCTCTGGGACTTCCAAATTTTTTAATGATTTTGGACCTAAATTTAGGAGATCAAAATTCTTGGACTGTGACTCCAGGGAAAGTATTTGGATCTCACCTTCCAATAATGAAGTCTTAATTTCATTGTGCAGCCTCTGAAGCTAATAGTAACTGGTAGTGGTAGCTCCTGAAGCATGTAATTAACTGTATTTCACATATCGTGCATATATTAGCTCACTTAATCATAAGAGCAATCCTATGTGGCAGGTGTGTTACTTTCCTTGTTTTCTTTCTTTTATTCTAATGAGGAAATTGAGGCAAAGAAGGTTAAGTAACTTTTGCAAGGACTGACAGCTAGTAAATGAAAGAGCCCGGATTTGAACCCAGGCAGACCGGCTACAGAGTCTCTGAACGGTGTATGGTTTTGGACTTGAATTATAGAAGTCAAAGATTCTTAGACCTTATTAGCCACTGGGAAGACCATTACCTTTCCTCTGACAATTACTTACTCTGTTGGTATTCAGATGGGTGGCTTCACTGGGTCAACTAATGCCAAACCTTGCTCATTCTTCAGAGGCCCCAGAGGTCAAGCAGTGGGGGCCAAGGACTTTGTGATTTCCCCTGAACAGGGTATGAAGTTATGAAACCTGGTGTCATCCTCAAGTTGGAGCACGGAGAAGAGCCGTGGACAGGAGATGGAGAAATTCCAGGTTCAGACTCTTCAGGTGAGTGTTTGAGGACCAGACCGAGGGGAGAAGGTGGAAGTTCAGTCTCAGCTGGGTACGGGTCGGTATCTTTGAAATGTGCCTTAGAGAGCTCGTCTCAAAATCTCCAACCTTTGATGGCGATTCAGAACAGTTGATGTGAGCTACTCAGGTAAAGCACATTTACATGTGGCTTCTTTGCTCATAGCTTGAAGTGAAATATTTCCAGCTGGTCTGGACCATGATATTTATTCCCTGTCTGTCACATCTGGGACTTTGACTTCTCGTTAGGTGTTCTGTCCCCTGATGTGGTTAAGCTTCTTCTGTCCTCCCTCCTTCTGTGATCAGAGACACCTGTGCTTGTCCATCGGGGCTTTATTTTCCCTCACTTTGGGCATCTCTGGCATGAAGCACTCTCTGTTCAGTCTCATTATGTCAGAAAATGGATTTTCGTTCCTCCCAAACCATTGGTCCATTTCTTCCCCTTTTTTTTTTAAAGGAATGTAGCACAATCATTTTTTTTATTTTTAAATATTTTTTAACAAATTTATTTATTTGTTTATCTTTGGCTGCGTTGGGTCTTCATTGCTGCACGTGGGCTTTCTCTAGTTGTGGAGAGCGAGGGCTTCTCTTTGTTGCAGTGCGCAGGCTTCTCATTGTGGTGGCTTCTCTTGTTACGGAGCACGGGCTCTAGGTGTGCAGGCTTCAGTAGTTGTGACATGTGGGCTCAGTAGTTGTGGCTCGAAGGCTCAGGAGTTGTGGCACACAGACTTAGTTGCTTAGTTGATCCCATGGCATGTGGGATCTTCCCAGACCAGGGCTCAAACCCGTGTCCTGTGCACTGGCAGGCAGATTCTTAACCACTGTGCCACCAGGGAAGTCCCATCTTCCCTTTTTAAATTAGGTTCCGGTGTGCTTTTTCTGTGGCTTAGACACCATGGAGTACCTGGAATTATCTCTTCCTAACATGTTTTCTTATTATTTAAGTTTTTTGCCCTTTGGAAAATATCTTTTTAAAGACTTCTCTATTCCCACTTAAAACTGTGCCTAATCTTGAACTTCCCAAATTGCTAGATAGATCCAGGTTCTCATCTCCTTTTGCAAGTTGTCTTATGTGGCACCACCAAGCATCCAGCAGTACTCTGAACAGCTGTACCTCCCTCCTCTTTCCCTGCTGTGATATTGACTTACTTCAAGGTCCCTCAAAAACAGACCCTGAGATACTTACCTGAGTGCAAGAACTTAGTGGGGCTGTGACCCCACAGTGTTAGTGGGAGAAGGGGAAGTGAGATGGGGCGGGGGAGGAATGCACAAAGGGTGTGCTGCTGGGAACCCTCTGAGGGACCAGGAAGCTGGTATCACCGTAACCCTCCTGTCTCTCAGTGACTGAGCACTGCTGCAGGGAACATTAGGGCTCCAGAGTGTTTAGCATGCCTGCACACGGCCCAGACGTGCACTTGCAGCCCATGGAAGGTCTTGGTGGAGAGATGTGGGCACCTGGGGCGGGCCCCACAGTCAGCCTGAGCTGCAGTGTCCTCTGAGTGTAGCTGAGGGAGTAGGTGAGGCTGAGGACCCACGGAGTGAGCCCATGTGGCCTGTTCATCTGTTTCCTCCTTCCCCCCAAGTTGGTGGTTGACTCCATTCAATCTACTGTCTGCTTTCTGTTCTTGTTTACAGCATTTAAATTTTTTTCAGTACCTAGAGGATAGACATTGTATTCAGACTGGGAAACTAAGCTTTAAAAGGCATTCATTCCCTCAGATAGCATTTCTAGGTTTTATTCAGTAAGCACAACTATAGAAGGGTTCACAGGGTTTTTTTTTTCCTAGAACAAGTCTTGCAAGTAAATGGTCACATCACTTGGCACAAGGATAACCAAGAGAAGCTTAAAAATATGAAACAAGATCAAGAATGTGATGCACTTGGAAAAAATTTCAATCTGAGCATGAACTTTGTTCCTTTAAGGAAATCAAACAGTGAAGGTGATATAGGTGGATTAATTTTAAAACATCATATAGATTTACTTATTCCAAAAGCAGATTATGGAAAAACAGAACCAGCTGACTTAAATGTATTTGATAAATTGTTTCTCCATACCAAGACTGAGGAAACTGATACTTGGTTAAAATACTATGAATGTGATAAGTATGATAAAGCTAGCTGTAAGAAGTCACAGATTATCATATATCACAGAACCCATTTAGGGGAGAAGCTCTATGAATGCAGTGAATGTAGGAAACGCTTCAGTAAGAAATCAAGTCTCATTAAACATCAGAGCAGGCACGTAAGAGAAATAGCCTATGGCTGTGGTAAATGTGGCAGAACCTTTCCCCAGAAGTCACAGTTCATTACACATCACAGAACGCACACAGGAGAGAAACCTTACAGTTGCAGCCAGTGTGGGAAAGCCTTCTCCCAGAAGTCACAGCTGACATCCCATCAGAGGACACATACAGGAGAGAAACCGTATGAATGTGGTGAGTGTGGGAAAGGCTTCTCCCGGAAGTCACACCTCATATCACACTGGAGGACACACACAGGAGAGAAGCCCTATGGATGCACTGAATGTGGAAGAGCCTTTAGTGAAAAGTCAAATCTCATCAATCATCAGAGGACTCACACAGGAGAGAAACCTTTTGAATGCAGAGAATGTGGGAAAGCCTTCAGCAGGAAATCACAGCTCGTCACACATCACAGGACCCACACAGGAACAAAACCCTATGGATGTAGCAATTGTAGAAAAGCCTTCTTTGAGAAATCAGAGCTCATTAGACATCAGACAATTCATACTGGAGAGAAACCCTATGAATGCAGTGAGTGTCAGAAAGCCTTCAGAGAGAGGTCCAGTCTCATTAACCATCAGAGAACACATACAGGAGAGAAGCCTCATGGGTGTGTCCAGTGTGGGAAAGCCTTCTCCCAGAAGTCACACCTCTTATCACATCAGATGACACACACCGGAGAGAAACCCTTTGTATGCACTAAATGTGGGAAGGCCTTCAGTAGGAAATCCCAGCTTGTCAGACATCAGAGAACTCACACAGGTGAAAAACCCTACGAATGCAGTGAATGTGGGAAGGCTTTCAGTGAAAAATTAAGCCTCACTAATCATCAGAGAATTCATACAGGAGAGAAACCCTATGTGTGCAGTGAGTGTGGGAAAGCCTTTTGTCAGAAGTCACATCTCATTTCACATCAGAGGACTCACACAGGAGAGAAACCCTATGAATGCAGTGAGTGTGGGAGAGCCTTTGGCGAGAAGTCAAGTCTGGCAACTCATCAGAGAACACACACAGGAGAAAAACCTTATGAATGCAGGGATTGTGAAAAAGCCTTCTCCCAGAAGTCACAGCTCAACACTCACCAGAGAATTCACACGGGAGAGAAACCTTATGGATGCAGTCTTTGTCAGAAAGCTTTCTTTGAGAAATCAGAACTAATTAGACATCAGAGAACTCATACAGGAGAAAAACCTTATGAGTGCAGTGAATGTAGGAAAGCCTTCAGGGAGAAGTCAAGTCTCATCAATCATCAGAGGACACATACAGGAGAGAAGCCCTTTGAATGCAGCGACTGTGGCAAAGCCTTCTCTCGGAAGTCGCACCTCATACCACATCAGAGAACCCACACAGGAGAGAAACCTTATGGTTGCAGTGAATGTAGGAAGGCCTTCTCTCAGAAGTCACAGCTTGTTAATCATCAGAGAATTCATACCGGAGAGAAACCTTATCAATGTAGTGAATGTGGGAAAGCCTTCTCTCAAAAGTCACAGCTCATTAATCATCGGAGAACTCATACAGTAAAGAAGTCCTAGGAATGGCATTAACACTAGTTTTTGACAGAGATCTTAACTGCATTGTACTTAAGAGGATGCAGTTATGGTAAATCTTCCAGGTAATAGTCGCATCATGTTACATGTCTGAGTCCCCGTTTAGGGAAAGGACTCTAAGTGAGGTTCAGCAGATTAACGTGTTTATTATTACATGTTAAAATGCATAGAGGAGAATGACCCTATGAAATGCAGTGGATTTTAAAAACCTTTCAAACCATACTCAAACCTTACACAGCAGAGAACTAACAGCAAAGAAGAATGCTGTGAATATCAGGAAGGCTTCCAGAGATCAGATCTCATTAGCTGTCAGAAACATCCCCACTGGGAATGAATCCTAGTCCAGTGAGTTAAGGAAAACTTCATGAACACAGCAAGTGAGGTAATATTTTCATCAAGAAATGAAGCTCATTGTACACAAAAAGATGCCCTCAGGAATGAAAATCGATGAAAATACTAAATATGGGACAATCTTCAGCAAGTAACCCCACCATATTGTATTCTGTGGGTAAACCTAACAACTTAAAAACATTAGGAATATGTGCCCCTAGAAATAATGCTATAATGGAAAGCCATGCATTCTTTATAGACATGGGTACCAAAAATACCCAATTCTAAATGATATTTAGGCAGAAGTATGTTTTTAAAAATATGTGACTAAATTGAGTCACTGGAATATCTAAATGAGAAATTTCTCAGTGGTATGTAATTGTGGCTTATTTTCCTGTGTCACATAATGTGTTTTGTATTTAGGAATTGTGTATGGTAATGTAATTGGGAGCATGAGATGCACATGCCTTGTAGTGCCTCTGATGTCTTTTAAGACACACCACATACCACTGGTTTTTCTGTTTTAATGTTACTATAAAAATAGTAACTCATACATGTCTTGTTTTTCAGTAAGTAGCATGGGTAGTATCACCACATTTCCTTTTCCTTATGATTTGTTGGTTTATAAAAGGGTCTATTGTTGTTACTGACCTTTCTATTTAGTAACAAAAGCCAACATTATATAAAGTCTTTTGCATCCCCAGAGTCTGAGAAGCAGTTTATACAAAAACCTGGTTAACAAGTATTCAAGGGCAGAACCGCAGAACAGCACAAGTGACTCGTGAGCAGAGGAGAGGAGGTGTGTGGACTCTGAGCTCACCCTAAACGGTGGGACCCTCTCCTCACAGAGTGCGGTGCCCCCTGGTATCGTAAGTGCCATGTCACCCAAGTACAACTTGTATTTTAACTTACTGTGATGAAATAGCATGGATACTGTGTGCTGCTATTATGTTTTTTGTGTTCTGTAAAATATCTTGTAAAAGAATTAGATGCAGAAACCAGTTATTTGAGAATTTTGTGGTGAGAAGTATATTTTTGACGTATTCAAGGAAGCCTATTTTGCCTTCCTGCAGATTTCTGTGATTAGTGGACAAGTATTAGGAAAAAGGTTTTTTATTATTTCATCATTTGAAATATTTGTGTTTCACTGGCCTTTCACCTGTTACATCATGCACACGGGAAAGTTACCATTGCTATAAGTGTGGTTCCTTTTGAAAATGCATGAACTATTCCTGAGCTTATTTAGAATTTTGTAGTAATCTCTCTATAATGTTGCTTGACAAAGTCAACTGTATTTTTTGTGTGATGGTGAAATTCAGAAAAGTCCAGGATTGGCCTTGTTTCCAAACTTGTAAAAATCAGGCCTTCTCTCATGCATAAGTTGTTTTATCAGTGTGGTGTATGGTACCTTTGATTCTAGCAGTATTTTTCCCTCTAATTACCAATTTTACATCATGGTTGGAAAATTGGGACTTTTAATAAATGATAATAATTTTGTGACCCATTGTTCCAGAATTTCAACAGCCAGATTATCCTTTTTTTCCACATGGTAATTTTTAGAAGTCCCATTTCCCAAATTTTTATTCATACTCAAATTTATGGACTTCCTACTTTTCTCCCTAATACCTGAAGGTCATTTTACCAGGTGGGGGAACAAGTAGTTACACTGTGGTGTCTTACTTTGTGGTTTTTTTCCATTTTTTCCTTTCCATCTATCCTGGGTCTCTTTCCTCAGCCTAGAGGTTGATTTGTTAGGTCTTGGATTGAGCCCAGGAGTCTGTTGTCTAAAAACTTTCTAATTTTGCTCACTCCTATTCTAGATTATTCTGTTAACTACTAAGTACTTAAGCTTAGAACTTCCTTTATGAGTTGATGGAACTTCAGCACTAACCTCTTGATTGAATCCCAAGAGCAAATGTGTTTTCTAAGGGTCTGTTGTTAGTCATCAGGAGGGCTGATGTTGGCAGCAGAGGTTTTGTTTATCAAAGTACCTGAGGTGGAGACCCAGGTGTGTTGTGTAGAATTCACTGGGAGCTCTCTCTTCTGAAGGGTCACAAGAGGGCTCTGATTCTGAAATTGGAGATTCTTAGTGTCGTGTTTTAAAATTACCTTGGTAAACCACAAAAAAATGTGTCTCCACATTTCCTGTCATTGAGTCCTACCACAAACTCCACATCAAGAGGAAAGTCACTTTTAAAGTTAGACTGGATTTACTTGCAGTTTCGTGAAGCACAATAAATTACAGTGAGATTGAATACATGAGGGGGAGCATCTCCTTTCCTTTCCTCTTTCACCACCCAGTTCCCTCCACTGGCCTGGGGACGATCCTGCAGAGCACAATTTCTCTTGTATCCCTTTTACTAAGTAGTGGATCTTCTGGAGGTCCCGTCTGTGAATTTTGAGACCTGTCTCAGGACTGCCTTGTGTTCAGCCTTTCTTTGTGGGCTTTGATATCTTCTGACAGTTATCTGTATGGGTCCATGTGTTCCTGATATTTTGGTTTCAAGAACAGCACTTGTAGAGCCCCGAAATAAAATGAACCTAAAGAATACCAGATTTATCTACCAATACCTGTATTACATAGCAGAATATACATTCATAGACATTTGGATTCTACACTTGAGACCTCAGTCATTTGGTCATTTATTCCAGCAGTATGTGCCCAGGATGTCAATTTCAATGAGTTTGTTAGTCTACAAACATGGTACCAACAAGCTTTCAGATGTTGAGCACCTAGTCCTGGCCTACATGCTGATAAACTAACTCAACCATGACCCTTGCAGCTGTATGCATATTTTTTGCCCCTTTACTTTCATCCTTTTTTAGTCCATTTTCCACACTTATACATAGTAGTTATTTTAAGATGCAATTCTGATTATATACTCCTGTGCTGAAGTGTCGTGTGGCTAATTGTGGACTGAAGGTGTAATATCCTGTGGTACATGAGGACTTTTACCCATCATTTCTGAATACTTTATCTTTCCTCTTACACAGTAGTTTTTTGGCTTTCTTGAACTACTCACAGTTCCTTGAGATTTCTACAATCTCATCGTATGCTTTTTGCAAATCTACTGCCAGTGAAATGCCCTTGTTACTTGTTAATGCCTATTCAGCATATGTGAATGTGTACATGTATTTGTCACTGGTGATATTATCATTGCATGTTTTATCTTTTCCATTAGAAAGCTTCTGGAAAGCTGGGACTATCTTGTTTGTCTGTATAATTTTAGCAACTGAAGCTTTAGTACATAAATGTGGGTGGTGTCAGTGGCTGTGTTTTCTACCACATGGGGAAGTGTAGTCTGCAATGAGAGAGAAGAGTGAAGCCACCATGGAAGCAAAGTCATGAGCACCCTGGCTGCGCCCCAGGATCTGGTTCTTGTCTTGATGTCCGGGTTCATCTCTGCCCTTTTTCCTGCCTTGGTTGTTGGATTGTCCTGTGAGATATCCCAAACATCCTTCTAATAAATCCCCATGTTTGCTTCAGCTGGTTCAAGTTGTGTTTGTTACAACCCAACTAACAGCGAGGCCAGGCCGTGTTGTAAGTTTGGGCTTCTGGAAGCAGATACTGAGATGAAGTTTGGGGTGCAAGATGTTTATTGAGGATCAACATGAAGTGATGGGAGAATAAAAAGGAAAGGATTGGCCAGAGGAAGAAGTGACACTGCACTGCAGGTTGTGGAGACCTTGGCCAGGCCAGTGGGGGTGCTGAAGCAAGCATCACTTGTAAGAGCATCTCACATTTGGCCAGGATGCTCAGGCCCTTACAGCCCTGAGTGGTCAGTCAGCAGAGGCAGGCTGCCCTGGGAAGGGAGTGACCTCAGATGAAGCGGCTCTTTTCCCCCTGAGGCCAACTCTGGACGCACTGGCGAGGGAGGAGGCGTCCCTGCCGCTGAGCAGAAGGTCGTTCCCTGAAGAGGGACCTGGGTGGTGCATCTCCACGACTGCACAGAGCATCCCTTCCCAGTGCTGGGCGTGTCTAAAGAGGGACGAACAAAAGGGAGATCAGGACAAACTACAGCTCTCCTGTTGCAGTTGTTTCCTCTCATCTGTTACCCATTCCAGATTCTCACACAGCTACAACCCATGCTGGCGTCAGCATGAGCCAGGTCCTCGAGAATCTGAGGGGCATCTGAGGCCTGGTCACCGTGCCCTTCTCATATCCCAGCTGCTGAGTTTCTCCAGGTACCTTCACAAGTGGGCAAGGAAGCCCCAAGAAGCCCCTCGGTGGGTCACCCGAGTCCACTCAGACTCCTCTTGGCCCAGCTGTAGCAGCAGCCTGTTCTCCCCATGGTGTGTCACACACCCCTGCAGAGACCACGGCTTCACTCACCTGATGGTCCCTGGGTACAGGCACACAGTCCCCAGGTCGGTCATGGGCTTCTTATAATTAAGTGGAAGATGCTCTGTCCCTGTGAAAAGTGTGTCCCTTTTGGGGTTCAAGACCTCTAACTCTGCAGAGCCCGGAGTGGACGGTACTGGAAGCACAAAGGCCCCTGGAGGGTCGTTGGTAGCGGTGGTAGGTGAGGCCTACCCTCACTTCAGCACCCAGACCCATGGGTTCTTCTACTTTGAGAACACAGCACCGTATAAAGGGCTTTTGTCCAGTTCATAGGCTGCACTTTGAATGGTGGCACCCTGTCCTGACAGAATATTGCTTCTGAGCTGGGGCTTCAGCTGTGCTTTCACTAGGCTGTTCCAAAGCTCTCTTGCACAAGCAGCTACAGGTGCACCCAGTGGGTCCTTTTGTGCTGGGCATAGTCTTGCACACCCTTTGGCTGCAAAGTGGGTCCTCTGGTCTGATGCAGCGTATGTGGGATCCCATACTGGCTAATCAGACATTTCATAAGCCTCTGGATAGTGGTGCTGGCTGAGGCCCTGTGGGCAGGAAAGAAACCACATACCTGGAAGATGTGTCTCTCCTATGAGAAACACACCAGCCTTTTGAGGGTCAACATAGTCAAGTGCCAGTTGGTCTCCCCAAGGAATGGTGCTGTACTGGGGCTCAGTCTTGGTCTCTTATTTTAGACACTCTGTAGTGGCCAAATCAGCCATGGTGAGAGAGGCTCTGTGCTGTTGGACGGGGTGGACATTCTTGGCAATTAGAGTAACCCTTGCATTGGATCCCTGGACTTTGGTTAAGGGCCACCATGGTGGGGAAGGCCAGATGGATGGCTCTGAAACTTACTCCCCAGATAAGATAGTAAATAAAAACAATACTGGGACTTCCCTGGTGGTGCAGTGGTTAAGAATCCTCCTGCCGACGCAGGGGATACGGGTTTGAGCCCTGGTCCAGGAAGATCCCACATGCCGTATAGCAACTAAACCCATGCTCCACAACTACTGAGCCTGCGCTGTAAAGCCCGCGAGCCACAACTACTGAGCCTGTGCTATAGAGTCTGCAAGCCACAAGTACTGAGCACGCGTGCCACAACTACTGAAGCCCACGTGCCTAGAGCCCGTGCTCCACAACAAGATAAGCCACCACAATGAGAAGCCCGTGTACCGCAACGAAGAGTAGCCCCCACTCACAGCAACTAGAGAAAGCCCACGTGCAGCAACGAAGACCTAACTCAGCCAAAATAAATAAATTTATTATTTTTTTTAAAAAAAACACTACTGCCTTCCAGGTAGGGGCTGAGAGAGAGGGTGGCAGAGATTAGTGCTGTTCTTAAAGACCTGAAGGGTGCCTGGGGGGTTGTCCCTATCATGTCCCTGTTTGGTTCGGTAGCATAGCCCGGGTAGAAGCCCGATGTATCCTAGAGAATGGCTATAGGCTAAACACTAAGCTAGACCATAGCCAAGTCGTGGTCCAACTTGCACACATGGCTTTGTTTCTATAGCAGATTTACGTGCCCTTGGGTACATGGCATGCAGGCTTTGATTTGACAAGAGCACTCTTTTTATCCTGCTCAGGAAAAAGGATCAGAAAATGTTTGCATTACCATGGAGCAGACAGCATTACACATTCACAGTTTTATCCCAGGGCTGTCATAGTATAGTCTGAAGAGATCCAGACTATCTGGACGTGCATAGAACATCAGCGTGCTCCACTGAGGCAGTGAAATCACTCCAGTCAAGCAGGATGCACATGAGGTGGCCAGCAGCCTGGGAACCTGATGCACTACACGCATCCCAGAGGCTGTGCGACACCCTGTGAACGGTTAGCAACTTACCACAAAGGTAGCATAGGACTCACTTTGCTACACACTACTTTATAGATTATTCAGGAAGTTTGGGGAGGCTGGTTTTCTAGTCATTTACACATTTATTGACATCAAGTTACAGGTATTTTCTTACTAATTTTGGAATCTTTGCATCTTGTTATGTTGATTTTTCTTTTTGAAAAATTCCTCTTTTTTTTTTTTTGGCTGTGTTGGGTCTTTGTTGCTGCACACAGACTTTCTCTAGTTGCGGTGAGCAGGGGCTACTGTTCATTGCGGTGTGTGAAGTTCTCACTGTGGTGGCTTCTTTTGTTGCGGAGCATGAGCTCTAGGCGTGTGGGCTTCAGTAGTTGCGGCACGCGGGCTCAGTAGTTGTGGCTCATGGGCTCTAGAGCACAGGCTCAGTAGTTGTGGCGCACGGGCTTAGTTGCTCTGCGGCATGTGGAATCTTCCTGGACCAGAGATTGAACCTGTGTCCCCTACACTGGCAGGCGGATTCTCAACCACTGCGCCACCAGGGAAGTCCTGAATTTTTCATTAACAATATTTGTGAATTCCCTTTTATTCTTGTTCCATCTTGGCAGAAGTTTATTTATTAGCTTTTACAATGAACAAGATTTTGATGTCGTTGATCTGTCAGTACCTTTGTTTCTGTTCAGTTAATTAACTGAAAGCTGGACATGGTAGAGGCCAATCCTAAGGCAGCAGAAATTCCTTGCATAAGTATTTAAAGAAATATGATTGTTGATCTAGATTTATCACGAGTAATTCACTCACCAATTTCTCCACAATTTTGACCCCCAAGAGAGACCAGAAGACACTTCTTTTACCCGGACACTGAGACACTACGGGGAGATGGGAGTCCCAGCATCCTGTAACAATGTGCTTGTTTTCCAAGCCGCCCCCATACCAGCCCTAACCACGCATCTGCTTGCTTTAACGTTATGCCAGGTCTAGAATTTTTGATAAATTGAATCTTATAAAAGAAAATGTGCTTATCGGCTAAGGGTGAAGAGGGAAGATGCTGCCGCTGAAGTGAGACCCCTGCTATCAGAGGGGAGTGTAGGATTCTGCGAGGGAGCAGTCCTGGTAGCAGAATTTAGTTTTGAGAAGCCAGGTGGGCATGGTTACTGTGTCACCAAACATAAGTCAATGTACCCGACAGCACAGTGAGGCCAAACAATAACAAAACGTCAGAATTTGGAGCAGAGGAAGGTTTATTGCAGGGCCAAGCAAGGCGACGGGTGGCTCATGCCTTAAAAACCCTGAACTCCTGGAAAGCTCTCCCCAAAGCCCTTTTACAGAAAGGTGAGGGAGGGGCCTGGGTAGCTGTTGCAGACTTCTTGGTGTCAGACCCTTTGTTCTTGAGGTCAGGTCACCGTCAGGTCATGATGTTCCGGTAAACTTCTAACAAAACAGAAGCTAGCTAGTCTCTGTTCTGTTTCTAAGCCTCCTGGCGGCTTTTAACCCTTAACAAATCCCATGAGCAAAGCAACATCATTATCCCTCGTTTACTTGTTCAAAGTCCCAAGGCTTGACTTTCGCCCCCAAGGCCCAGGTCCTGCCTGTGAGCAAAGGGTCCCTGCACGGGCTGGTCACCCTGCCCTGGCGTGCTCGTCCAGCACCCGGTCTGGGTCCTCCCGCCGGTACCCAGGCCCGGCTGAAGAGGCAGATCTCAGCTGGTGGCGCCCTCAGGGCCAGGTCCCCAGACCCTGCCCAGCCATCATCACCGAGGGAGCCAGGCTCCCAGGACCCAGCTGGCCCTCAGCTCACCCACCAGCCCCAAGGCTGGAGGACCCGGAGAGCCCTGGGGAGAAGGCTGCGATCCACCTTTCACCGCACTCTCTGACCCATGACCCCTGCGCGTCTGACTGTTGGCCCAGTGGGACCTCGAGCCGCCAGGCTGACGGTCCCGAGCTAAGGGTCTCTCCGTTACGGTCATTCGCTAATGGCTGCTCCCCCACCCCGCCCCTCTTATAACTGCAGTGGGTTCAGGCCATGATGGTAGTCAGAATTGCTGGACCTATAGAGACCTTTGGAAGTGGTTAACTGATCATGGGATCTTAAGGTCCAAAATAAAGGGACAGCTTATGAAGGTCTTATCTTTGTAATAAAAAGTGTAGAAGCTGGATATCCTTGAGGATAGACCCTGTCATTGGGTCACAAGTACATACTGTAAAACTTAGGAACTGTCCACAGGCCATTTTACTGACTTTCTGTGTAAGCAGATAAATGTTAATACTGGTGGACTTACCCGTGATCACCATCCCATTATTACACTATCTTTGCTTAAAATGGGTCGTTGGATCTGCACAAGATGAGTCACCCTGTCCCGTTTTCTTTCTCTGCCTCTTCTCGGCATCAGTGTGAAACACAGAACCCCACATGCTTGATGTCCACGAGCAAAGTGCCGAGCTCAACCACATGGCCTTTCCCTCATATTTCCTTGTCCCTGCTGTCCCAGTTTTGTTCCTGTTGGGATTCTAACAACCAGCTGAGTCAGTTACTTCTACCAAGCAATTGGTCCATATCCACGTTCCCAGCCACCCCTCCTCCTCCATGAAGCACGGTTCCAAGAGTCCTGCTCACAGCTTTGACCACTGGGAAGTTTTCCCTTAAAACTGTCCTTTAGGGTCTTCACAGAATGGGGGCTGCACATCAGTGGTCCCTCAGATGGTGCTGATGCATCTGTGAGCCAGGCCTGAGTTGTCTCCTCCTCGGCCAGTGGCCATAGGGAGCCCCCCACGAGGGACACAGGGGTCTGGACTCCCCATTTAAACCTTTTACTTTTGGACTTTCCAGGGCCCGGTCCCAAATAAATCATTTCCACAAAACGATGAATTGCAGCAGCAGTCCACGAACCCGATAATCCACCTGAGGATGGCCGTCACTGGTCAATGACTGCACAGCAGTGAGGCTTGGTGTCATTAGAGCATGCCGGCGTGGCATGCCAGAATCTGTTTCTCCAAGGCAGAGTCGTTCTCTGCCACAGAAGTCATGGCCTTGCTACTGAATCCGAGGGCTTTGTAGCTCTATTGGAGACTGAAGAAGACTCCTCACAGCATCCCATCTGCCTCGGGTCCTAACACAGCAAGAGCTGCGGCATCATGTGGCTTCATCTGGAGGATGAGGCCCTGGGCCTTGCTGCCGAGCTCTTGCTCTGGGCTCCGCTCAAAACTGAAGCATTCCAAGATACCCACAAATTATTCACATAGAATTTCCAAGCGTGTCCCCAACTGCCTTCCACATTCAAAGTGTTGTGGTGTGGGGTGTGAGTTTTAGTACCTCATCCCTTACTTTAGAGGGCTGTCCCAGCATTGCTGGTTCACTAAACTTCTAAAAACGTCACTGATATCAGGCTCCTAAGTCTTTGGGGGCTTTACCTCCCACCTTTTGAGGCATGTGTGCATTATCAGGGCATCTTGGGTACTTGCTACCTCTTATAAAACACGATAGATCTGTCCTCCACAGGGCCCAGGCTCTGATCAATTGCTGCTTTCTACGGGGTTAGACCTGCTATTTTAAAGATTGTCCCTTTAACAAATTTTAGTGTATCCATCTTCATTCTTTCTTCAGAACCACATTTTTAAAATAAATTTTATTGATAAAGTGTACCTATTTTAATGTAGAGTTCAAGTTCCATGCTTTTTTGTTCTTTTTTTGCTGCACCACGCGGCATGCAGGATCTTAGTTCCCCGACCAGGGATCAAACCCGGGCCCCTTGCAGTGGGAGTGCAGAGTTCTAACCACTTGACCACCAGGGAAGTCCCAAGTTCCATGCATTTTGATAAATATCTGTGCCTGTATAACCACCACTCCCACCAAGATGTAGAACATTTCCATCACTCAAAACCTTCCCTTATGCCTCTTCCCAGTCAGATCTCACTCCCACCGCTGACCCCAACAATTGATCTCTCATCCAACGCTGTAGATTACTTCTGTCTTTTCTAGAATTTCATATGAATGGAACTATACAATAAGTAAGCCTTTGTGTCATCCTGATGTTTTTGAAATTTGTGCATGGTGCTGTGTGTATTGGTAGTCTGTTTTTTTTGTTTGTTTGTTTGTTTGTTTTTTGTTTTTTGCGGTACGCGGGCCTCTCACTGTTGTGGCCTCTCCCGTTGCGGAGCACAGGTTCCGGACACGCAGGCTCAGAGACCATGGCTCACGGGCCCAGCCGCTCCGCGGCATGTGGGATCTTCCCCGACCGGGGCACGAACCCGCGTCCCCTGCATCAGCAGGCGGACTCTCAACCACTGCGCCACCAGGGAAGCCCCGGTAGTCTGTTTTTTAATTGCTGAGTAGTCCACTGTATGGTTATGCCAGTTTGTCCATCCATTCACCTATTGATGGACATTTGGATTGTCTCATGTTTTTAGAAGAAACAATTAAGCTGAGAATGGCCAGACATAAAAGACTCCAGTACAGAGTGTTGGCAGTGATGTGAGGAACCAGAACGCTCATACATCGCTGGTGGGAACGTAAAACAATGTACAACCACTGTGGAAAAGAGTTGGGCAGTTTCTTAAAAAGTTTAATGTGTACTGACCACAGGATTCAGCAGTATATGCCCAAGGAAAATGAAAACATGCGTCCATAAAAACGTGTACACCGTGCTCATAAGGTTTGGTTTGTCTCTTGCTTCTGATCCCTGTTGCTGAAACTATGGCCATAGAACAGGAAAAAGTTAGTCAATAAAAGGAGAAACCTGAGGGGGATATATTTATATTCTTATTCTTAAAAAATATGTTCAAAAGTTAGCTTCATGTGACAGAGTCTGGGAGCCCGTTTGAACAGAAGACTTCTGGTTTGTCCCTATGTGATCTCTGGGCCACTGAAGAAATTTGATTTAAAAATTAAGAGCAGGATGTTTTATTCAATACATGTTTTGGGGACCTACAACCAAACATTTTGGACAAAACAATAACACAGCATCCCTACATCACACTAAAAAATAGAAATTCCAAAAGGGATAATTTTATAATTGCAATATAAGAAACAATAAAAGCATCATATACAATTATATGAATACTTTTAATATCATGGATGAAAAAGATTCTTCAAACATATATTGAGATCAACTATAAAGCATAGATTTCACCTCATAAATTTAATGTTATAGATTATAAAAGTGTCTTGTTACTTGCCTATAGTTTTATTTTTAACATTTAAGTCTTTTATCTATTTGACTAACCTATGATAAATTGATACAATGCAAGCATGCACATCACATTTACAAAGATACTTACTGAATATATTCAGTTATGCAAAAAATATTTTATGAGCCTATACATACCATGTGCTACCTATCATGTACCACAGTTCTAGGCAATGAGGTAAAGGTCCAAATAGGTTTCTGTTCTCAGGAGCTTATATTCTAATGAGGGGAGGTAGACAATAATCATTAAAAAAATTTTAAAAGAAGAAGATATCTAGTAAAGATAAATACTATGATAAAAACAAAACAGGCCAATATGATGTAGAATAACTTGAGTGTGAGAGAAGCTGCAATTGGATGGAGTAGTTCTGAAAGGACTTTGTGAGAAGATAATTTGAGTGGAGACCCTACAGAGTGCTGTAGGCAGAGGAAAGAGTAATCAGTGAGAATTTTTAGTACGTTTGTGAAAGAGAAGGAAAAACAGCAAAAAATATATAGTATAATCACATCTAAATAGGTGTGTGTACTGTTTCTGTACATGAACATACGTTGGGACTTTTTACAATTTTTGTTTCCTGTTTCTCATACCTCTTCCATTTTCTTGCTTTTCTTTGGGTTACTTGAACATTTTTTAGAATTCTATTTTTAATCATTCAAAGTATTTTTGAGTGTGTCTCTATGTATTGTGTGTGTGTGTGTGTGTGTGTGTGTGTGTGGTTTCACTAGGTATTACAATATACACACCCTACTTAACACAGTCTACGGGTATTGACATTTTACCATTTTGACTGACGTGCAGGAACCTTACCTCCATTTAAGTCCCTTTACCCTCCCCATGCATTAATATAACTGTCTTAAGTTCCACATCAGATGGTATTATAATTTTTTGTTTCAACCATCAAATGTGATTTTGAAAACTCATGAGAAGGACAGTCCATTATGTTTACCCTTATTTCCACTGTTGTTTTTTCTTTTGTTACCAGTTCCTTTATAATTGTAGAACCTCTTTAGCCAGTCTTTTACAGTTAGGCCTTCTGGTGACAAATTCCTAGCTTTCCTTCATCTGAAAGTCTTCATCATCTGGACGTCTATATTTTCCCTTCATTTCTGAAGAGCATTTTTGCTAGATAGAGAATTAGGGGTTTACAGTTTTGTTTTTTTCTTCAGCATTTGAAAAATGTTGTGCCATCTCTTTCTGGCCACCATGGTTTCAGATGAGAAATCCACCGTCATTCAGTTGTCCCCTTATATGGAATGCATTGTTTCTGTCTTCAGATTGAATAGTCACAACTGAATTTCTAGTGAATTTGCATAGGGAATTAGGCAAGATGATTCTAAAATTTACCCAGAGAGGCAAACTCATAACACTAACCTAGAAAAATTAGAAAAGAGAAAAAGAGGGTACATGCCCTCCCAGAAAGCTATAGTAATTAAAACCATATGATATGTACAGGAATAGAAGAACAGATCAGTGGAACAAAACAGAGGAAAGAGACCCAGATATAAGGGGATTTAGTATTAGAAGAGTATAGGGTGTATTTTAAAATTTGGTATGTGGATACCCTTTCTAAATGAGAGAAATTCAAAAGTCAGAAGGGAAAAGACTGATAGATTTGACTGCATAAAAATTTCAAATTACTGCATGTACACACACACACACACACACAACCCCAAAGGGAATATACAAGTAATGACTTTTGAGAATATGCTGTATCTGAAACATACATATGAAAGTTATAAAATCCCACTACACTAAGAACTCCTACAAATCAATAATAAAAACACAGGGATCCTAATGGAAAAACAGGCAAAGGACATGAACAGGTGTTTCACACAAGATAAATAAGACCTAGTCAATAAACAGTTGTTTAGTATCGCAAAAAGTACATTAAAGCAAGATATTTTCACTCACCATGCAACAATATTAAATTTTGGTGCTGTCCATTTGTCATTCATTGAGCCCTCTGTGGCAAGCAATGTGCTAGCTATGGGTGTATCTCATAGTGCTTATAAGCTAGTGAGGAAGATAATTACTAACAAATAATCATAAATACACATAAATAATTACAAATACAATTGCAAATTATTGTAAATGATAAAGAGAATAAGTATAGGATTCAAGGAGAGTTTACAGTCAAAGGAACCTTATTCGGAGATCACACTGGGATCAGAGAACACTTCTCTGAGTAAGAGTTGCTTGAGCTGAAATATGAAGGATAAACTGAAATGTACTAATTATGTTATTGTATGAAGGGATAGATAACCTTTTCAGGGTTAGAGAAAATTAACATGCTCAAAGGTCCTGCGATGTATGGTATATAGGGAAAGAACGTTAGCACAGTCAGAGAGGAGGGAAATACCATAAGAAGAGCTTGACAAGACAGGGGTAAGATCATGCTGAGTACTGAGGACCATGTTAGGGACTTTTTCCTTTACTTCAGACCAATCAAAAGCCATCGTATTATATTAAGCAGAGGAATATATTTGGAATTGCTTTTATAAACGTGAGGCTGACTTCTGTATAAAGAAAAGATTTGGAGGAATTTGATGTGAAGTTATAGCAAGATTGCAGGTGAGAAATAATATTTTGGACAAGATTAGTAGTTAAGATTAAACACGGACACGCTGATCTCAACATGTCCCGAATGAATCCATTTCTTCTATCCTAAACTTGTCTTATCCTGTGTTTTATCGTCATAGTGAAATACGATGATTAACCAAAATATCTGGGCAAGTTGTATAAGTGGAAGTTGAAGTCATGAGAGTGGATAACAGTGGTAGAAGCTGTTTTAAAGAATGTACTTCTGGAAGCATTTCACCCAAGCAAGAAACCTAGTTCCTCCATGTATCCAATTCATTACCAGGTCCTTTACATTCTTCTTTTAAATTGTTTCCTGAATCAGTCTTCCGTAGCCCCAGTTCCCGGGCCCCAGGATACAGAAGCACTGCCTTCAGTGGCCTTCCTGGCTCAAGTCCTTCTTCCTGTTGGTTCACCCTTACCACTCTGCACCACACTGCACATGAGACGTCACAGCCTCTTTAAAACTCTTCATTGTCTTGTCACTTCACAGCATGAACATTCCTTCACAAGGATGCTTACTTTTTCAGTCTCTTCCTTTCAAGCCACCTCTCCTTTGACCTCTTTTCACCAGGCCAGTGAATTTCTTTCTTCCTTTTTTTTCTTCCAGCTTTTATACTGGACTGTAACCAAGCAGGACCCCATGGGGCCTTCCCAGGACAGACTCTCCCCGCCCCACCTCATTCTCCACCTGCCTCTTATTTGTAGAAAAACTTTAGCCTCCTAGGCCTTCCCCAAGTTCCAAAGAACAAATTTAATCAGAGAAGTGAGAAAATGCAGAAAGAAAGGAAAATAGTCAAGCAAGACAAAATAATAATAGTTTAGCTATTCAACAAAGTCAAGGAACTTTAGTTCCTCCTCAAGGGCTGTAGATACTATTCTGAGCCGTGTCCTTTGAGCTGTTTTGCAGCTCTGAAACCCCTACCAGCTGGGAGAAGTAAACTGTAGGCTGCCCACCGTAGACCGAAGAACAGATGGAACCAGAAGGTCAATGATGTTGACTCCTGATGACCTCCCCACCAACCAATCAGAAGAAGGTCCAAGAGCCGATCACACACCCCACAACCCCCCCTCCCTCATCCCGTCTTTAAAAACCTTTCCCTGAAAGCCTTCTGGGAGTTCAGGCCTTTTAAGCACTAGTTCCCTGGACTCCTTCTTGGCGCCTGCAATAAACGCTGCACTTTCCTTCATCACAACCCAGTGTCAGTAGATCGGCTTTACTGCGGGCAGGTGAGTGGACACAAGGTTTGTTTGATAACACATTTTCCTTTGTTGTCTCTAATCTTTTTTTCATAAACTCATAAACTGTTGGCTCCACTTAGAACAATATTCCATGATTCAGCGGGCCCAGTCTCTCTCCTAACCCTTCCATTTCAATACAAAGCTTGCACCCGGCCTCCCATCCCCTGGGCTTGGAGCTCTGTAGGTGCTTAGTCCCCAGACCTCCCCCGTGCTCGGGACCGAGCCACCAGCGCAGGGAGAAGGAAGCCCCCAGGAATCGCGGACTCCCACGGCAGGGCTGCAAGGGGAGCCCGGCTGCCTCCTCTGCTCATGCGGACAGGTCGCCAGTCTGGCCTCAGCGTGCGGGCGGTCGCCGTCCAGGCCGCCATGGCTGGGCCGCCCCGCGGGGCTCCAGGCTCTGAGAGTAGTGACTCCTCAGGGCTGCGGGGGCTGCTACTGCCGTGGCCAGGGCTGGAGGCCCTGAATGGAACGGCTGGGGCCGCAGTCGGTTCTGGGAGTTGTAGTCCGAGCGTGGACGGCTAGGCCTCAGTTTGAGGCCGCAGTGGACCCTGGGAAGTGTAGTTGTCTGAGACCCCCGTTCTCCCTGTTACGGGCGCGGGGTGTCCTGGGAGTTGTAGGGAGTGGGGCGGGCACTCTGCCCGCGACGCGCCGAGGCCGCGGTGGGTCCTGGGAAGGAGAGCTGTCTGAGGCCCGCGGCTTGGTCGCGGTCGGTCTCTGAGGCTCCGGAAGGCGCAGTTTGCGGGACGCTGGTTCGGGGTCCCCGTCGCAGAGCCGAGAGCCTTGCTTGCGCGGGCCGAGGTAAGGGAAGGGCCCGCCCTGCCCGAGCCTGTCGCCGCCGGGGCCCGGGGGGCCGGGGGCGGTGGTCCTGCCCCGAGCTTGGGAAGCCTTGGTTGCCCGGCCAGCAGCGCGGAGGAGACGCCCCAGCTGCGGCTCCGTTAAAGGCAGCGGCGCTGGGGGCGCGGGTCGGGCCCAGGCTCGGAGCCCCCGCCGCGGCGGGGAGGGAGCTGTCGCGGGCGTCCCAGACCCTCGTGACGAGGGCGCGCGTCAGCTTGTCGCTCTCCCCGCCAGCTCCGCCTTCCACGCTCGGTTCTCCGCGGGCCCTGCCGTGAGCCATGTTTCAGGTGAGCTGGTGTTTCCTTTCTTCCTCAGCGCGACTGTGTTTTCCGGACAGGGAACACAGGCTTTCTCCCCCTGCCGCCCTTCTGGCGCCTAAGAGGACGTGGGAGGGCAGGCGGGGCCGGTCGCGGGGCGGGCGCTGACCGGGCGGCCGGGTCTTAGAGCGGGCTGTCCTGCGCCTCCTTTCCCCGGAATTGGAACGTGGAGGGCTTCACTCTCTGCCCTCGCCCCCGCTGCCGTTCATTCGCTGACTCCTGCTTCCGTTGGGCGTCTCCTTTCACGCCTGCATCAGCGGTCTCAGTGCGTGATCCTGGATCAGCTCTGTCGGCATCACCTGGTAACTTGCTGGACTTGGGTATTCTCGAGCCTCACCCCAGCCTTGTGAACCCGAACCTGTGCGTGTGCGGGTTGGCAGTCTGCACGTTAACAGTCCTTCCACGTGATTCTCCTGCACGGCGCTTCCTAGGTCCTGGGGATCAGCGGGGAGCAAAACAAAATCTCCGAACTCACCGAGCTCATTTTTTAGGCAAGACGTGAAGTTTCTCTAGCAAGGAACCCTGATTATTGTTGTTTTGGTGGAGGCTAAATGCGTGGCTGGCAATTGTGCTTCACAGAGGTCGGGGATAAGAAGACCAGCCCTTCCAAATTAGTCCATCTGGTTTTAGTGTCACTTCTCTGTCCTACTTTCTGTCATACTTGTCTCCAAAGCCAGAGGCTCTTCAACTTTTGCTGGAAGTCCAGTTTCCTTCCGTTCTGGAGAGCCTACTGTTTACATTAGGAAACAGCTTCTTTTATTAGTCAGTAATCTAGAACAGATTATAGGCACTTAAAATTTTTTTTAAACTGTAAAATATAACTCTGTCATACCTCTGGGGCTGTTACTAGTTTGGGACTTTTAAAAATCCCTGTTCATGCCTAACAGCTATGTGGGTCACTCAGGTGCTGCAAAACCAGGCTGCAAACAGGGGCTTATTACTCATCCTGAACCCAAGGGAAGAAGCTGGAGGTTCCACCCTGGGAGGCCCTTGTACTGTAGCCTTCAGCGTCTTGTTCGGCGACATTGCTAAGTATCACAGCTATTTCTTCAGAAACGGGGTTAGCTGTGGTAAACTTGAATGTGTACCCCTTAATCGGGAGCTGCTGCTGTCTGCTACAGCCAGTTGTGCCTACGAAGAAATTCTTGCCAGATCATATTAAAATAGGCTGGTATTAAGGAAAATATACTCTCCCTATTACACGTAAAGGGATTGTCTTCATTATTCATAAAGCGTGGTGAGATCTTAAGAATTTTTGCAACCAAAGCCAGAAATTCATGTTGTTCACATGTATAGTCCTTTATTTTCCACAAAATTGTAAATTATCTCAGGACAAAGCATGTATATTTTTTCGTCTTTTCTCCAATTATACAGTAAAACAAAACAACTAGTCTCTTCCTTATACTCTTAATAATTACTCAGAATCTTGAAAACTGTCATTGCGCTACTTGTATACACTGTCCACCATACACAGTGGGACTCATTTCACTCCTTGATCAGAGCCTTTGGGAGCATGGGTGCTGGTTGTGCAGATGTCTGTGTGTCATTTCAGGGGTCAGTGACATTCAGAGATGTGGCCGTAGACTTCTCCCGGGAGGAGTGGGAATGGCTCCAGCCTGCTCAAAGAGACTTGTACAGACATGTAATGTTGGAGAACTATGGCCACCTGGTCTCACTGGGTAGGTATTTCTTCTCATCTCCCCTCAGTCAGAATTTGACCTTTAGGATGGCTGTTGCGAATCTTGATTACCTGGCTGAACATTCCCAAGGGAGGTAAGTTTTTTTTGTTTGTTTGTTTGTTTTAGCTTTTCTTTTTTTTTTTTGGCTGCACTGCATGGCATGGGAACTTCCCTGACAAGGGGATCGAACCTGAGCCCCCTGCAGTGGAAGTGTAGAGTCTTAACCACTGGACAGCCAGGGAAGTCCTTTATTAGCTTTTAAGAGGGGAATTAGAACTTCACCTAATCTTTAGAAATCTTTCATACTTACATCTGGCATTTCTAATAACGGCCCCTCTTTCGTAAGGATTCAGGGACTAATTGTGAATTTATTTCATTTCCGCAAGCAGGTCTTAACATTTCTAAGCCACATGTGGTTTCCTTACTGGAGCAAGGGAAAGAGCCGTGGCTGGGGAAAGATGCGAGCAGAGGTCTGTTTTCAGGTGAGTGAGTTAGAAGCTGGTGGGGAAGTTTTTAAAATAACAACCCACCCAGTCAATGAGAAAGCAGTACTTTGTTATATGCTGGATGGAAAGTTTTCCTTTAAAGGTACCGGAGATACAGGGACTGTAAAGTCTTGCCCACAGCAAGGGGACCACTCACACCCACTTACCTGTCTGCCTTCAGTTCTCATCCTTTCCTCACTTTCTCACAGATAGATGTGTCCCTTCTTTTCATTATTAGCTCTGTCTGGACTCTGAATTTTATTTCTCTTTGGTTTCTCTTCCCTTTCTTTTTAAAAATTGACTTATATGTTTCCATTGTCTAAATTAAAAGGTATATATATTTTTCTTTATACTGCTGTTCTAACCCTCTTGAAAAAGTGATTCATTACACTTTGGTTAATTGATGGGTTTATTCTTTCAGTCATGTGTTATTTTAACAATTTTTTAAAAAGGTTTATTTTTGGCTGTGTTGGGTCTTAATTTTGGCATGCGGGATCTTCGTTGAGGCATGTGGGATCTTTCGTTGCAGCACCTGGGCTTATCATTGTGGTGCGCGGGTTCCAGAGTGCGTGGGCTCTGTAGTTTGCGGCAGGTGGGCTCTAGTTGAGGCGCGTGAGCTCAGTAGCTGTGGCGCGCAGGCTTAGTTGCCCCGCGGCATGTGGGATTTTAGTTCCCTGACCAGGGATCGAACCTCACGTCCCCTGCATTGTAAGGCGGATTCTTTACCACTGGATCACCAGGGAGGTCCCTATTTTAATGATATTTATTGAAGTTTTAATATTGTTAAGACTTTCTCTTAGGTGGTATGCCTCAGAGAGTAGAAGGCATGGCATAGTGAGATAAATTGGGTCTGTAAATAACTTTGTTAGAGGTCCTCAAGTTCGCAGTTCAACGATGAGAAGAAAGGAATTTCCAGTTGGTGTTATAGACCTGGGTAATTTGGATAGGGATAGTAGTAATAGAAATATAAAAGACAGGAAAAGGGTCAGTTTAAAACAAAACATGGTGAATTAGTTTGAGATATGCATGGTGTGAGTAGAGGATGGTATTTCCAAGTGAAGAGGTGCAACAAACCATTGGAATATATCTTAGAAAAAAATTCCAAGTAGGGATGTGGGAATCTTATATTAAGAAAGAAAAACAGAAGCAATGAGGTTGATTGAGAAGGGCTCTGAAAGCCTTCTTCACCTTAGGTTGAAATAAAATTGCTGGTGAAGCTCTTTAAAAATAAATACGGCCATGCACCGTGCTTGAAGATTCTGACATAGAAGGTCTTTGGAGCCTAAATTATATGTGTTTATGAGAATTTCCATAAGTTCTATAGTTGATTCTGAAGCAAACCTCTAATGGAAGTATACTGGCCTTTAGGGAGTGGTCCTCTCGAGATAACAGGGGAATACTTATGTTTATGGAGAAGCAACTAATGGTAGGACTAGTGAGGGAACAGAGGATGCCTTGAAAACCAAGCTCTGGCTGTGAGAGCGAGACCTTCAGGAGGAAGGATGTGGAAAGAGCCCTGTGTGAGCTGAAGTCACGAGGTGGGACAAGTGCCCAGAGACTTCCTCGTGAAAGGATGAGTTGAAGAAAAATGTTCTTTTCTAAATGTTTTGAAAGTAATAAAACCCATAAAACTATGTACAAGGGAAGTGAGGTAAAGGGGAAACATGGAAAAATTGCCTCTAATTCTACTACTTTAATACAGCTCTTAGAATTTTTGTGTGTTTCTTCCAGTACCTTTTTGGAAAAGGGAAATAGCTCACAGACAATGCATAAAACGTAAATGTGCAGCTTAAATTATTATAAGGCACCCATGTAACCACCACTCAGGTCAGTCGACACAGCACTGCCAGGTCCCTAAGAGCTCTTCGGGTGCTTGTCCCAGTCACCCACCCCCCCACCTCGCCCCCTGCAAAGGTAATCTTTAATGGTAGTAGCTTCCTTGGTTTTCTTTATAGCTTTATCAACTGTTGGTGTTTCTAGTCACTAGTTTAGGTTTGTATGTTTATGAACTTTATATAGAGGGGATCATAATGTATATATTAATTTGCTTCTCTCAAAATTATTTTTAATATTCATGCATTTTGCATACTCATCTAGTAGTTTGTATCCATTCTGTTATTGATGGCTTCTTGGGTTGTTTGCAGTTTAGGGCTATTGTAAGCAATGTTGCTCTTGTCCTTGGGTCCTGGTACCTCCTGGCACAGGGTTCCTGTGGTTTATGTCTAGGACTGGAATTGCTGAGTCAGAGGATAATGTATCTCTTCCACACATTAGATGATGCCAGAATGTTTTCCAAAGTGCTTTTACTGACTTACACTTCCACAGACACAGTAAGGGGGTTCCTCTTGCTGCTCCCCATGTTTACCAAATGCCCTGTACTGCCAGGCATCATGCTCTTCACCCATCAGGAGAGTGTGCAGTGGTAGCTTATTCTGGTTTAAACGTGCATTTCCCCAGTTACTAATGAGGTTGAGCACCTTTTCATATGTTTATTATTTAGATACCCTCATTTATGAAGTGCTTCTTGAAGGTTTTTGCTCATTTATCTATTGGATTCTCCATCTTTTTCTTGTTTTGTAGGAGTTGTATGTTTTGGATACAAATCATTGTAATTATATTCACTACAAACACCTCCTCTTACCTGTGGCTGGCTTTTCTCCTTAAAACCTCTTTTAATGAACAGAGACTCTTAATTCTAGTATAGTCAGATTTGTCAGTCTTTTCCTTTATGATTAGTATTCTTTTTTTTCGGCTGTGCTGTGCCGTGCAGCATGCGGTATCTTGGTTCTCTGATCAGGGAATCAGACCCTTGCCCACTGCAGTGGAAGTGCGGAGTCTTAACCACTGGACCGCCAGGGAAGTCCCAATATATATATATATTTTTTTGATCTGTTTAAGAAATCTTTCCCTACCATGAGGTCATGATGACATTTTCCTAGATTTTCTCTTTAAAACGTCACTTTGCATTCACATTTAGATCCATGGTCAACTTTGGATTTATTTTTGTGTGTCATGTGACTTAGTGGTCAGTTTTGGTTTCTTCTGCATGGACATCCAGTTCTCGAGGCACCATTTATTGACATGTCTGTCCTTTCCTTCACTGGTTTGTCATAAGTTAAGTGTCAGTTTTTGCGCATGTTTCTGGGTTCTCTAGTTTTTGTTTTTCTATTTTTCTATCTTTGCATAAATCTATACAGTCTTAGTTATGGGTTTAATAATGGATAACATTTTACTGTATTTGCCTCACCTCATCCCTTTTTTTGCTGAATAATGTAATTTACAGATACCTTGATATTTCACTACACAGTACTTCACTATCATGTATAAAGTATAGGGATGTTTTCTACATCACTGAAATATTTTCACATCAAAATTAAGTTTTGGGGGCTTCCCTGGTGGCGCAGTGGCTGAGAGTCCACCTGCCGATGCAGGGGACATGGGTTCGTGCCCCGGTCCGGGAAGATCCCACATGCCGCGGAGCGGCTGGGCCCGTGAGCCATGGCCGCTGAGCCTGCGCGTCCGGAGCCTGTGCTCCACAACGGGAGAGGCCACAACAGTGAGAGGCCCGCGTACAGCAAAAAAAAAAAAAAAAAAAAAAAAAAAAATTAAAAAAAAAAAAAAAAAAAAAAAAAATTAAGTTTTGCTTAATTTCATTTTAATGCACTGTCCATATATAAATACTCCATAAATTTGTTTTATAATTGGATTGTCTTTCCCCTGTGGGATGATGAACTTCTTGTTTCTCTCTATGTCCTATAACTTTGACTTGTAACTTTTTTTTTTAAGTATGAAGACTTTGGGTCTTATTTAAATCCTGTTGAGATGTTAACTTTAAGCAGGCTGTCGATATGCGTAAGTTGAAGCCACAGTTCTAACCTGTCTTCTGTGAATGTGGTTCCAATGACAGTCCAGTTTTCAAAGCCTTCTCAGGTCTCTCTTATTTGTCCCCATATGCACCTCCTAGTGGTGTTGGGCACTGGGTTCCCCTTAGGCAGCGGGTTCCCCTTTGTTTCACTTCTCACAGCTTTAGGTGTGCTGTTTAGGGTCAGATCCATGCATGCACAGCTCAGGGAGGAGCCCAGAATTTCATACACAACTTTATGGGATCATCTTCTTGCGCTCCCTTTTTCACCATGTCCCCTTTCCTTTTTGGCTCCCAGACCCCCTCTTTCAGGCCTTCTGGATAGAAAGGCAGGCCTGTAGGTTCCCCTCTGCACTTCCTGCAAGTTTGTCTGCCTCTGCAGCCATGCAACGAGGGGATGGAGAGAAAAAGAAAAAAGGGGGGGTATTACCTCTCTGCTCTTGGGACCATTGATCTTTCTGCTGAGGGAGGAAGGTTACCCTGCCTTAGAGGTTTAATTGCCTGTATGGCCACAGCTGCTGCAACATGCTTTGGGTTTGGGCAGAAGAGAATCAGAAATGAACAAACAATAAGATTTCTCTAACCAGTATGGACTCCCCTTTCCCATTCCTAAGAACAGAAATAGAGGCTTCTCATGGAGCTCTTTCTTCTCACACCTGCTGCCCAGTTCCTGCTTTCAGGCTGCATTTGAGTTTAGGCCTGGAGAGACTGGAGGGGGGGGAAAAGCCCAAGAAACTCATCACCATTTCAGTGTTACTTTGTGTTCTGGCTTCCTTCTGCAAGCAGCTTGCTACCATTTACTTTTTTTAAAATAGATTTTTAAAATTTTTTAATTTTATTTATTGTTGGCTGCATTGAGTTTTCACTGCTGTGCATGGGCTTTCTCTAGTTGTGGCGAGAGGGGGCTACTCTTCAATGTGGTGCGCAGGCTTCTCATTGCAATGGCTTTTGTTGCGGAGCACGGGCTCTAGGCATGCAGGCTCAGTAGTTTTGGCACCCGGGCTCAGTAGTTGTGGCAGATGGGCCCTAGAGTGCGCTGGCTTCAGTAGTTGCAGTGCGCGGGCTCAGTAGTTGCGGTGCACGGGCTTAGTTGCTCCGCGGCATGTGGGATCTTCCCGGACCAGGGCTCAAACTTGTGTCCCTGCATTGGCAGGCAGATTCTTAACCACTGCGCCACCAGGGAAGTTCCCCGTTTACTTTTTAGAGTTCTCAGCTAGCTGCTTTATGCATTCTGTTCATGGTTTTCACTTGTATTCAGTGGGAGAGCCAGGTTGGAGTGTACTTACTCCATCTTTACAGGACTGGAGCCATTCATATTTTATAACTGAAACAAAACCGCAAAGTTACAGCATGTATAAAGATCATACTAATAAAATGAGAGTATGAAGTTCAGTCTAGATTGAGCAAAAGTATAAAGTGTAAGGAGGAAAATGGTGGGAATTAAGGATGGTTAGGGAAAGCACTGGTCAGATCATGCAGGTGTTTTATAGGTCCTATTAATGAACTTAGAGTTCATCCGTAGGCTAATAAGGAGTCATCAAAAGATTTTAGGCAGGCAGGCGAGCATTTTAGTAAGGTCATTCTAGCTGCAGTTTGGAAAACAGATTTATTGGAAGTGAGACTAGGAAACAGCACAGCCATTTAAGAGTTGTTGCCATAACCTAGGCTAGATGTAATCATCACCTGAACCTTGGAGGTGTCCAGGGAATGGAAGAAGGTATACAGACGGTAACAACGTAAGGAAGTGGACTCAGAAAGACCTGGTGATTGACTAGATAAAAGACATTAAGAAGATTGAGGAATTGTGGTTGACACCACTCTTTTTGCTGGTATTATTAGCTCCTTAAAAAAAAAAAAAGAAGGATGAACAAGTTTGAAGGGGAGGGAAAGATTATATCAATTTGTGACTTACTGAGTTTTGGGTCTCTGGGATAGTCGAGTAGCAATTGAGTATCATATTCTGGTGCTTAAGAGAGATATCACAGTTCTTCTCAAAGTTTAGTCCTTTGGATCATTTTAAAATACATATCCCCAGGCCCCACTCCAGAAATTCTAAGTTATTAGGTTTGGGGTGGAACTCAAGAATTTACATTTTAACAAGCTCCCAGGTGATGCTGAGCTAAAGTAGGATTTAGGAGTTATCTGCACAGCTTCTTAAGACTTTGAATTTTTTTTGTAAAATCCCTGTACACCTGTTGTTGAATTAATTCTTAAGCAACTTTCTTCAGTTTCTTTTCTAAGAAGTTATATTGTTTTTCTATAGGGATGCTAGTGAATTTGTATATTTATATCTCTCAGTCTTTACTGTAGCAATTAAAATACTCTAAACCTTCCCTGAAAATACTGTAATGATTTTTTTAAATTAATAAACTGTATTTTCTTTCAAGCAGTTTTGGGTTCACAGCAAAATTGAATGGAAAGTACAGAGGGTTCCTATATATCCCCCTACCCAGTCTTCCCCACTGTCAACATCCCACACCACAGTGGTACATTTTTCACAATTGATGAACCTGCCTTGACACATCATTATCACCCAAAGTCCATAGTTGACCTTAAGTTTCATTCTTAGTGTCGTACATTCTATGGGTTTTGACAAATGTACAATGACATGTATCCATATGTTAGTATGATACAGGATAGTTTTACTGCCCTAAAAATTCTCTGTGCTCTGCCTATTCATCCCCCTCTCCCCACTAACCCCTGGTAACCACTGATCTTTTTACTGTTTCCATAGTTTTTCCTTTTCCAGAATGTCATATAGTTGAATTCATAGGATATTTGCCTTTTTCAGATTGGCTTCTTTCACTTCATATTATGCATTTGAGGCTCATTCCTTTATATCTTTTCATGGCTTGATAACTCTTTTTTTTTTTTTTAGTGCTGAGTAATAGCCCATGGTCTGGATGTACCACAGTTTACTTTTCCATTCTCCTACTGAAGGACATCTTGTTGCTTCTAAGTTTTGGCAGTTATAAATAAAGCTGCTATAAACTTCCACATTCAGGTTTTTGTGTGGATGTAAGTTTTAATTCACTTGGGTAAATATCAAGGAATGTGATTGCTGAATTGTATGGTAAGAGGATGTTCAGTTTTATAAGAAACTGACACACTGTCTTCCAAAGTGGCTGCACCATTCTGTGTCCCCACCAGCAGTGATGAGAGTTCCTGTTGCTCCACATCCTCACTACCATGTGTTGTTGTCGGTGAATTGGAGTTTGGCCATTTTGATAGGTGTGAAGTGGTGTCTTATTTTAATTTACAGTTCCCTAATGACATGATGTTGAATGTCTTTTCATATTCTTACTTGGATCTGTAAATCTTCTTTGGTGAGGTTTCTGTTCATGTCTTTTGCCTGTTTTTAAATTGAATTGTTCATTTTCTTATTGTTGAGTTTTAACAGTTCTTTGTGTATTTTGGGTAATAACTTGTCAGATGTGTATTTTGCAACTATTTTTTCTCAGTCTTCTCATCCTGTCTTCTCATTCTCTTGACATTGGCTTTTTTAAAAAAAACTTAATTAATGAATGAATTTTATTTATTTTTGGTTGTGTTGGGTCTTTGTTGCTGCACGTGGGCTTTCTCTAGTTGTGGCGAGCAGGGGCTACTCTTCGTTGCGGTATGTAGGCCTCTCGCCGCAGCGGCCTCTCCTGTTGCGGAGCATGGGCTCCAGGCACTCAGGCTTCAGTAGTTGTGGCACACAGGCTTAGTTGCTCCACGGCATGTGGGATCTTCCCTGACCAGGGCTTGAACCTGTGTGCCCTGCATTGGCAGGCGGATTCTCAACTACTGTGCCACCAGGGAAGCCCTTGACATTGGCTTTTGCAGAGCAGAGGTTTTTAATTTTAATGTAGTCCAGCTTATCAATTATCTCTTTCATGGATTGTGTCTTTGGTGTTATCCCAAAAAGTCATCACTCTCTAACATCATCTAGGTTCTCTCCTTTGTTAACTTCCAGGAGTTTTATAGTTTTGTGTTTTACATTTTTGTCTGTGATCCATTTTGAGTTAATTTTTGTTAAGAGTGTAAATCTGTATCTAGATTCACTTTTATGCACGTGGATATCTAGTTGTTCCAGTACCATTTGTTGAGAAGACTGTATTTGCTCCCTTGTGATGTCCTTGCTCCTTTGTCAAAGATGAGTTGACCATAATTATGCAGGTCTGTTCTGAGCTCTGTACTCTGTTCCACTGATCTACTTGTCTAGTCTTTCACCAGGGCTGCACTGTCTTGATTACTGTAGTGCTACAGAAGTCTTGAAGTCAAGTGTCAGTCCTCTGACTGTTCTTCTCCTTCAGTGCTGTGTTAGGTATTCTAGGTCATTTGCTGTTTTGTATAAACTTTAGAATCAGTTTGTTGGAGATCTGTGAAATAACTTGCCGGGATTTTGATTGGGATTTTGTTGAATTTATATACCAAGTTGGAAATAATTTTAAACTTCCAGAAAAGTTGCAAGAATAGTGCAAAAATACCCATATGCCCTTTACTCACATTCACCCATGGCTAATATTTTGCCCTGTTTGTTTTGTCATTTGGTATATGATTTTTTTTTCCTGAAACATTTGGGAATAAATTGTATACATCATAGCCGTTAACTCCACATATTTCCTAAGAATAAAGATATGTTTTTTAAACTTTTGTATATTATAAAACTCTGTTCTCCCAAAATGATAAAATCCTTTACTAAAATTTAGCCTGGAGAAAATCCTGTGTTTATCTGTCAAAAGCATCTGATGGAAAGACACTGTTATCCCTAAATTGAGCTTCACATGTCTGTTTAGAAGTTAGAGGTAGAGTGAGGATGCTAGAAGATATTCAGAGAAACCTTTTTATTCATTCATTCAGAGTAAGTTACTGTAAGATGTTCCAAAGGCACTAAGTGAACACAATCTCATTTCTTTGTGGGACCTGAGGAACGCTTGTAGTCTATTAGCATCATTATGAAATTGTCATTTTCAAGTCATTCTGGCAGCAAATAAAGTTTACCTGGAGGTGAGGAAGATTAACCACCTATCCTTTACAATTACTTATCTTCCTGATAGTTCTGTTTTTCCCTCACCTTCAGTTTCTTATTTTTAATCTTCTCCTTATTCACCTACAGCTCTCCTCTGTTTGATGTCTTCTGAATTTCTGGATCTACTGCTCAGATTTCAGAGTCATATATGATAACTGTAAAAGCAATGCAATGCTAAGATTTTTTTTTCCAATGTAATTCTCATTTAAAAATGGAGGAGTGGTTTTTATTTTACTCAACACAGAAAATAAGAAACATTTGCTTTGTTTTTTCAGCTTCAGAGTCAAATGGTGAGATCAAAGAGTTTTCTCCAAAAAATGTCATATACGAAGATGATTCATCCCAGTATTTGATAAGATCTTCAAATCTTTCATTTGAAAGATTTCTAAGCCAAGGCCTTGAGTATTCCAATTTTAAAGAAGGCTGGAAATGTGAGGGTGATACTGAGATGCTGCAGGGAAATCAGGGATATGTCAGGCAAGTGACAGTTTCCCATCAAGAAGCCCTGTCTCAACATATGAATGTTAGTACTGTGGAGAGACCCTATGGATGCCATGAATGTGGAAAAACTTTCAGTCGGCGCTTTTCCCTTGTGTTACATCAGAGAACTCATACTGGAGAGAAACCATATGTATGTAAGGAATGTGGGAAAACCTTTAGCCAGATCTCAAACCTCGTAAAACATCAGATGATACATACGGGAAAGAAACCCCATGAGTGTAAGGACTGTAATAAAACATTCAGTTACCTATCATTCCTCATTGAACATCAGAGAACACATACTGGGGAGAAACCCTATGAATGTACCGAATGTGGAAAGGCCTTTAGCCGTGCCTCAAACCTCACTCGACATCAGAGAATTCACATAGGAAAGAAACAGTATGTATGTAGGAGATGTGGGAAGGCCTTTAGCAGTGGCTCTGAACTCATTCGCCATCAGATTACACACACTGGAGAGAAACCTTATGAATGCATTGAGTGTGGGAAGGCATTTCGCCGTTCTTCACACCTTTCCCGGCATCAGAGTGTCCATACCTCCAAAACCCCCTATGAATGCAATGAATGCAGTAAAGCCTTCCGTTGCCACTCATTCCTTATTAAACATCAGAGAATTCATGCTGGAGAAAAGCTCTATGAATGTGATGAATGTGGTAAAGTTTTCACGTGGCATGCATCCCTTGTACAACATATGAGAATTCATACTGGAGAAAAGCCCTATGCATGTACTGAATGTGACAAAACCTTTAGTCGGAGCTTTTCCCTCATTCTACATCAGATAACTCATACTGGGGAGAAGCCCTATGTATGTAAGGTATGCAATAAATCCTTCAGCTGGAGCTCAAACCTTACTAAACATCAGAGAACACACACACTAGAGAACACCTATGAATATGAAAATTCATTTAACTACCACTCATTCCTTGCTGAACACCAGGGAATTCACACTGTAGAGAAAACCTAAGAATGTATGGATTAAAAAAAAAAAAAAGCAGCTAATGCCTTACTCTGACTTCAGAGAACTCTTGGAAAGAAGCCTTATGTGAATGTGCTTATTGTGATGAAATGTGGTCTCTGCTTTATTCAGTATTCTGGAGAAAAACCCAAGGAATGTATGGGAAAGCCATTAATAGCTGCTCATTCTTTTTGTAATACCAGAAGATGGAATCAAACAATACTAAGAAGACTCTTCATCTGGTAGGATTCCCTTAATCTACATTTGTAAATTCCTATCAGGAAAGGATACATGTCCAATAAATGTGAGAAAACTTTGAGAGATTAGGTCTCATTCTGCATCTGTCAGCTCAGGACAGGACAGAACACATGGGTAAGGGTGTACTTTTTCCTGGACATCAGAAAATTCATAATGAAGGAAAGTCATACAAACAATGATTTGGGAATGCCTTCATGTACCATGCAATATTTATTAAATTCTTAAATACTCTTCTAAGGAGAAAAAGCAACCCTATAAATGAGCTTAACATAGAGTGACTTTCTGCAGTATTTCAAACCTACAGAATTATCCTGGGGAAAAACTACCATTGTAATGAGCGTGGCAAAGTCATAAGAGTTCTGAGAAGTTATACTGGAGAGAATCGGTGTGGGAGGATTTTTTACAGGGGGATGTTTGTTTGGGTTTTGTTTTTTTGTTTCAAAGCAAATTCAGAAAAGCTACGAATAAATCTTGATTCATGGTAAATTAATGTAGTATTGGCTGAATTTTTTTCCTACAGCATGTGTGATTCTGAATATGCAACTATCACAATATTGACATCAACAATGAGGAGTAGCATGCTTTTTTAAAAACATACAGACATTATAGAAACATCTTTAGATATATTATGGTTTTAATTTTGAGACAGAGTTTGGACTTAAGGTTATGCTAACTCATGTTTACCCTTGAATCTGACTAGATGTCTTAGTCTGAAATAAATGTAAATAAGGTACATCACAGGAAAATGTCAAGGTTGTTTACCTCTTTTGTTCCATTTTCAGTAAGAACATTTCTTCTGTAAGCACATATTTGTCCAAATAAATCAGATTGTTTTCATCTCCACATACACCTGCCCAAACTTTATTTTCCCATTGTAAAGGTTATCTTACCTTTAAAGCATCTGATTGCCTCCTTTCAAGAACTTCTCTTGCGTTTAGTACATGAAATATGTAATTTAGAACTTGAATGAGTGCCTTATTTAAGCATATTTTTTCACGCATATATAATTGTTCTTTTACAAAGTGAGAGGCTGGCATATTTCTTCTCCATTCAATGTAACAACAAAACACACAGCTGTTGCCTAATATTTACTTTTCTAGAGCCATTCAAAGCCTCAAACTATCAGAACAACTCCACTGTATAAATCCCCTCTTTCCTATAGTGGTGGCCAGTATTAATAATTTCCCTCACACCCTGTGGCAGTCTTTGGTGAACAAGAATGTATTTGTCATCTCAGAGGTGTGTAACATTCAGAGGTGTGGCCATAGACTTCTCCCAGGAGGAATGGGACTGATTAGACCCTGCCCCCAGTTTTTTATATAGGAATGTAATGATGGAGAACTATGGGACTCTGGCCTAAGGAGTTTACCAATCCTCCAAATTCAGAATCTGAATTTAGGTATCTGCCTTCTCCATAGGAAGTATCAGGGGGTGGGCTGTAAGTTGCCTGGCTGAATTTGTACTCCATGTTCTTGAGGGAATGTTTTAAAATTGGCCCAAGTAGGAAATGGCATGCATTCTTCTGTTTTTGTTCTTCGTGTAATAGCGTCTCTTCCCTAGGGTCTAGGAAAACCATAATATTTTGAATTATCTATTTTCTCCTAGTAAGCAGGACTTTTATTTCGAAAGCAAATGTGACCTCCTTAATGGAGCAGGGGAGAGTGAAGTATGATGGAGAAAAAAGTGGGAAGAGGCCTATGATCAGGTGAGTGAGGGGCACTCAGGAAAGGGAGTGCCTTTGCAGGTAGCTCACCAAATATGTTGCTTGAATCATTTTTATCAAAAATAAGAAATTTCCCCTAAAATTTACTTCATGCAACATCATTCTGAACTATGTAACTCACCAAAAAAGTCCTCTTGTTCATTTGTGGTAAAATATTTCACAAAATAACTAAGCTATTATTTTTAATTTAATTAAAATACAGACAATGTATTAAATACACTAAATCAAAATACAGTTAATTCCTAGGCTATATAGTAAAAGATATGTCAAAACACTGTTGCCACTGAAAAAACAAAGTGAATAGTTTGTGGATATTTTCATTTATACAGTATGCTTTCTTTGTCATAGCAAGTCAGTGCTGGCAAGGTTCATAGTTGCTTTCAGTCAATTTCAGCACACAAGTCTGTGTTATATCTTTCCGTATTTAACATTTATAAGCTGTGGCACTTTTCAGAGGTAGCAGAAGACCAAAAGTAAAGCTTCCTGTTTTTCAAGATGAAATTCAGTAGCAATAGCCAGCCAGACACATTAAGGTATAAAAGCAAACAGAATAAAGCATATGATGTACTTTAAATTACTTGTATAATACATTATTTCAGTTCCAATTGGTTTGACAAAGAGATAATGGTGATACATAGTGTGACCATCTCAATACGTGTGAAGGGCTAAACATCCAATTTGAACATTTTGATCTAGGAGTTTATAATATAAACTTACAACAAACTTATAAGGAGTTTGTATTACAGACACACAATTGTCTTAGGTTTGCATATTCAAGTTGTGAAAACTTTGTGTGAAACATAGGAAGGAAACCATGATAGCTCTGAAACAGTTATAATATTTTTATTACTCTGTTGTCATGATTATCTAATTATCCATACTAAACAGAAGGGAGAAGGGGAAAAAAGATGAGTGTAAGACATAGACATTTAGGACAAACTCAAAAGTTCTAATGTGTTTAGTTAGTCTTTTAAGAAGAGGATGACAGAAGAAGTATTTGAGGAGTTAGTGAAGAACCTTGCAAAGAGATGCAAGATATCAGCCCTCAGGTTCAGGAAGCTCAGCAAGTTCCAAGCAGGCTAAAGTGGGACATCACCACAACTATGCACATTGTAACAAAAGATAAAGCCTGGTTATCAGAAGCTGGTACAGAGTAGGGGAGAGACTACTTTCACAGCAGCAGCAGGAAGACTGCAAGTTTCCATCTTAAATGAAACGATGGAAGAAGATAATGAAACAACACCTTTAAAGTGCTAACAAGGAAAAAAAATATTCGACCAATCTAGATGTCTATACCAAGCTAAAAGTCCTTTAGACATAAAGCAGAAATAAAGATGTTTCAGATAAACAAAAATGGAGGGAACTTGTGTAGCATGCCTGTGCTAAAAGAAACATTAAAGATGAGTTCTTCAGTATGAACTGACCAGTATGAACTGGTCCTAGATGGAAACCTTGCAGTGCAGGCAGTAAAGAACACAAGGGGTAAATATAAGTCAAGTATTGGGAAACTAAGGCCCATGGGCTATATCGGGGCCTGTAAGCTAAGAAAGGTTTTCACATTTTAAATGGCTGTTAAAAAGATGACTCCGCAAGAAATACAAATGAATATTGTCAACACAACAATTATAATATCAGCTGGAGTTTAAAATATACATGAAACTAAAGAAGCATGACAGTAACACTTGATAGGAGGGGATGAATGGAGTCGAGTGTAAGATTCTAGTAGCATCAGTGAAAGTACTCATTTCGTTTTCTCGATCTAGGGGCCGACTAAATAGGTGTATTCTATTTGGGGAAATTCATTAAGCTGTACACATTTCTCTATGTATTATGCTTCAATAAAATTTTTACAAGTTTCCCAAAAGATTATTACACTTCAACATTAAAACAAGAAGTTACTATAAATGCAGAAGGATAAGGAGATGGAGCAACAGGTACATTCAGTACTAGTGATGTAAATATTAGTTGTTGCAAGAACAATCAGAATTCTATATTTTCTTAGAAAGCAACAACCGGTGCTTGAGGGGACTTAAAATAAGATACCCACATAGAGTTCAGGCTGGGTCAAGTTTTGTTACTGAGAAATGACCCCAAAGAATTTTCTATTGAATATTATACAATGCGTCTCAGGACAGGAAACTGTTAAATCCTTCTGAAGAGATGGAAGAAATTTCAAAGCAGAGAGGCAGCAAACCTTGCAGATTGGGTGTGAATGACTTGGAAGAAAGAGGTAACACTTTCAAAAAGTCTGCCTTTAAAGCCTGGGAGAGAGAAAAGGTAGTAAAGAAAAGGGTAAACAAATTAGTTATCTGATATTTTAAAAAATTTTTTAAGAAATGAATTTTAAGAAAAGTATTTTTTTAAGTTTTAAGAAATTCTGCATCACCAATACTCTCAATATCACAGAGAACAATATTATGTAGAAAAATGGAAATTGATCAGAAAATAGAAATTTCAGATTCAATGTGAAACTTTGCTGATGGGTGAAAAATATAATTTTATCTGTTTGCTATGCCTTAAATTACAGGTGAGTTTATGTCGTGACATTTATTAATCTGTGAATTTCCTGTTCATGTTAAGTAAATATCTCATTTTATTTGTTGTCTTAAAAGAACTCTGTATGCTAAGGAAATGACAGTTTTCTGTAATCCAAATTTCATACATGAACTGCTACAGTAGCCTCCTAAACTGGTCTCCCAAGATTTTTCTATACAATAGTCAGTGTAATTTTCAAAAAATAATCTCTTATGAAAGATTCTTAAAGAGCTTCTGATGGCTCTTCAAATAAAATATAAACTCGTGCTGGAGCTGGTAAGGTGTTTTCTAAATCCGGCCTACTCTCCAGCCTGGTTTCATATATGCTTCTCTTTACCACCTTGCCTGCCCACGTTCCAGCCACTGGCCTAGGACTTTTTTTTTAAACAAACATGTCAAGATCTCAATGAGGACTTTTGTTCTTGCTGTTGTACTTACAAAGCTCTGTGTCCCTCCACCTCTCCAATCCTCTGTGGATGACTCCTTTCCTTCAGATTTCAGCTTGTATGTCACCTTCTCATGGAGGCCCTCCCTGACTGCCTTATCGAACATATGTTCCTCTAATCATAGCACCTTATTTGTTTCCCTCATATTTTGAATTTTGCCTAGAGGTCAATTTAGATGAAGTCTAAAAAGAGCCCAGGCCCTTTAGCAACATTTTCAAAAAGTGCCTTTAAAAAGCTGTAGATAGAAAAGTTGGCTTAAAAAGTGTAAAAAAAAATTATCTGAGTTTTAAAAATGGCTAGAATTTATATATCTAACAATAGCCTGAGCAAATCTATATACAACTTTGAAGATATTAAAATCATGCTTTTGAAAATTATTTAAGTAGTTCACGATGGAATTGTTTACTATTTAAAAAAATAGACAACTTAGCTCTATTTACTATGTAAACTAGAAAATTTAGCAACAAGTAAAAAAATTACGACTCAGAAATGACCACTGATAACGTTTTGGTATATAATCTTCCAGGATATTTCAATGCACACACATACACACATATTTACAATATATATTTTAATAAAAACATGGTTATACTCTGATATTTTATAATTGTATTTAAAAATCACAGTACAGTAAGTCCCCTACATGCAAATGAGTTCCATTCTGAGTCCAATTTGTTCGTTAAGTCCAACAAAGTTAGCCTAGGTACCCAACTAACAAAATTGTCCATATAGTACTGTACTGTAATACTTTTCACACAAATACGTAAAAAACAAACACAAAAAGTAGAAGTTTTTAATATTATAGTACAGTACCTTGAAAAATACAGTAGTACAAGCTACATCACTGCTGCTTTTATGCTTGCTTCCGGACATCCTGGGCTTGAAGTAAAGACACTGTTACTGTATTCTATACAGTACTGTGAAGTACACAAAAGCACAACCACTTGTAGAGGATGCATGCACGTGACAATGTACACTAGATACATGAACTAACGTGATTGGATATGCGAACATAGGTTCGTATCTTTGAAGGTTCGTATGTAGGGGACTTACTGTATATTGGATACATCGCCATTTGTCAATAAATACATAATAACATTTTAATGACCACATTACATTCCATTTTATGGTCATACATAATTTTTAAAAACCAATTAGCTATTATTGGGAATTTAGGAATTTTAGTTCTTCACTAGAGTATGAAACTCAGATGACTATTGTTACTTATACATGTTTGAATGAAGGGTTCTTTTATAAAAGCTAAGAAAAAAATTGCTAGGTTAAAGGTTTAGAATATTCTCGCTTTGGACACATACTGCTTACCTGTCCCCCAGAAGGATTGTGTGAATTTATGTTTCCATCAGTAGCCTAAAGAACATGGCACCCTCACCAGTACTGGGTCATTTCACTCCTTTTAATGTAATACACACTGTAGCAGCATATGAACAGTGGCCAAACAAGGTATATGAACTTGAGGGTGGTAGAGGCAGGGCAGGGTATATGAATAATTAAACCTCACTTCTCTTAACAGTCTTAGTTTCTGCATGCCTGTCAATTGTTAGAATATCTTGCTATGCTGAGTGTGACTCCAGCGCTTGGAAAAAATTTTTGATTTTATGCAATTTTTGCCTTATACAATCACTTGAAACCCAATTCTTATTTTAAGTTCAGCCTCCACTGAAATACTAAGTAAACAAATAAAAGGCACAAAAGTTTGGGAAAAACCATACATGTTTAAATAAGTACCTATTATGGGACAAGTACTAGGAATAAGATAATGAACAATTTAGAGTTCCTACCTTACCAAAGCTTAAAGTTTAGAGGGCAAGACACATAATTAACCAGGCAATACTGTGAAGGTGTGAAAAGCATGTTAAAGCAGATGTAGGCTACAATACCTAAAGGATGAACAGGCCAGGTTAAGGTCCAGAGAGAGTGAAGAGATGGAGCAGCAAGGGCTGTGGCCTGAAAAGACAGGTAAGAGTTTAGCATGAAGGGTCTTGTAGAACATTTAAGGTAAAAGGAGGGAAGTCCGCTTGAGGATTTAGAAGTGAGACGTAATATAACCTGATTAGTACTTGAGACGAATCACCCTGGGAGCAGTATGGAGAACAGATGAAAGGAAAGCAAAATATATTAACAATATTGCTCATGCAGTGTTCGTTGTTATTATGAAACATCTGGAGGGGCAAATGGATTAAATGTACATTATAGTCCATCCACATAATCAAATACTAAACTATTTCAATGAAAGAATGAAACAGAACGACATATACTGACATAGAAAGATATGATTAAAAAAGATGGAGGGCTTCCCTGGTGGCGCAGTGGTGGGGAGTCCGCCTGCCGATGCAGGGGACACGGGTTCGTGCCCCGGTCCGGGAAGATCCCACGTGCCGTGGAGCGGCTGGGCCCGTGGGCCATGGCCGCTGAGCTTGCGCGTGTGGAGCCTGTGCTCCGCAACGGGAGAGGACACAACAATAAGAGGCCTGTGTACCGCAAAAAAAAAAAAAAAAAAAAGATGGAATGAAAGTTATGACTCAATTTCTGTACAAAGAAATCTATATTTGTATGTACATGGAATGTACATAAAGTGCACTCATCCACAATATTAAATTTCTAAGGCAGGAGGATGACTTTCTCTTGTGTAGGGCTGATGTTGTTTACATTTTTTCTCATATGCATGTATTACTTTTATAATAAAAAAACACCAAGAGTAATAAAAAGTAATAGAAGGATACTGGGCTAGCTGCACAGGAAACATACTGGAAGAAAGTAAGGTCTGAGTCAGAGAAACCCATCACAAGGCTGCTGCAGTAAAATCCAGGTGAGACACCGGGTGAGACTGCTTGAGCCCACAGCTGCTGGTGTGCCAAGTCACTGGTGAGCCAAAACTAGTGCATAAATGCCAGCGCCCAACCAAGCAGAGCACGCCCCCTTCCTGAATGCCACTCAAGATGATCTCCTCGCGCAAACGCCACACGCATTTGGGATTCTTCTCTAACTGCTGCCTGCTACTGCTGTACCCTGGAGGGCCGCAAACACCTAATGAACAATGGGAATATTTGGTGCCATAGCATGACTGCAGGTGCTCCTTTCCAAGCTACGTGTGAATCTTACTAGACTAGGAATCTATCGTCTTAGAACCTGCTGGGATTTAATCTAAGCTCCCTCTAAATTTTGTTTTCACTGGTCACAGCCTAGTGTCAGCCCACCCTCAGCTCTGATCTTACATTCTCTGTCAGTACTGCCATCATAAAAATGTTCTGTATTCCTCATATCCCAGCCACAAACCCCAAATTCCTACCCTTGTGGAAACTGTTTCCATGGTGCCCTCTGAGATTTCCCTGAGGGACAAACTCCTTTATGTCTTCAACAACTTCCCTAAAAATTCCCATCATTTCTTTGCACTAACTTAAACTTGGCTACCCCTGGGAAAAAACCTACTCGACAACAGTCACATCAAAGAAGGGCTGTCTATTCGCATGCACTCCATATCTATAGGTTGGCGTGTAGGATCAATGTCCCCCTTGCTCACCAATATTATTTCTAACCAATTGCAGCCCCTTGTAAAAAGAAACAGAGACTTTCTTTGAGGCTCATACCAGCTAGTTTCGACTTTCCAACTCTCTTCTTCGTTGCTATCTTATATTCAACTGGACTCTCCTTCTTATTCACTTAGACTTTGCTATTTGCTTTGCTGTCTTCACAGGAGGCCCTACCGGTAACCTGGGGGGACTTTCATATGCATAGAGTCTTCCCCAGTAAAACCTCTGACCAGTCTTTTATCCATCTTACTCTTGGCAGATAATCTTAGCATGAAACCTACAGTCTCATGTCTATATTCTGTTGGCCAAGAACAGGGGGGATGACTAATCTTGGCCATGGAGGCTGCCTGGGATAAAGAGTTTTGTAACTGGACACACTGCTACTCTAAGCAAAACTGAGGTACTATTAGTAAAGGAGAAGTAGGAAACATGTATTAGGTTAGCAACTAGTAGTATCTGCCACACTGGGCCAGAAAGTTGCTCTTAAGAAACCAAACAGGGACTTCCCTAGTGGCGCAGCGGTTAAGAATCCGCCTGCCAATGCAGGGGACATGGGTTCGAACCCTGGTCCAGGAAGATCCCACATGCCGTGGAGCAGCTAAGCCCGTGCACCACAACTACTGAGCCTGCACTCTAGAGCCTGTGAGCCACAACTACTGAAGCCTGCACACCTAGAGCCTGTGCTCCGCAACAAGAGAAGCCACTGCAATGAGAAGACCACACACTGCCACGAAGAGTGGCCCCTGCTTGCCGCAACTAGAGAAAGCCCGCGCGCAGCAACAAAAGACCCAACGCAGCCAAAAATAAATAAATAAATAATTTATATTAAAAAAAAAAAAGAGAAACCAAACAAGCAGTATTGTATAGCTCAGATACTCTTAGCTCAAGTAACTTAGATATAAGTAAATAAAGAGGTAATTAAAACCAACCCACACAGTCCTCCTTTCCTTCTGAGAGAATGGTGGAAGTATTCCTTCTTGCAGCAAACATCAGTCCTTCTATTTGTGCTCCAGATACCTCTATCCCCTTCTCAGGAACTTTATGGTACTGACTGTCCCTCTTCTTATGCCTGCACATTTAATCTCTCCATACTGGATACATCACATTAGGATTTAAACATTTTCTAGTTTTTCATTATTTAAAACATATTTTCCCTTGACCAAATCTCTCTCCAGCTACTTCCCCATCTTTCTCCTACTATTCAAGCTTGTCTATATTTACTCTTTACTTCCTCGTCCTTTATTATGAAACTCATCCTAACCTACCACCAATCCTCAACATACCATTATCTCCACCTAAGTTCAGCAATAACCTTCACGTTGCCATACGTCTGCTTTTGAAGACTTCATCTAATTTGACCTCATAGCATTTAAAACAACCGGTTTTACCTTCCTTCTTCAAACATTAGTTTGTCTTGGTTTAGTAAAACTCCATTTTTACTTACTTTAAATATAGGAGGTCTCCATGGTCAGTGGTAGACATTCTCTTTTCACACCATCCATTTTCCCTATACAATCTTACTCACCTCCACACAACCCAGTACAGTCTATCTCCTGATGTTGCTAAAATTATATCTCTGTCCTAGACACCTCTTCAGGTTCAGAACTACACATCAGCCCGTTCATCTAGATATCTCACAACTCTATATAAACAGGACTAAAACTGTGACTATTGCCTTTTTCTTCCATCATAGTTTCTTCCTTCCATATTTTGTTTCTTAATAAATTAGAGCTAATCTCATCAGTATCTGTAAAACCAAGTAGCAAAATCTCAAGGGCTTCATTCAGCATTTAAAATTGGTAATTCCCCTCTACTTGAAGACTCTTTGGTTTTCTCATGCTGAAATGTTGGGATTTTCCTCCTGCTTCTCTGACACCTGCTTTCAATGACCTCAGCTCCATCCTCTCTAGTCTAAGCACAAAAGTTCTATCAATATTCCTCTTCCATTCCTCTCTTTTCTATGTTCTTATCCAAATTTGTACACCCAACGTAAAATATTTAAGTCTACATATCTTGTGATCTTTTTCTTTTTTAAAACGAGGTTACTGTATTGACTGTATTTACATACTGTTTTTAAAAAATCAATAAGCTTATTTTTCTCACATAAAAAGATGCACAGATATAAGCAGCGCAGTGCTGGTACAGTTATTTGAAGATATCTTTGGGAAACCAGGATCTCTTTGACACCATCCTTGTCATCCTCATGGTCACAAGATGGCTCATTCAGCTCCATGAATGCAAAATCCAAAGGGAGAAGACTGGGGAAGGCTGAAAGACAAAGTGCAAAAGGCAAAGAGAAAACACTAGATAGGTCTGTCCCCAGTGATACTATCCACTCCCTACGGGGAGGGATGAACTGGATGCTTGATTGGCTACTAACAATACCTGTCACACCAGACCAGAAAGCAACTCTCAAGAAAATAACAATAAAGTAGTATCATATTGTCCAGATACCTTGAAGATAATGCAATTAACTTAGAAATCCATAAGGTAACTGAAAACATATTTAAAATAACTCTAAACAGCTATGGATCTGAAAGTCATAAAGTCATAATAAATATTAGACAACAGAGTTAAAACAAAATAAATTATCATACACCAAATGTGTTATATAACTAAAGGGGTGTTTATAGGACTATTTATAGCCTTAAATGCTTATTTTAGAGAACAAAGACTGAAATAATGAGCTTGGAATCCACCTTAAGACACTGAAAAATGCAACTCCATGTTCTTAATAGTTACAAGGTTTCTCTCCCAGTATGAATTCTCTTGTGTATAGTAAGTGAAGAATTCTGACTGAAGGTTTTTCCACATTGAATACAGCCATAGGGTTTCTCTCCAGTGTGAGTTCTCACATGTCTCCTAAGGGAAGAGGAAACACTGAAGGTTTTCCTGCATTCCTTACATTCATAGGGTTTCTCCCCAGTATGAGTTCTCACATGCATTCTAAGAGATGAGAGACCACTAAAAACCTTCCCACAGTCAGTGCATTCATAAAGGTTCTCTCCAGTGTGTGTTTTCTTGTGAACTTTAAGGTGAGAGCTTGTGTTGAAGGTTTTTCCACAGTCATTGCATTCATAGAGTTTCTCCCCACTGTGTATTCTCTTGTGCACTATAAGGTAAGAACTTGTGCCAAAGGATTTTCCACAATGATTACACTCATAAGGTTTCTCTCCAGTGTGAGTTCTCACATGAACCTTAAGAGATGATTTTTGACTGAAAGCTTTTCCACATTGATTACATTCATAGGGTTTCTCACCAGTGTGAGTTCTTATATGTCTTCTTAGGGTTGAGGAATCATTGAAGACTTTCCTACATTCTTTACATTCATATTGTTTCTCACCCATGTGACTTCTCTTGTGCAAAATAAGATTAGAAATCCTTTTGAAAGCTTTCCCATGCTGATTATGTTCATGATTCTCTTCAGTAGGAGTTTGCTCCTGTTGCTTATGGGATGAATGATGACAAAAGGTTTTGTTTTTATTACACTCATAGGAATTCTCCCCCATATGACAATTGTTGCATATAGGAAGCATATTATTACGTTTAAAGTGTATGCCATGTTCGGAGCATGTGTACTCTTTTTGTGCTGTTTGAGTTCTTTCAAGATGCCACAGAGCTCTGTCATAGTCATGACTTTCACAGACCCTCTCACTTACAGAGTTTTTTTCATAACTGTTTAGGACTGAATTATGCTTCCAACACTCAATATCGAAGTAACACTTATGGCAATGTTTACTGATGGAAACTCTCTTTGAAAAAACAAGTTTTGATCTGAGTTTAGAGTCCTTCTTTAATTCATGATAGTCATACAATCCCTCCTGAGATGCTGCCTTCTTTTGAGTAAATGTCACTTGCCTCAAAATCCCCTCTGGGATCTTGTGCTGTTTTCTGATTTTATGGCATTCCCAGTCTGCTCTTAATGTGGGAGACCAATCATCCGTTGTGAATCTTATCATTTTCTTGCCACTAGATGATTTTCCCCCAAAAATATTCTGGTTAGAAGTTGATTCTTTGGTTTTCAGTTGAATCTCCCAGTCTAGACAGGTGCCTTGGGGAATTCTCCTTTTCACAGTTCTTATGTCTTCTTGACCCGACAGGGAGATCACAGGCTTGCATAACTGATATTCCACTAAGGTGAGATTCATATAGTTTTCCAACATTACATCTCTGTACATACTTCTCTGAGCAGAGTCCAGCAACACCCACTCCTCCTGGGTGAACTCCACAGTCACATCCTCAAAGGACACTGGTCCCTGTAACCAGGTTGCTGGGAATCCAGGCACTATCCTTTCCCCCTCAGTACTTCTCACATAGAAACAGGCAGAGTCCTGTGTAGGTAGAGCCCATATCGGGCATAGGTCAATGGCTGCCATCTTGAGAGCCTGAATGTGACATCCGCCTGCACAATAGGGCTGAGAGAGCTGGATACTTCTTTTCTTGTTTTTCTGATCCAATCAAGTCAGGGATGCATTTCACTGGGTGTCCTTCCTGTAGCCAAAGAGGCAGGTTCAGGTAAAAGAAGAAAGGTGAAAATAGGGCCCCATTGGAGGCAAGGTTAAAAAAAAATTGTAGACCCTCTCTTTTACCTTCCAGCAAGGTCTCACCTGCTTAAAATATTTATTGGGATTTGTACTGACATGCAATATAGTCATCCTTGGCCCTCTACTGTTATCTTGGTTATTCATACTGGCTTCTCCTGTAGACTACTACTCAGCTCTGGGTAGAAAAAGCATGCATTATTTTAAAATACTAAAGTCAAAGAACCAGTTTAAAAAGACATAGTTGTTTGAATTTCATGCATACTTTGCTACTTTTTAGTTTAGTTTTTAGAATAAAGAATTTTTTTCTAATTACAACTGTTTTAGGTAAATTTATTTGTTGTATATGTAACTTGGTATTTACCCAAATAATCTCACATATAATTAATAGGACTGATGATTTGGCTGCTACCCTACTTAGAAATTTTATTGGAGTTGTTAAAAGTAAATATGTGACTTTGAAACAAACGTTCATTTGATTACCTGCAATTTAAACTCTATCCTCAAAGTCTGTATTTCCTTATGATGATTCATTCTATCTAAAACTTGAATGGGATCAACAAAGAGGCATGAGCTATGTTCTAAGCTTTGAGACTGAGGCCTTTACAATTTTAGATGGTATAATACTTTCCTGAATAATTTTCATAATGGCCTTAATATAAATATCAAAACAATTGACACAGTGTGAAAGAAAAGAGGTATGCTTGGAGACTTTAAGGACCACAACAAATCACACAATAATGTATTACACTAATATTTTTACAGATCTCAATTTTTTAAGATTAGTTGATACCTTCAAATATAAGACTTCTATCTCAGTATTATACTTCAGTAGAGTTCAGGTTTAATGGACAAAATTAGAGAAATGGCATTATTATTTAGACAAAGATCTTCAACAGGTAGATTTTATGCCCCTAATCCAGAAATGTATATAAGCCTGCCACTTTAGTGTAAATCAGATGGAAATATTTGTCTGATTTGTCCACTGCATGTATTCTGAATACCTAGAACACTCCCCAGCACATGGCAGACACCCAAAAAATGTTTGTTGAATAAACTGAATGAATCTATGGCAATTAAGGTTTTGTGGAAGAAGTATTTTTTTCACATCTATACTCTACTTATAGAAAACAAAACCCCACAAAATCAGAAAGTTAGGCTTCCTCTTCAAAAAAGAACATTAGTTTGCCTTCTGGTTAAAATTATTAAGCTGAGAATTGTACTCTGGGTTCATTTCTTCATTCCCCATAGTTTTATTTCTTTCTTAGTTACAGAACTAATAAAAAACTGAACAACTTTACCAAACAACAGGAAAAAATATCTGAATAAATGGAGAGAGTCACCATTTTAATACCATTCAGTATTAAAAGATTTCAATTTTTCTCAAACCAGAATTGCATTGGGATTTTCATTAAATTCATTCCTTCATGTTCAATAGGAACTTCTTGAAACATGACAATTTGTTTTATAAGTTTTATAGAAAAATTAAGACATGAATAACAAGGCAGTTATTAAAGTAATGCTTTGCTCTACTATATTACTTCAAAATGCATTATAAATCTCTATTAATTTAAACAGAATGATAATAGGGCAAAAAGAGAAAATAAAACAGAATAACTTCATGTACTTCCCTGGTGGCACAGTGGTTAAGACTCCAGACTCCCAGTGCAGGAGGCCTTGATTTGATCCCTGGTCAGGGAGCCAGATCCCACATGCATGCTGCAACTAAGAGTTCACATGCCACAACTAAAGAGCCCGCATGCCACAACAAAGGAGTCAGCAAGCCACAACTAAGACCCAGTGCAAACAAACAAAAAAACCAGAATAACTTCAGAAACAGATTCATGTGTAGCTAGACATTTAGTGCATGATAAAGGCAGCACTATTAATCAGTGGGGGAAAGGATAAACTAGTCATTAAATGGCATCAGGACAAATGGCTGTCAGGGAAAAGCATAAATCCTACTTCACACACTCACATTCCCAGGTGGATGAAAGACATAAATATGTACCTGATAGGAATTCTAGAAGAGGAAGATAGAGAGAATACAAAAAAAAAAAAAAAAAAATTAGAGAAAATGGTTGTTTTTATCCAAAGCTGAAAGATAGAAGTCCTTGATCTGCAAGTGTATACACCACATGTCACACTGAATAAATGTTTTAAATCCACCAGATACACGAGCAAAAGCTGCAGAATACCAGGGATAATGAGTAAATATTTAAAGTTACTGGAAAGAAAAGGCAAATTACCTACAAAGGAATACCAATTATACTGACTACAGACTTCTAAGCTACAACGATACAGGCCAGAAGACCACACAGTAATATATTCAAAGTACTAAAGGAAAACAATATAAACCCAGAATTCAATAGTGTGCTAAAGAGAGCAATAAAAAGACACTGACATATTTCAAAGTAACAATAGCATCCTCAAAAGATGGTCATAATAAGAGAAATGCAAACTGAAACACTGAGACATAATCTAAGGCACACCTTAAATTAAAAGAGGCCTAAACTTGCATAAGCCTTATTTGGACCATGATGTAAAGAAATTGTTTTAAAAAAATAGCTTTGTTGAAATAATAGAAAAATTTGAACACTACCTATATATTTGATATTAAGGAATTAATCCTAATTTTGTAGGTGTGATAATGATATCCTGGTTATGACTTTTAAAGGAGTACTTATCATTCAGAAATAAATTCTGAAATATTTACAAATAATGAATCATGTCCTAGATTTACTTCAACATACAGTGACAGGTACAAATGAGGTCATTATACTATTCTGATTTTCTATGTTTTGAAACTTTCATAATATAAATTTTAAAATCACCAGAGAGGTGTTTCATTTGTAAAACATGATGTTTTAGGATGTTACAGTTTTTTAAATCACAAAATGAGAGTTCTTAGGAAATTTTAGAAAATTTTAAAAATTATTTATTTATTTTTTTGGCTGTGTTGGGTCTCCGTTGCTGCGTGCAGGCTTTCTCTAGTTGCGGTGAGCGGGGGCTACTCTTCATTGCAGTGCGCGGGCTTCTATTACGGTGGCTTTTCTTGTTGTGGAGCACGGGCTCTAGGTGCGTGGGCTCCAGTCGTTGTGACACACGGGCTTAGTTGCTCCACGGTACGTGGGATTTTCCCGGACTAGGGATCGAACCCATGCCCCCTGCATTGGCAGGAGGATTGTTAACTACTATGCCACCAGGGAAGTCCCAGAAATTTAAAATTTTAATAACAAATCCCCAAAAATGTTGAAGGTTCAAGGATAAAGAACTTTTCCAGAAAGCTGACCTTCCCTCCCCCAAAAAAGATAAGCAATGAGACAGAAAGGATAAGAAAACTATATGAACAATTTCAAAGGTTCAACACCAGATTATTCAGAGCTCAAGAAAGAAAAGAGAAAATGGGAAGAAGACAGAATCAAACACAGAGAAAATTCTTAAAAATAACACTATCCAGGTACTGATCCATCAAATGCGTAATTTCTTAAAAAGACTGGGAATAAACATAACATCATGAAAAATTTGAATACCAAAGATAAACTGATGAATGTAAAGGTTTCAATGATGATAAACAGGTTACATACAAAAGAACAGTGGAATAGGATTTCTCAACAGTAACACTGCTCCATTTTCTACCTAGCTCTGCCAGCTTTCAAAGTTCTGAGGGAAAATAATTTCCTATCCAGGAAATTATACTAGTCCACAGTACCATGCAAATATGAGGACAAAGTAAAATAATTTCTAGTCATACACAACCTTAATATACACCCCTTTTCGGAAAGATAATAAGGTTATCATCCATTAAAAAGGGAAAATAGAAGTTTCCAGGAAACAGGAGGTCCAACACAGAGATGAGATGAGGGAATTGGTGAGGAGAAAGGGAAGTCCCAGCATGCCAGTGTGCTGCAGCCTAGAGAATAACTGATCAGTCTACACTGCAGCATGATGGAGGGCTCCTGGGGATGTGTGTTCAGGAAAAGAGAAAAATGATTAGATTGTGTGACAGGTTTGATCTTGAGGAAAATGGAATTGAGAGACATTTTACATAGGTTTAGGGAAAACAAAGCAAATAAATAAAAAGGCAATTATTCAAAACAGGAAGAGTAAAATGTATACAAGAAAGGAACTTATTACGGCTCAGCAATAGAGAATACTTATATAGTCATCACAATGGAAACACTGAACATGAATTTAGCCAAAATTTTTGAGAGGAACTACATTACAATACTTGCAACATAATCACATTGATTTAAGGATGTAGGAAGGCAGGCAGGTATAATAGTCAAGATTCTTATTTAACACCTAAGAAACTAAAAAACGTCTCAAATTGATTAACTGCTTAAAAATTTTAAACTGGTTGCCACCATGAAATTAATAAACAGAAACATGAATTAAATAGAGTTGGGAGACCAGAATGGGGAGCTCTCACGTCCTGTGATCATAGAAGAGCCCAACAGGAAGAAGACAGACTCCTCTTCTTTCCTGGCGAGGACTCAGCCAATGAAAAGCCACAGACTGATTATTTACTATCACCCTCCCAACTTCCTTTTTCCTCTCTATAAAAGGGCTATTCTTCCCTTGCTGTGGGGGATCTCCATGGTAGCTGACCTTGAATTGCAATTCTCTGCTGATCCCCAAAAAGCCATTTTTGCTGGAGAAATACATGGCAGTCTATTTATTTCAGGTCAACACTACGGAGAAGAAACACTCCTGTTTTTATTATGAGGCTTTTAATATCTAAGACTTTTTTAAAATGTATGTACACATTTTTCAAAAAGTAAATAAGTTACAGAGAAAGTAAATAAAGCAATCAAATCAAGTAGAAAAATAGCAAAAAGGAAAGGAAAATTTAAAAATAGAGAGCAGGGCTTCCCTGGTGGCGCAGTGGCTGAGAGTTCGCCTGCCGATGCAGGGGACACGGGTTCGTGCCCCGGACCGGGAAGATCCCACATGCGGCAGAGCGGCTGGGCCTGTGAGCCATGGCCGCTGAGCCTGCGCGTCTGGAGCCTGTGCTCCGCAACGGGATAGGCCACAACAGTGAGAGGGCCGCGTACCGCAAAAAAAAAAAAAAAGAGAGCAAATGTTACTCTAATTGAAAACCAAAAACAAGGAACATAAGACAAAACCAAAACACAGCACAGATTACCAAAACAACCCAAATCTGCTTCTTTGAAAAGATTAATGTAGATGTATATCTTGCAGAGCCAATCAAGAAAAAAGATGGCCCTAATAAATATTAAACTCAAAAAAGAAAAGAATATCTACAATTTGAGCAGTGATTTTAAAATATCACTAACAAACAGCAATTTAAAGAATCACCAGAAGGGAATTCCCTGGTGGTCCAGTGGTTACGATTCTGCGCTTCCACTGCAGGGGGCATGGGTTCAATCCCTGGTCAGGGAACTAAGTTCCCACATGCTGCACAGTGAGGCCAAAAAAAGCAAAAAAAAAAAAAAAAAAAAAAAAAACACCAAAAAAAAAATCACTAAAAAAGAATAGTATGAACAACTTTATGTCAACAAACTTGAAAACTTAGATGAGATGAACAATTTTCTAGAAGAAAATGTGTCCCAAATTGACTCAATTAAGAACTACAAACTGAAATTAATCACTACCATTTAAAATGGAATCAGAAGTCAAATATCCACCCCAAAAGATTTTGAGCCCAAAACTTTCAAGGGAAAAATTATTTTACCAGGTAGAAGAAAAACAGTTATGCTTCCCGAATTACTCATGAGACTTGTAAAATCTTGCAAGGATAGTACAAAGAAAGATTAAGATGCAATCTTAAGTCTGAACACTGAAAAAGTCCTAAGTAAAATATTAGTAAATTGAGTATGGCAGCGTATTAAAGTAATAATACAATGTCATATTCAAGCAAGGTTTAACCAGGAACGCAGGATGGTTAAAAAGCAGAAAAACTATTACTGTTATTATAATGTCATGGTATAATGAACACTCTTGTATCCATCACTCTATTTTGAAACAGATCTGGGAATGATGTATTAAGGTTAGCCTTAGAGAAATGATATCTCATTACTGTGATGCAATCCATTAACAGATTAAGGGGTGCAGACCAAGAATGTCGCCTGCCATATCAGTAAAGGATGTTGTGGCCTTCAAGCCACCAGCCACTGCAGCCACTCCGGACTGTGCACCCTGAGGGGATTCAGGATGCAGAAAAGCAGAATATGGCCCTAGATAGTTAAGATGTGTATCAAAGGAATGATTTCAATGAGCCCAGACTCTTGCATTTTCCCACACATAGAAAAGTGCTAAACTCATTAATCTGAGATGCCTGGTTCTCTTTAATGAACAGTCATCTCTTGATGTTCTGACCACCAGGTCTTTGCTGCAAAAACTCCTGTATATCCTGGCTCCCCCATTATGGTTTCAGAGCCGTCCCTCAGAGCTATTCAGAAAGTCCACTGAATAAAACACAATTCTCAACTTTCAGGTTGTGTATTTTTTTTCAGTCGACAGTTTTGGCAAACAACGAAGGGACCCAGAGCTGACTTCGCTCCTTCGCATGAAATCTACAATGAACCAGAGCCTTGGTAGAGGCCTCCTGCATCCGTCTGCCTCCTCAGACCGTTCAGATGAATTTGGGTGAGTCTCTCCTGGATCTTGGATCTCCCAACTATTGATGGATGATCCTGTGTTTTATTTGGTGGTGTATAACAGGTGCTTGGCTCCCCAGGTGACAGATTCTGGGAAAAAGAACCCCCTCACAACAGTTGAAAGACACTGAGCGGTCTGGGCTGAGTGGTTAGGTAGGAGGCTGACCTGGCATTCTTCCTCAAATGGCTATATCTTAACAAGAATTTGTCGGGATAAAAGTGAAAATATTACATGAGAGCGTTCAGCACTGAAGAAGGGAATCTCATGGCCAGCAACGGCTTTTTTCTCAAGTTTCTCAGAAACTTGCAGGAGTGGTAAAGGCAAGTCCTCATAACATGCAGCCATCCCTATAAGGAATCCCACTCAATTTAACTTAAAAAAACTTGCTCTGCTTGGGACACAAATAAGAACTGGCCACTCTGTGATCCAAGCACCCACGATGGTCTTATACTACCAGAGGGAGAACCTAGACACATAAGACGAGCTGAAAAGACTCTAGGGTAAAAACCTAGAGAAGTCAAGCTCACAAGCAGCACACTGGGCCACCATGCAATTTCACTAGTAAATTTTATCCCCAACGAATTCAACTTTAAAATCGGAAATAGATTCTCTCAGATAAACTAGGGGCATCAGAAAGCCAACCTCCGACGAACACCCCAGCCAGATGCATGTACGTATAGAGCTCATACTTGCAAGGATCTACTTAATTGGGAATTAAAGGAAATCTCACCCTGAAAATGACTAAGATGGGGCTCTTTTACTGCATACACAGTTAAGTTAGAGAAAACTAGCTTGATAAAACATCTTTTCAGAATTCTGATCTTAAAGAAACAAAAGTCCTTCTGGGGGAACTTGCATTTCTCTTCCTGTGCCTTTGAAATGTAAATGTTCTACGTGATCTCCTTGGGTATTTTGTGTGTGTGTATGTGTGTGTGTGTGTGTGTGTGGTTTGAGAACTTGGTCTCTGCCATCCAAAAGGTACACATATTGTGTACATTTGGATGCAATCGAATAGACTAGGATTCTGAGCAGTCATTTGTCTGACTATACCAATTCGCAGGGGCTTTTTGCCACCTTAACCTTCATTGTGTCGGCCTGTACAACGAAGGCCTTTACTTTCTTAAACTATTTTTGGGAGTAAACTTTCTGGGTCTTGTTTAGGTGGCATCCTTTGCACTGTCTTGTGGGGAAGCCTCTTGCATCTTATTGGTTTGAGTCACTAGTATGATATATCTCATTAATGGCCAGATGATGGATCCTTCAAATGGGAGAAACTTCTAAATTGGTAAATTTTTAGAGAGCATTCATTATAAACAGCTGTTTTGTTGGTACCTATGGGGGGGAAAACACATTAAACAGTGGAAAAAAAATATATATAATGGTTAATCTAAGAACTCCTTTAATTTAAAACAAACAAAAAACTGGCTTGGGAAGTCTTATTTGTGGTCTATGCTTCCCCTCAATGGGTCTTACAGATGCTAATAAAAACATTAGAATAATTAATGTTAATTAGGTTGATTAGCAGGGAAATTAAAAAAAAAAACTGAAGGGAAAGTCTAGAGATTTTTTCCCAACCAGGTGGAAATTTTAAAGTGACTCATCCCCAAAAGATAAAGAAATCTCTAGATGGTTATTAAGAAATGGGATAAATAAAACAGATGTTAATAGGATTAAAACAAAAGGTTTTGGTACAATACTACCTAAGGTTGGATGGGCCAAAGGGACCCATACAAGTCCACCCTATTTACCCGAGTTAAAATATATATGTTTAAAGGGCTAAGCCATCCCTGGTGGCGCAGTGGTTAAGAATCTGCCTGACAGTGCAGGAGACATGGGTTTGAACCCTGGTCCAGGAAGATCCCACATGCCATGGAGCAACTAAGCCCATGTGCCACAACTACTGAGCTTGTGCTCTAGAACCCGGAAGCCACAACTACTGAGCCCATGTGCGACAACTACTGAAGCCTGTGTGCCTAGAGCCCATGCTCTGCAACAAGAGAAGCCACCGCAGTGAGAAGCCCGTGCACCTCAACGAAGAGTAGCCCCCACTTGCCGCGACTAGAGAAAAGCTTGTGCACAGCAACGAAGACCCAATGCAGCCAAAAACAAATAAATTAATTAAAAAATTTTTGTTTAAAAAAATAAAATAAAGGGGTGGAAGAAAATTACACTGAGATAGCTGACCAACAATTACTTGGGGCAACAGTTAGGCCAATTAATCGAGTTAAAAGACTGACAAAAGCGCCTGAGTCCCTTGGTTCAACCCCTCACTGGGGACCCCAGAGCATTTTATACAAAATAGATAAAATGGTTGAGGGATAAATGAAAGGAAACTTTCTAGGACTCCTTATAAGACCAAGACTTGTTGATAGGAGTCCTTTAATGTTGGTAACCAATGAGTAATGCTTCCCCTGCTTGGTATTGGTATTATAAGACAAAGCATGTAGATGTGCCCCTCAGGAAATATTAATTAAACATACAAAAGGAGGGCTTCCCTAGTGGCGCAGTGGTTAAGAATCCACCTGCCAATGCAGGGGACACAGCTTCAAGCTCTGGTCCAGGAAGATCCCAAATGCTGCAGAGCAACTAAGCCTGTGTGCCACAACTACTGAGCTCATGTGCCACAATTATTGAAGCCCATGCGCCTAGAGCCCGTGCTCCGCAGCAAGAGAAGCCACCATGATGGGAAGCCCGCGCACCGCAACGAAGAGTAGCCCTCACTCACCGCAACTGGAGAAAGCCTGCACACAGCAATGAAGACCCAACGTAGCCAAAAATAAATAAAATTAAATCTTAAAAAAAAAAAAATACAAAAGGAAACCAATAGAGCCGTACAATATAAAGTAAAATCTGGGAACAATATTCAGGGGCTAAGAAAACTAATAACCGAGATTTTGCTCTGGGTCTAATCTGTGCAATCAGAAAAAGGGCCTTTGTTGAATGCCTTATACAAGCCTTTGAAGATATGATAAACTGAACCCTAAACTTCTGGTACATAGAACTCTTAATTTTCAGTTTAGTTGGAAATCTTCTCTGATATAAAAAAGCAAATTAAAGAAAATATAGTTGGGCAAATCAATCTTTTAATATCGTTTAACTGACAAACCAGTTTTTTTGAGAATTAAAAGCAGCTGTCTTTGTCTTGCAAATCTCTACAAATCAGAAATATAAATACAGCCCACAGTGACCTGAGACTGAGCCCAATTAACTCACTCAGGTAAAACCTGAAACAAGTGAATAAACAAAACAGAAGAATGGCCTTTTTAAACTCAAACCACTGGAAAGGCTCCCTCACCCAAAATCTAATTCATAACCTACTTAAGGACAAATAGAAAATTTTTTTAAAAAATAAATTTATTTATTTATTTATTTTTGGCTGCATTGGGTCTTCATTGCTGCACGCAGGCTTTCTCTAGTTGCAGCGAGCAGGGGCTACTGTTCGTTGTGGTGCGCGGGCTTCTCATTGCGGTGGCTTCTCTTGTTGTGGAGCATGGGCTCTACGCATGCAGCCTTCAGTAGTTGTGGCGTATGGGCTCAGTAGCTGCGGTGTGTGGGCTCTAGGGCACACGGGCTTCAGTAGTTGTGGCACACGGGCTCAGTGGTTGTGGTGCACGGGCTTAGTTGCTCTGCGGTATGTGGGATCTTCCCGGATCAGGGATTGAACCTGTGTCCCCTTCATTGGCAGGCAGATTCTTAACCACTACGCCACCAGGGAAGTCCCAGACGTCGTAGTTTTATTGTACTTGCTTTACCGAAGGTCAGTGTGTTCACGTTATTTCTGTTGCAGTTTGTCAGCAAAAAATTAACTTGGTATGATGATATTTTCATAACTTATAAAATAAAGGTAAATGAGATAAGAGTTTTCAGGTGAACTCTTTAGGAATAATTATGTGTTGGGTACGTCTATCTAAAATAGGTTCTCCAGGGACTTCCCTGGTGGTCCAGTGGTTAAGACTTCACCTTCCAATGCAGCGGGTGTGGGTTCGATCCCTGGTCAGGGAGCTAAGATCCCACATGCCTCATGGCCAAAAAAACCAAGACATAAATCAGAAGCAATATTGTAACAAATTCAATAAAGATTTTTAAAATGGTCTACATCAAAAAAAATTCTTTAAAAAATATAGGTTCTCTAGATTTTTGGTAACTTGAGTTTTGCTAAGTTAAGTTAAATTATGGGAATTCATTGAACATCCAGGTTATTTCAAATAAGATAAAATACTGGAACATTAATTGCTAAACAGGTCTAAATTTATCTCCTTTTGTCCCCTTACAAGAGGGAAACTAAAGATGTGTGGGTTTATTAGACACACGTCTTGCACCACAATGAAGAAAGAAGTCAGAAGGTGTATGTTACTAGGGGTTATGGAATATTCCTAAGTTTGCCAACCAGGAAATGCTGGTATGACAAACAGTTCATAACTACTTGCTGCTTGTCAGTTTTCACTAGAGATTAAGGTTTTAAGGGTTAAAACTGTAATATGTAATTAAAGCTACTAAAAATATTAAGGGAAATATTTTAATGTGCAAGGAAGGTAGGATGCATGTTTTCAGTAAAAGAAGGTATGCAGAATAGAAGTGAGTTTGTTGGGAAAATAAGGGTGATTTTTGTCCTAGAGCTGGCTATTTCCAGATTAAAAATAAGGGACAAACTAATATGGATACAGAAAGTTTTGTAAGTTTGTAGAAAGGGAGCCCTGAAAAAGTAGTTTTGTACATGGTTAGGATTGGATTAAATTTAATTAGGTAAATGGATTTTGTTATTAAAAATAGGCTGGTGCAAGACTTGATTTGGTTCCTCTCTGTTAAGAGAACAAAGTTTTCTTGGAATAGTGCTTTTGGTAACACATTGCGTGAATTTCTTTGCCTTTAAGTGATCTTTATTTGTTTTTGTAATCTTTTGTCACTTTGGTTAAGTGAATAAGTATTGTTTCACAGTGTCCCATGATCCTATTTGACCAAGTGCTTTGAAACCTTTTTGATATTTTTGACAAACTTCCCAAATATCAAATTCTAACTAAAGTTCTTTTGACCTTCAGCCAACTCTGGGATGCTTCAAAGGAGCCCTGAGACAACTCAGAGAGGAATATTAAACTAATTAGTCTTATTTGGTATGTTAAATTACTTGAGAAACATTGTCAAGTGTTTGGAGATAAACCTTAGGTTATATTGTATGGATAAATGTCATTAATATAGATACTCCAAAATTTATACGGAATTCCTAAAAAATGTGATCTGTCCTTGTATAATGTTATCAGTCATAATTCTAGTTATTATCTTAAAATGTTGTATGTCACAGAAATATCCAAGTTTCTTGTCAACTGCCTTGGAATCAGATCTTTGACCATGTCATTTTAAGTCTTTTGTCATTTATAGAAAATCATTATTTTATACTGATGCTTTCATAAAATGAAGATCTTCAAGAAGATTCATAAAAAGGATTTTTGACAAATGCAAGTATAACTTTTAAATCATACCACTGAAATGGGTAAGAAATTACAAAACTCTAATGGAAAACCTGATGACTTCATCCAGAATAACAGGAATTAATTACATGGCTGAATGAACTGATAAATATGATTCATAATTTTATGACATTTTAATGAAATATACTGGCTTTTAATCTTCGTTTTCCAGAAAAAACTTTCCTTCTATGCTATGCCCTACAAGTTGATAAGTATGCCTTTGTAAACAAAGATGAAACATTTATCTTTTTCTTTCTACCTGATCCTTCCAGATTTTGGCTTCTCCAGCTGGCTGCACTGTGGACTTGATGGCCTGTGACCAGATTACAACTAGTTATACTAATCATTATTTTAATTTGCTCTCTCTCATTTTCAAATTATTTATGCCTCGTTTCTCTCTCCGCTACACTATAACTTTATTAATGTTACCAGCTGTCATATTCTGTCTGTTTTCTAAGATTGTTGGCTCTTGAATTACCCAATGTGTTAGCAGGCCTCCAACAAAATTAATGATGTCCCAAGAAGTTAACCATATACTTAACTCTACATAGAATAATTGTAATAGTACAACTCTAAATACGGTTAGAAGCAACAAGGAAAAGCATCTACTGGATCATATAAACTAGTAAGACAAGCGATCCAGAGAATTTTAGATTCTCAACAGGGCCTAATCCAACAAACAAACAAAAAACAAACACAAAAAACCCAGCGCATCGAATGGCCTATCAACAGAAACTTTGCCTGATCTAGGAACGAGCCTTCCTAGTGCCATGGGACAAAACTGGTCATGGGCACTTCCCTGGTGGTCCAGTGGTTAAGACTCCGCGCTTCCACTGCATAGGGCACGGGTTCAATCCCTGGTTGGGGAACTAAGATCCCGTATGCTGCAGCGCAGCCAAAAAAAAAAACCCCAAACCAAAAACTTGTTATGAAATGCCTCCCAAATATTAGCCAAATTTATGACCAAGAGGAGGCACTGTGGAACAAGAATGTCACCTGCCACATCAGCAAACAAAGGATGTTTGCAGCCTTCAAGTCATCAGCCACCGCAGCCTTCCTGACTACACCCTGAGGGGATTCAGGGTGGAGACAGGCAGGATACTGGCCCAGGAGAGTTAAGATCCTTATCAAAGGAATGACTTCAATGAGCCCAGACTCTTGCATCTTCCCACACACAGAAAAGTGCTAAGGTCATTAACTTGAGGTGTTTGGTTCTCTTTAATTGACAGAAATCTTCCGAGGTTCTGATTACCTGGCTTCTGTTGCAAGCCTCCTGTATACCCTGCTCCTCCTTTACCTCTGGGGAGCGGTCCCTCAGAGCTCTGGGAGAGGCTGAGCCCGGGCTAAGGCCTCAGAAAGTACGCACAACGTAATGGAATCGTCAACTTCTGGCTTGTGCTTTTTTTTTTTTCAGTTGACCGGGGTTAAGACAGATGCAAGAACAGGTCCTGGATAAAGTAAGACGTACAAGCAGGACATCCCTCCTCCTCTCACTCACGGGGAAGAGTCAGATTCCCTACCTGCGCCTGGCCTGCTCACCCCCCGGCGCCCGCTCCGCCCCAGGGAACCCACGGCCCCAGGAACACAGCTTCCCGCCCCCTCCCCCGCCCGCTAACACCCACCCCCAGTTGGGGAGAACTCCGAGGAGGACCCACCGCTCGGGTGCACGCTCCCCTCGCCCTCCCCCCTCCCGCGTCTCCTCAACGTCCGCGCGCCTGCGCGCTCACCTGTCCTCGGGGTGCCTGCCTCTCGCGTGGGAACGACCGGGCTGCAGCGGGAAGGGAGGCGAGAGCGCGCGGAGCAGGCGGCGGAGCCGAGGGCCCTCAGCTGGGAGGCGAAGAGCAGAGCCGCGCGCTCCCCAGGCCCGCGGAGCCAGGGCCGGGACTCCACTTCCCAGGAGCCTCCGCGCCGCCCCGCGGAGCGATTCTGGGCTTTGCGTCCGGCTGCGCTTCTCGGCGGGTCGTGAGTGGACGTGGAGCGCGTGCGCGTGCGCGAGGGCCCGGGGCGCGGCGTGGGCTGTGGGGACCGGGTGGGCGCAGGAGGCCGGGCGGGGACCGAGCTGTCGCCGCCCGCCCTGCGGACCCGCGCGGGACGCGGAGGCCCGGATGTGGGCGCGCTCGCCGAGCCGCTGCCTTTGTGACGGTGCCGCCCCGTCGGCGACGCTCCCGGTGCTGCGCCTGCAGGTGCCGATCGCAGGTACACGCGAGAGGGCTGGATGTGGTTTCTTCCTAGCGGGAGGCGGCGGCGCCGCCGTTTCCTCGTCTCCTCGCCGAGGCGGACGGTTTTCACCAACAAATGGTTTTTCTTCCCTGTGGTCTCCCGGCCTGAGTGATCCCCACTGCCACTTGGATTCGCTCGCCTTTGCGTTGGTGGGACGGGACCCTGACGCCCGTACGCGCCGGGCGGTGGTGGGGAGTTTGAACCACATATTCTCAGCGATGCAAAATAAGATTTCTTCTGTTCCTGTTTTTTTTTTTTTTTTTTCCTTCCCAACTGGGGCCAGATGTTTAAAACTTTGCATATGGCCTTTCCAGCATCTGCTAAACGTGATCATGCTCTTTTTCGTTAGAGTAGGAAATTTCTTTACAGTAAATGTCCTAACGTTCCTAAAAGACATCCAACGTGGTTATACTGGTTTAAAAAAATATATACTTCTGGATTCTATTCCTGGATATTATAGAAGTTATATGCTGCAGACATTGATGAAGTGGGTATACTTTTAAGAAGTTTGGTGGCAGAAAGGGCTGGATCGATTTCTATTTCTGGCTCCAGTCTAAAAATATTCATTAAAAAAAACTTTTTACTTATTGAGACTTATTTTGGCAGTTATTTTCCTCAGAATTGCCTGTCTTATCAATATTTTCAGTGTTTAAGATCCAGCAGGTTCGGCATCTCTAGCTCCTGGCTTCCTGATCTTCAGTTGTTGGGTTTTCTTTTTTAATCAAATAGATTAATTGAGGGTGTGTGTGTATTTAACCAGTTTGACTTTTCAGAGATAGCTCATAATTATTATATTTTTATTTTCTCTTGATAGTTAAATGAATCAAATTTGTACATAATCTAACACCTGGTATGAATGTGAAAGATGAGGTTGACATCAAAATTACCTAGATCCCACCCAAAGTATATGGAGAAGCAGAAGAATTTAAGTTCTATCTTTACTTCATATACAGAATATACTGTTAAAGAAAAAAATAAGAAGTAAAAGGGAAGACAGGTTGTCATCCACAGTGCTAGCTAAAAAATATTAGTCACCTTACCAGTGTTGACTAAAGTTAACCTGGGACATAAGTAGCACAACCCCTTCCTGCCCCTTTTTAAACTACCTCAATACTGCAGTAATTTTCTTCGGCGACCTGACTAATCTCCTCTTCTCTTGTTTCATTAAAATTGTCCCTCTGTCTTGCAAAGCCTCCTGGACAAGTGGATGGCACACATTCCTGCCCTTCTTGAAAATCGTTCATTTGTTCTTTCATTCCCTCTCTCAACACATATTTCTTGAGCTCTTAGCATGTGCCAGTCACAGGGCCAGTATTTGAGATATATATCATAAGTTAAATGATTAAGTCTGCTTATCAGTATTTTATATAAACATCGCAAACTTTTGTTTAGGACAAGATATTAATAGTATTTACATAGATACAAGGTGTACCTTCTGGAAGAGAGATGACAAAGTATCTTATTAATTAACTGCATCGCCAGCATGTACAAGAGATTTAGTTAATATCAATGAGTTTAGTAAAGGGACTGGAAAGAGCATATATATTAACAGATTGCTTAACTGTCCTCAGTAACAAATTTGCAAATATCTTTGTAGAAGAAAGCCTGTTCACAACAGGAAGAAGATACCTAGTAATTTTAACTAGAAATGTATCTGAATAATAAGAGAAAACTTTAATATAATCCTAGAGTCATAAATAAGAATAAAGGATGAGTAGGAATGAGAGCAGTTCTGTTTATGGATTAAATGCACTTGTCAAGAAAATATTATTGGGATTGTTTTTTTAAAGAACCCCATGCAATTTGTTCTTTCTTTTATGTCTCCATCTTCTTAAAAATGTTATGAAAGTGACTCCTTTTCCTTTTAATTAGATGAGAAAATGTTTCTGTTAAAGGAAAAATACTCCTAGAAATGATGAGTTCCCTTGGTTTTCATCACATAATTCAAGCACTGAAAGCTTAGTAGCATATAGTTTAAAAAACATTTTAGTTTTAAAAAATTTTTGTTTTAAGGAAAAAGACATTTCATTGTGTGATATCTCCGTTTTGCTTACAATAGACTTTCACCTGTAGTTTTCCTTATAGCATGACTCAGATCAGCCAGGGTCTTAAATCTTCTGGCTCTGAAGCAAGGTCAGGACTGGTGTGTCACCGGCTGTATATGCATCTCTGGCTTAGAACCGACACCAGGAGCATAATTTTTGCCTCTTTCCACACAATACCTTTCTGCTGTCTCATCCTTACCTTTTCTGGTCAATATTTTATTATGAAAAAGTTTGAACATACAGCTAAACTGAAAGAAGTTTACAGTGAATACTTGTAACCTCCCCTCCTAGACTCTACCATTGACATTTTACTATACTAATTTGAACATATATCTGTCTGCCCCTTTCTTCATCAGTCCCTCTTTTTTGGGATGCATTTCAAAGTAAATTGCAGCCATCAGTATGCTTTCCTGAAATACTTCTGAATGCATGTGCATTGTTAACCAGAATTTAATGTTTGTTTCGCTTATGCTTTTGATGTGAAATTTACATAAAATGAAATGCACAACCTGAGAGTGTCCGTTTGTTGAGTTTTCACAGATGCACAATCTTTGCGGAGTATGGCTTTGCTGTCTCTGCTGCTGGGTCCTTTTGCTGATGATCCCTTGTCCTTCACAGATGCCAAATACCAGTGAACTTATTCAGAACCTTAAGAGATCTGTTCTCTTTTATTAAGAATTACACACTCCATATGCCCAAGCAAAACGCTATCCCCTAGAAGGTCTCGCCGGTCCCTGGGCTCTGGTCCTCAAGCACTGGGTCTTCCAGTCTCCATTGCCTGCCCTGGGCAGACATCTGTACAAACCACAGGTTATCGCCAAGTGTTCGACAAGTGCCGCAGTGAACAAATACGAAGCACTGTGCTGGCCTCTTTCCGGGTTTTAGAGTGAGGCTATCCCAGTTCTCAAGTAGTTCTTCATCTCACAGGGAGGTGGGCAAATGAGCCGGGCGTTGAAGTGCTAGGAGCGTGGGCAAAAGGCTCCAGGGATTTTCTCTGGGACGATGGGAAGGCTTTTGGAAAAGGTGGCATGTGAATGAGGCTTAGAGAACATGGGGCAAGTGCAGTAGGATTGAAGGTTGAAAGGTTGTCAGGGCCCAGAATGTGGATGGTTGTGATCAGAGCTGTGCCTGGAACCTCTGTGCCTCATATGGTAACTTCCATAGCCTTCTTGCTGGTGCTGGAAGCTTCTTTCAGGCCATCTCTGCCCTGGTGGTTTGCAGAATAGCAGCTCTCAAAAGACATCTGAGTCCTAACTGCCAGAAGCTGTGGCTGTATCAGCTTATTGGCAACAGGAACCGTGTAGATGTGATTCAGCTGAGCACCTTGGAACGGGGAGCCTGCCCTGGGTTATGTGGGTGGGACAGGGGGGCAGAGGGTGAGGGTCGGAGGACTTGTGACATCGGAGGCAGCAGGGCACAGGGGGCAGTGACCTTGCTGCTGCGGGCTTCCTGCCTGCAAGTCTGGTCCCTCCCTCCGAGCTGTTGAGCCCACCCCTGCCCTGCTTCACGCCTACAGACACGCCCAGGTCCGCATTTGATCCTACGGCCTCTTCTAGCTCCGCCCTTTCACTGCTGTTCTCGCCTCCAAACTTTTCAGCCCTATTGTGGAATTTGTCTGCTGTTCCCGCTTTAGCGAACCTTCATCTAGCCAGTCAGGGCACTAGAATCCCTAATTCATCTGAACTCTGTTAATCCTCCCTTCCTTGAAGTTCTCCCTTCTGGCTTCTGATATACATCTCTACAGCTCTTCTACAGATCTGTCTGTAGATCTTCTCATTCTCTGGTGGATCTTTCTCTGCTTCCTTTTTGGGCTTCCTTTTCTCCTCTGTTTTCTTCCTAGATACTAATTTATCCCACAATTTTTTTCCCTTTTAGATCCCCATGATTTTTTAAGATTAATTAATTTATTTTTGGCTGCGCCAGGTCTCTGTTGCTGCGCGCGGGCTTTCTCTAGTTGCGGCGAGCAGGTGCTGCTCTTCGTTGTCGTGTGCGGGCTTCTCATTGTAGTGTCTTCTCTTGTTGCGGAGCACGGGCTCTAGGTGCACGGGCTTCAGGAGTTGTGGCACGCGGGCTTCAGTAGTTGTGGCTCGCAGGCTCTAGAGCACAGGCTCAGTAGTTGTGGTGCACGGGCTTAGTTGCTCCGCGGCATGTGGGATCTTCCTGGACCAGGGCTCGAACCCATGTCCCCTGCATTGGCAGGAGGATTCTTAACCACTGCGTCACCAGGGAAGTCCTATCCCACAATTTTCTGGTCCTACAGTTTATTTTACTCTCCATGGTATCTTTGGTTGATTTTATACACTGCCATGGTGTCATCTGATAATGCTGTTACCCAGCTTTACCAGATGTTCTGTCTCCTGGTGAGCTTTATAGGAATCATGGCGCAGGGATGTATAATCTCCCTTAGACCCCATCTGTCTCCTTCACCTGCATCAGAGTAGATGAATACGTCACCCCCAAATCTGTGACTAAAGATCCACCCCCACTCCCCGCAAGAAGTTGTTCTGTTTGAGAATATAGCTGTGCAGCTTGAGTAGATCCAGGTAGAGCAGAAATGTGGATGGCGGCTGATACAGCTGGATGACCCTCACAGCTAAACGTGTCTTTCTCCCTCTCCCTTCTCTGGCTCACGCACCGTGTGCACAGCCAATCCTACCCCCAGACATTATTGTCCATTCTGTCACCCAGAAACGTGGGGTCACCTTGAACCCTTAACCTGTATTCCCATTCACATCTAATCAATTCCATTGCTGCGCTCCTTTGTGCTCCTGTATTCTGGATCACAGTTTCCCTCCTGCCTGGTTTCTTTGCAGGTGTTTCATCCCCCTCTAGTCCATCACACAGCTACCTCAAAGGCAGACACATCTGTTGTCATTGCCCAGCTGACAGCATGTGGGCAAGAGCCTGTTTCTGAGGACGGCACTTTGGGCCTCTGTGACCTCGACCTGGCCTGTTTCTGGCTGCTCCCTGCCCTGCACCACATTCGACGGCCACACTGAGCTTCTCCTCCTACGTCACCGTCGAAGGCCCTGCTTTTGTTCATGATTCCCCACCCTCGCTTATCTGCCTGAACTCAGACGCGTTCTGGACTCAGCCTTAGACCCCCAGCTCCTGCTGGCTGCTGTCTGTGTTCCATGGAGGTTGGTTTCTTCAGCTTGCCTTAGCTGCTGAGGGCAGGGATAAATGCTTCGCTCACATTTTATCCCCTGGGCGTGGGACACAGCCGGGATCATAGTAAAGTGTTCAGCAATGATTTAGAAAAATGACAGAAGATCACAATAGTTATCAGCTTACCTGCTGTTTCCCTAAATACAAATGAAAACCCGTCCTGGTGTCCCTCCCCTGGCAATATCTGTTGTTACGTTAGAGAAGTCAGTTTTGTTCAGTTGCATAAGAATATCCTTTGTAAATCTGGTGTCTGATGGAAGGATCTGATTACCCCCAAGAAATGGTAGAAACTGAGAATTAAATAGACTCCATGACAGCTGGGGTCAGTGGCTGCCAACCGTGGTGCACGTCGCACGTCAGAAGCACCTGCAGTGCTCCCTCCCCAGGGAGTTAAATGAGAAGCTCTTGGTGGGGGAGGGTGGCTTGGGACCCAGGTATTAATAACTTATTAATATAGGGGGAAAGGCCAGTGTGCAATCAGGGCTATAAACTGTCAGTTTAGATAAAGTTTTAAGTAAATTATCTAGAAGTGGGCGTTAAGGGAAATTAGGGTGACATAAGACTATTTGCTTTAAATCATAAAACAGGAGAGTCACTGGAATGAACCTTAGATGTCCATGTAAACTGGAGGCTGTATATAGTTGTTTTTTTTTTTCTTTTTAAATAAGATCCTATTCAAAGTTTATCAGTGACCAGAAATTTCCTGCCTCTTTCTGTGACCTGATCTGTTACCAGGTGTTGTTTGATTAATGGTGTCTTATTATTATTGACTTGTAATTGACTTCTTTGTGACTCCACACATTTCTCCTAATTCTGCCCTCTGGAACAACTCAGAATAAATATTATCCCTGTGGACTTCCCTGGTGGTGCAGTGGTTAGGAATCTGCCTGCCAATGCAGGGAACACGAGCTCGATCCTTGGTCTGGGAACATCCCACATGCTGCAGAGCAACTAAGCCCGTGCACCACAACTACTGAGCCTGAGCTCTAGAGCCCGCGAGCCACAACTACTGAGCCCGTGTGTCACAACTACTGAAGCCCGCGCGCCTAGAGCCCGTGCTCCGCAACAAGAGAAGCCACCGCAGTGAGAAGCCTGTGCACCGCAAAGAAGAGTAGCCCCTGCTCGCCACAACTAGAGAAAGCCCACACACAGCAACAAAGACCCAACGTAGCCAAAAAAAGAAAACATAAAATGTTTAAAAATATATATATTATCCCTGTTCCACAGGACCTGTAAATGTGTGAAGACCATTCTCTTGCTTCACCCAAGTAATTTCTTATGCAGGCTGGACGTCCGTGGTTATTTCAGCCTTTACTCACCTGAGCTCAGTGAGGGAGGGGCCTGTCTGAACAGCTGTTGCTCTGGGCTCAGCCCCTGGAATAGTACTTGGCATGTGGTTCGTGAGCCCTTGGTTAACATCTGGATCAAGAAGGTGTGAACAAGGAACACACGCGTTCATCCCACCTTTCCATCCTGCTGACTGGATTCTGACTCCTGGAAATGAGCCTGTGCTCCTCTGATGATACCCCACAGAGAACACGTGTCTGCTTCTGTGTCTTAACTCCCACAGCTGGTGTGTTCAGCTAAAATTACTCAAGTTTCTGGGGAAGGGTTAAAAGAAGTAAGGACGGACCTGTGCCTGGCATCAGAGACCTCACCCCAAGCAGACATGACCTTGGGCAGGTAGCTGTGCTCTCTGGCTGTACTTTTGTTCAGTTCATGTTGCTTCCTGTCCTAGGGACTGTGGGAGCACAGAGGTGAAAGAACTAAACCTTCCTGGAGAAGTTAGGGAATGACACAGGAAAGGGTGATGTTTGATCTTGCAGGATGGGTAGGATTTTACCAAGCGGCACGAAAGGGCAGAGCATTCCTGGCCTAGGACTAGGGCGTGTGAAGAGGTTGGGCAGTTCAGGTGGTGCAGCATGGATGGGTGGGTGGGGGGGTTGTAGTTTGATGGGACATTTAGGGCTAGTGAGGGAGAAAAGGGCCCGCCACAAAGAACCCTAAATCCATGCTGAGGACTTGGTCCATTTTCCTGTGAGTACTGGGAGATCAGCAGAGAATTCTAATCAAGAAGCGCAGCTTACGTGTTTTACAGAGATGATGCTGATGTGGACACTCCTCGGAGTGAGAAAGTCCGGAGGCGGAGAAGCCAAGTCCGAGCCAAGGCCGTGGGATCTGGAGGGGTGGGAGCTAGAGAAACGTCTAGGAGGGGATTTACAGGCTGTAGTAACTGATTGGATGTTAAGAGGACAGGGTCTAGAAGGATACTTGTGTTACTTGTCCCTAGATATCGTGTATGTTTTTAATTAACAAGCAGATAATCCTTACCGTGTGTCAGGCACTGTTTTCTGTGTTTCACAAATATGGACTCATTTAACTCTCGTAATAACCTATGGTAGGCACTATTTAGTCCCCACTGTACAGATGAAGAGACCGAGATACTGAAAGGTTAAGAAGCCACCTGTGAGCAGTGGAGCGGGGTCTGAACCTAGGCAGTCTGGCTGCAGAAGCCATGCTGTTAACCACAGTTGGGAATATTCAGTTGAGGTTGGGGAAGACGTAGGGGCAGAGGACAGAGTGATCTGTTCATTCCAGCCCAGCACTGAGCCTGTCGTGAGCCGACAATGGGATGGACCATGGGGTAAAACGAGTAGGTGTGCTCTGTGCTCTGTAAGTGCCCAGGGGGCCATTGAAAGGGCGGAGACTGGGAAAGACAGAGAAGCAACAAAGGGTGACCTACATTTAAGCTAATCATAATTTTAAATTTTTATTAGTATTTTTAATTTTTAAAAGTGGATGTATAGTTGATTTACAGTGTTGTGTTAATTACTGCTGAACAGGGAATTCCCTGCTGGTCCAGTGGTTAGGACTCTGTGCTTTCATTGCTGAAGATGTGGGTTCAATCCCTGGTCGGGGAACTAAGATCCCACAAGCCATGCGACGTGGCTAAAAGACAAAAAAAAGTTACTGCTGTACAGCAAAGTGATTCAGTTATGTATGTGTGTGTGTACATTCTCTCTTTTCATATTCTTTTCCATTATGGTTTATCATAGGCTATTGAGTATAATTCCCTGTGCTCTACAGTAGGACCTTGTTGTCTGTCCATTCTATATATAACAGTTTGCATCTGCTGACCCCAGACTCCCAATCCTCCCCTCCCCCTCGGCCACTGAAAGTCTGTTTTCTATGTCTGTGGGTCTTTTTCTGTTTCATAGCTAAGTTCATTTGTGTCATATTTTAGATTCCACACATAAGTGATATCGTATGGTATTTGTCTTTCTTTTTCTGACTTACTTCACTTAGTATGATAATCTCTAGTTGTATCTAATCATAATTTTTTAAGTCATTAGAGAAGACTAAGAAGTACCAAGCTGTATAGAGGAAAACTAGGTGAGGGGCTACCAAAGTCAGTAAAGAGGTTCAAGAACAATTGAGAGGCCAGCAGTGCCTCTATAACAGGTGTCATTGGTGAAAACCAGTTTAGCACTGGTGAGGGGGTCAGAAACCGTAGTGCTTTTATTCATGTACAATAAGTATGGGTAGAATTGAAATGGAAATCCTTAAGATCTCCAGAAGACAAAGGGGGCAAACAGTGTAAAAGAAAGCAAATACAAAAGAGCCATCAACATAAACATATGGAAAATATTCAGACCTAGTATTCAAAGGGTGGAAATTAAAGATACAATCTAAATTTAAAACAAGTTAAAAGTGCAGTGTTTATAGACGTCTACTTCTGTCCAAGATGGAGTAACAGGGAGGGGATTTACCTATCCTCTTGCCCAAACAAACAGCAACAACAACAAAAAGACAAAATACATGAAACAAACGTTTAAAGACATTCGATATCAGACCACAAAGGACAGTTATCCCTGAGAGATGGAAAACCAAGCAGGTTAGCCCTCTGACTGCCCCGGTTTATTGCCTTGAGAGGGTTTCCAGGTTACAGCAGAGGTAGGGGAAGCTGAGAGGGGCTGAGCAGACCCTGAGTCCAGAATGCAGAGCTGAGGCTGGGGAGGGCAGGGCAGCAGCCTTCACAGAGTGCAGAGGGTGCCCTCGAGTGATCACACAAAGCACACACGGGGGAGGAAGCTGCAGGGAACAGCATGTGGTGTTCACATGGGGGTTATGGCCATTACTGCTGGCCAGGCTGGAAAGCTCTTCTGATTCCTGGAGCATTGGGAGTGGAGCTCTATGAAGCACTGAAAAGAAAAATACCTGTCTGCTTAGTATCCTATATTTGGCAAAAGTATATTTCAACAACAAAGGCAAGACAACCTCCAGAATGGGAGAAAATATTTGGAAGTTATATTATCTGATAAGTGTTTACTATCCAGAATAGATAAGGAACTACAGTTCAACAACTAAAAGACAAATGTCCCGGGCTTCCCTGGTGGTGCAGTGATTGAGAGTCCGCCTGCCAATGCAGGGGACACAGGTTCGAGCCCCGGTCCGGGAAGATCCCACATGCCGCGGAGCGGCTGGGCCCGTGAGCCATGGCCGCTGAGCCTGCGCCTCCGGAGCCTGTGCTCCGCAACGGGAGAGGCCACAACAGCGAGAGGACCGCGTACCACAGAAAAAAAAAAAAAAAAAGACAATGACCCAATTTAAAAATAGGTAAGGTACTTGAACATACATTTCTCCAAAGAAGATACACAAATGGCCAGTAAGCACATGAAAATAATGCAAATGAAAAGCACAGTGAGATACCACTTCACCCCTACTAAGATGGCTATATAATTTAAAAGATGGCACAAGTGTTGGCAAGCATGGGGGGAAGTTGGAACCCTTGTACATTACTTGTGTGAAAGTAAAATGACGCAGCCACTATGGAAAACAGTTTGGTGGGTCCTCAAAAAGCTAAACATAAAATTACCGTATGAGCCAGCAATTCCACTCCTAGGTATACCCGTCAGCAGATGAGTGGATAAACAAAATGTGGTGGGTCCATACAGCGGATTATTATTCAGCCATTAGAGTGAACTACTGATACAGGCTACGACATGCATGAATCTTGAAAACATGATGCTGAGTGAAATAAGCCTGACACGAAAGGGCAAATATCGTATGATTTCCTTTTAACCTATAAGGGAAAAGAATCTGAAAAAGAATATATATATATATATATATGTGTGTGTGTGTATATATATATATATATATATATATATGTAAAACTGAGTCACTTTGCTGTACACCTGGAACTACCACAACATTGTAAATCAGCCATACTTTGGTAATAAAAGGGATTTTTAAAAAATAAGAGGATTTGATGTAGTATTAGAAACATTCAGTTCCAAATGAAATTTAGCATGGAACTCTAGAGGTTGCAGGGTGTGGGAGAGGCAGTCTTCGGAGCTCTTTTCTTCCTACTCTTGGGGATTTCGGGCACTATAGGTGTATTTCTGGAACAGTCAGATGTCGTCTGGTTGTGTGGATATATAGGTACAGCAGTTGGTCTGAGGGAATCTAGACTCGCGATTAATGAGAACCAGGTCACAGCATCTCTCCTCAAGTTTCTGCCTTTTCCGCAGCTTCACCTGCTTGGGATCTCCTGTTACTCAGGAAGCGTCAGGAACGAGGAGGGCATGGAGGCCGAGTTGCTAACTGCCCGGTCCCACGTAAGTTGGGCTGCCTTCATTCTTTTTTGTTTTCCGACTGAGAATCCCTTTTTAGTTAAGGGTTCTTAAGGGATCCGTATCTCAGACACTTCCTCCAATAGACTAGCACTGATTGTTTGCTTTATTTATAGCTGTAGTTTTATTTCCTTTCATATCAAAGAAACACAACTTGAACAGAAATGTGTGAAATATTGAGGACTCTGATGAGATGCTCTTTCGTCTACAATGAGGAATGACTGAGCACACAGCAAGCTTTCTCCCTTCAAGATGATGACAGAACTAGGATGTTGGTGCCTTTCTGAGGGATTCTCTGGTCCCTGGTGGTCTTGGGTGTGGGGCTGGTGTGTTAATTCCTCCCTGGGGACTGCCTGTGGAGGAGCTTGGGGACAAGTTAGGTAATTATCCAGGAGTAACTGCAACCAAGACAGGAAGAGCCCCGGGAGAGGGTGGGTCCTCTGGGGACAGAGAGATGGGTGGGGGACCCTCCTTCAGCCTCACTCAGCTTCGCCCCTAGGTGATCCCTCATACTTTACTTCTACGTATTCAAAACCCCACCAGAAAGCATAGTCTTTGCTTTTGGCTGTCCTACATATTTTGAAGGATTTACGGGAAGAAAAGTAGACTATTGTATTTACCCAGATATTTACCCTTTTTCTTTCTCATCCATCATTCCTGAGATTTAAAGTTTCTCTCTTGTGTCATTTCCCTTCTGCCTGACGAATTACCTTTAGCATACTTTTAGAGCAGGTCTGCTGGTAACAAATCCTGTTTGTTTAACTTTCTTTGAGAATGTATTTTTCATCATTCCTGAAAGATATTTTCACCCAATAATTGAAATTCTGGCATGACAGTTCTTTTCTTTCGGCATTAAAAAATCCCCACTATTCCACTGTCGTTTTACCTTCACAGTCTTTGATGAGAAACGCTCAGTTATTCAAATGGGTTTTTTTCTGTGTCATCTATAGATCCCTTTGATGTGTCTAATAAAGGCCTTGCTTCTGTATCTATTGTTTTATTACTATTAAAATATAATCTCTTCTCTATTTTTTAAATGCCTACCAATATTTAGGAAAAATGTTTTGGAAATTTATTTTATGTCATAAAACATGGCTAGGTTGGTCTCTTAAGCATAAAGTTGCACTTGAGCTCAAGACTGTTTTTCCCTTCTTCTCCTGCCTTGTATTAGGTTCTAATTATTTTACATAAGTGTAGATTAACTGATTCTCCTTGCTTTAGCTGTTTACAACATACTTGATTTAAATGAAAGTGTTTCTGACAGTTTCTAAACTGAAAGCATAACATGGAACAGGTTTCTAGACAGTACGTATTTAATACCATTCCTTTTAGGACTTGTCCAGAATTCAACGTAAATACGACTCACTCCTAGAATGAGTTCTATTCTGTCCTGTTTCCCTACCCAAGTGCTATCTGCCTAATCTCTCTTTCTGTCAATATTCGGGGAAGGGAGGGCAGAGATATACATCAGGCTCAAACTTGCTTTGTGTTGTAGACACTGGTGACCTTCAAGGACATACTTGTGAACTTCACGAGGGAGGAGTGGAAGCTGCTGGACCCTGCTCAGCAGCTCATGTACAAAGATGTGATGTTGGAGAACTACAGAAACCTGGTGTCCTTGGGTGAGATGGACCTCTGTTTGGGGGTTTTGGGCTCCTCATTGATCAAAAGGTATGGAGAGCCTGAAGCATACATTGGAGTGTGAGCTTGGGGCCAGGGACCTAATTTCTTTGGGGCATGGAACAGGGTTTTCGTACTCCTTCTGCTTTTATGAAAAAAAAATTGTTTTCGTTTGTTGAATTTTAAGAAATGTGTATTTTGCTGCCTCTGTAGCCCTACCTTGTCTACTCTTCAGAGCCCCCCAGGACTATTGAAGGGGCCCGGGGTTGGGGGTGAACTGGGATGCTTCTTTGTGTCCAGCCCAGAGCTCCAAACCCTCGCCCAGTTCTTTATCTTTCACTGGGAACAGGGCATCAGCTTCCCAAGCCAGAGGTGATCCTGCAGTTGGAGAAGGGGGAGGAGCCATGGCTGTTGGAGAGAGGGATTCACCAAGAGACCTATCCAGGTGAGAACCAGACCACCCGTTTGGGGGAGGAGTCCCTGGCGAGAGTGGTCACTAGTTCTCTGCATTTCGAAGGTGAGGACTGGGTTTATTTAGCTTCGGTTTCCCCACTGCTAGTCTGCTTTCTAGTCTTGTCACACTTCCATTTGCGTTCATTAAAATTATCTTTCTGATGTTTCCATCTCTGGGCTATTGTATAAAGAAGATGTGGCACATATATACAATGGAATATTACTCAGCCATAAAAAGAAACGAAATTGAGCTATTTGTAATGAGGTGGATAGACCTAGAGTCTGTCATACAGAGTGAAGTAAGTCAGAAAGAAAAAGACAAATACCGTATGCTAATACATATATATGGAATTTAAGAAGAAAAAAAAAATGTCATGAAGAACCTAGGGGTAAGAGAGGAATAAAGACACAGACCTACTGGAGAACGGACTTGAGGGTATGGGGAGGGGGAAGGGTGAGCTGTGACAGGGCGAGAGAGAGTCATGGATATATACACACTAACAAACGTAAGGTAGATAGCTAGCGGGAAGCAGCCGCATGGCACAGGGATATCGGCTCGGTGCTTTGTGACCGCCTGGATGGGTGGGATAGGGAGGGTGGGAGGGAGGGAGACGCAAGAGGGAAGAGATATGGGAACATATGTATATGTATAACTGATTCACTTTGTTATAAAGCAGAAACTAACACACCCTTGTAAAGCAATTATACCGCAATAAAGATGTTAAAAAAAATTATCTTTCTGTTTCAGTGCTTGGTTCCAGCCCTGTTCATTTTGCTTTCCTGATTATTACTACTAACTCAAGCATCTGTGTCCTCTTATCTTTCATAGAATTATTCTGTTATCTTTGCCTGTCTTTTCCCTGTCCTGTGTCCCTTCCCACAGCCTTTGATCTGCTGCTCTGTGTAAGCTCTGCCATGGGACCCCATCGCCTGCCCCTGCTCTGAGTTTGTTTTTTGCCGGTTAGCAAATTGCAGCAGAGGCGTCACCAATCCCTGTTGACTTAACCCTCCTTCCTTTCCAGAATTGCTGCTCTCAAAAACACCTGTTTTCTCATAATCTAGCTCTTTATTTAATTTTTTTTTCATTTTAATCTTAATATCTGTAAAATGCAGACCACTGTGTGGATTTCTAGCAACAGTCCTTTCCCCAGCTCCCCTGTGTAGAGAAGATCAGCCTTCTGGGTTAAGAAATGAAGGCAGTGCTTCATCTTCCTCCTGTTCTGTTCTCTCTGAGCAATGCTGTCTCTGACCCCTGTCTCTAAGCTCAGTGCTCTGATGTCTTTCTCCTTAGCCCAGCCATCTGGGGCGTTGCTGTCTGGACCTTGCTGCTGATGGCCAACTCCATGTGCTAGTGACCCACGTTGACTCCTGGGGACACATGGCCTCCCAGGCCCGGTGCAGTCTAGGCACCTCGTAATCCTCTGGCACTCACGTCCACTCATGTCAGGCATTTCCCTGAACCTCAGGCTGTGAGTGTGATGTGAATGAAGTCGTTAGCATCTCAGTCGTCCTCTATGTTTCGCCTCCAGTCCTTTTTTGTGAAACCTTTTGGCTTATTAAGTACAGGTTCCTTCTTTTTCTGAGCTTCCACTTTGTTTCTACTTTTAAATGTCGTAAATTTTGTTTTTGACTTTTTTTACATTGGGCCTCGTAGGTGACTGTAGCCAGTACCTGTCTCAGGGCAGGTCCCTCAGACACTGGGAAGTACTTGATCAGTCAGCTGCTTTGGGGCCATGGCAGGAAAGACTGTTCTCTGTTTCCTTTCATTTCCGTATTTCTTCCTGTCCTTATTTTTTCCATTCATGTGTTCAGTTTAGCAGGCTTTCCTGGATGTCTGTTGACAAGTATGCAAAAATAACTGACTATAACCAGCAGTTTAAATTTTTAGTGGGAAATTTGTTGTCAAAAGAAATACTGAAATTCCATGTATGTGCTTAATCGACTGGAATTTAAGGGAATCTACAAGCTCTGGGAACTTCATTATCAAAATGAAAAGTATAATGGGTGATGGCTTTAAAAACTCAGTTGATGAATTGATTAATGGATGCTGCAGATTTTGAAGATAACGCACCTGAGTTATCTTCCACATTACAGAACACATGGAAGATTTTTAGGACTTTAATGCGTCCGTGTTTTCTGTCGCTTTCTCCAGACTTGTCTTTCCATACCCAGCCCTACCCCTCATCACACATGTTCATTCTAGAATTTTCCAGTTGGCATTAGTAGTTTGAAAAACTTCTCCATGGGATTCTGATGCACTGGGTGGAGGAGAGGGGAAAGATGGCATATGTCCTGTCAAAACTCATCAAGGTAGAGGTGTGTGTATATGTAATGGAGTATTATTTATCCTTAAAAAGGAAGGAAATACTGCAGTTTGCTACAACGTAGATGAACTTTGAGGACATTATGCTGGGTGAAATAAGCCAGTCTCAGAAGGACAAATAGTGTATGATTCCACGTATGTAAGGTACTTGAAGTAGCCAAAATTATAAAGACACAAAGTATAATGGTGATTGCTGGGAGCTGGGTTGAGAGGAGATTGGGTCCTTATTGTTTAATAGGTATGGAGTTTCAGTTTTATAAGATGAAAATGGATGGTGGTGATGGCTGTACAACAATGTGAATACACTTAATACTTGAATTGTGCACTTAAAAATGGTTAAGATGGTGCATTTTATGTTATATGTATTGTTTTAATCACAATTTTTTAAAAAAGAAATCAGGGTGGGGAAGAAACTAGCAACTAACAGAGCTGGGAATGAAAATGAGGACTGGGAAAGGGGTTTGGGTTGTACAAAGGAGGCAGTTAGGAGCCTGGCACAGGGATTGTTTACCAGGGATTGTTTCCTGTGGCAGCCAAAACAAAGTTCCACAAACTGGGTGGCTTAAATCAACACATTTATTGTCTCAGTTCTAGAGGTCAGAAGTCTCTAGAACTGTGTGGGCAGGCCATGTGCCCTCTGGGGCTCCAGGGGAGGGTCCTTCCCGCCTCTTCCAGCTCTGGTGCCCCAGGTGCCCCTTGGCTTGTAGACACATCACCTCACCCAGCCTCCATCTTCACATGGCTGCCTCCCCTGTGTGTCTGCCTCTGTATCTTCTCTCCTTTTCTTGTAAGGACACCAGTCAGACTGGATTAGGGCCCTCCTACAGCAGTACTACTGCATCTTAACTAATTACATCTGCAATGATCCTATTTCCAAATAAGGTTATAACCTGTGATAGTGGGGGTTAAGACTTCAGCATATCTCCTCTGGGGAACACAATTAACCCCATACACCAAGTAAGAGTAGAGTATTGCCCCACTTATGTAGGAAGAGGTGGTATTGGGTAAATAGTGGATTTTTTTCTAGATTTCAGAACCAAACATTTTAGCTGAAAGGCATTGAGAAACAAACGCAGGCTCTGAACCAGGGAAAATAATTTGCAGTAATACGCATGCATATAAACAGAAGGGCGAAAAGTCCAGGAGAATGTGAGTTAGGGTTCAGGTTCTGAGTTAGTGTCCTGCATTAGTCCTGTCAATTTTAATTAAGTCTTGGTGTCTCAGAGCAAAGGAATCAAAGTAGAAGATGGGGATGATGATACCAGTGAGCATTACAAACCGTACTGCTTCGGTGTTGAGCTCCCACCTTATATGATACTTAGGATAACCTTATAGGTCCTTAAATGACAGAGAAGCAATCTGATTTTTGAAAACTTTAGCAACTTGTCTAAATTCACCACTAGTAGTAGCAAAGTGTAGGTTAGAACCTGTATCTGGGTCCCTTCTGTGCAGTCACCCTGCCAGCCGACCCCATGGCCTTTCTGAGAGGTTTGCTCTGTCAGTCACATGTAATCATTCTGTACCGCTTTGGTGGCATAGATAGAAGCCATTTCCTGCCACGTGGCTGCTTTCATGGTTTAGGAATGTGAAGAGTTCATGTCGGGGAAGGGCCTGGCAGCAAGGAGACACGTCAGGTTCTTTTATCATTAATAGGTTAGATCGTGGCAGTGCAGCGCTTTCTGGGTTTCCTTAATTGCCACCCCAGCACTGAATATCCTGATCCCATGTGTCGTAGCCAGTCCTGTGGCTTCTCTTACCCTCTTTGCTCCTTTTATGTGCATATTATAGCCCGGCCCACTTCCTGTTAATGGGCCTTCCTTCCCTTTCTCACTCTCTGTCAAGGTTACAAAACCATATTTAAAAGCAACTCTGCATGACTTACATACTTTTTTCTACATATATCCTACCATTCTGACCTTAATACTTTTTTTTAGTTATGTAAGGCTTTTCCATTTCTTTCAGATTTGGAGACTGCAGTTGAAGTGAAATCATCAGCTTCCAGTAAGAGCATTTCTAAAGATAAACACTCCTGTGATGTTAAAATGAAAAGAATGGCAAAGAGTGATCTCTGGTATTTGTCACTGGAAGAAGTCTGGACACGTGAAGGTCAGTTGGACAGGCCCCAGGGCAGCCAGGAGAGACATCTGAGGCAAGTGGCATTCACCCAAAAGAAAGCACTTCCTCAGGAGAGAGTCTGTGAAAATGGGAAATACAGGGGAAACTGTCTTCTTCCTGCTCAGCTAGTACTGCGAGAGTATTTCCATAAACATGACTCACATCCTAAAAGTTTGAAACATGATTTGGTTTTCAGTGGTCATCAGGAAAGTTATGCAAGCAACAGTAATGACTCTGGTCAAACCTTCTGTCAAAACATTCACCTTCTTCAATTTGCAAGAACTCAAGCAGGAGATAAATCATACAGATGCCCTGATAACAACTCTCTTACTCATGGTACATCCCTTGGTATATCAAAGGGTACACATAGAGAGAAACCCTATGAATGTAAGGAATGTGGAAAATTCTTCAGCTGGCGCTCTAATCTTACCAGGCACCGGCTTATTCATACTGGAGAAAAACCCTATGAGTGTAAAGAATGTGGAAAATCTTTCAGCCGGAGTTCTCACCTTATTGGACATCAAAAGACTCATACTGGTGAGGAACCCTATGAATGTAAAGAATGTGGGAAGTCCTTCAGCTGGTTCTCTCACCTTGTTACCCATCAGAGGACTCACACAGGAGACAAACTGTACACGTGTAATCAGTGTGGAAAGTCTTTTGTTCATAGCTCCAGGCTTATTCGGCACCAGAGAACTCATACTGGAGAGAAACCTTATGAGTGTGCCGAATGTGGGAAGTCTTTCAGACAGAGCACGCATCTCATTCTGCACCAGAGAACCCATGTTAGGGTGCGGCCCTACGAATGCAGTGACTGCGGGAAGTCTTACAGCCAGAGGTCTCACCTTGTTGTCCATCATAGAACTCACACTGGGCTGAAGCCCTTTGAGTGCAAAGATTGCGGAAAATGCTTTAGTCGAAGCTCTCACCTTTTCTCACATCAGAGAACCCATACGGGGGAGAAACCATATGCATGCCATGACTGTGGAAAATCCTTCAGCCAGAGTTCTGCCCTCATTGTGCACCAGAGAATTCATACTGGAGAGAAACCATATGAATGCTGTCAGTGTGGGAAAGCCTTCATTCGGAAGAATGACCTTATTAAGCACCAGAGGGTTCACACTGGAGAAGAGACCTATAAATGTAATCAGTGTGGGATCATCTTCAGCCAGAACTCTCCACGTATAGTATATCAAATCGCTCACACCGGAGAGCAGTTCCTAACATGTAATCAGTGTGGGACAGCACTTGTTAATAGCCCTAATCTTATTAGATACCAGACAAATCATATTAGAGAAAATGCATATTAATGTAATAAATATGGAATTCTTCACAAAGAGCAATAACTTTATTTAGCATTGGAGAACTCCTTCTGGAGAGGAGCGGCTTTCAGTCTTGTTACTACCCTTTCGTGCACTAGAGAATTGGTCCTGGAGTGGGAAAAACACACAAATTTCACTTTAGTATATCAGATTGTCTTCTTTTCCCAAATTCCCACAAAAGTAGTTGGACTGGGAGCATTCTTCCCCCAGCATTAAATGCTAAAATCTGAGAAGGAACGATTAAGTAAGTGAGTTATTGATAGATGATCCAGCTTTGTTTCCTTCAAAAAAATAAATGAGAGTGCTACCTCAAAAAGGCAAATAAATGAGAGTTGCTGCTGAGGGGAATAAAAAATGGATATAGTTATTGTAACAAACAATGGAAAATGATATTCCAGTGAATTAAGATGCCATTTTTTACTTGACTGTCCCTCTCTCCTGGGACACTTCGTAGTGTTTAGTCTGTTTTATGTGTCTGATATAAACCACATTTTGGCTAGCAGCAGGGAAAATCTTATCATGTGAGGCAGAGAAGGAAGAACACATTTACTACTATTAGTATCCAGTTTAAATATATTTGCATGTGGGTAACAATTGAAAATGTATCTATGGATAAATGAACAGAATTGACTTGTTAGATAAGGGAATTACGAGTGAGTTTTATAGTCTATTAGGTGTCACTGTAATAATTATTTGAAGACGCTTTTAAATATTAAAAAAGGATATACGGTTTCTCCTATTCTACTATGAAGGAAGTTTGAGAACCTCCTGCTAGCAAACTTTCCCATTAATTCTAAGTTGTTTGGGGTCATAGAGTTGCGCTCCTTGGGACAGGCTGCTAAAGACTCTTGGGAGGTTAAACACAATGATCCTCTGGATGTTGGGACCTAAAGGAGCATTGGATACTTGAACATGCCAGGGAGAGGCTCCATTTGAGTGGGAGCATGTACCCGGGCAATACTTGGAGCAAGTATGCTCCTAAAATAGACACAGCACTGCTTGTATCTTTATGAAGAAAACAGTGGTTAAGAGTATGTGTCTGAGCTGGGGTCCCCAAGTTGAACTCCCACCTCTGTCCTTCCCTTGCTGGGTGAAATTGGGCATGTTGCCTAGCTGCTCTGTACCTAGCTAACAGATGTCCTCCTCTGCAAATTAGGGATAACATTACTTACCTCATGGGATCGTGGTGAGGAGCAAACAAGTAAACATATAAAGAGCTTAGAACATGCCTCATGTGTATGAAGTGCTTTATTACATTAGGTGTGATTGTTAACATTACATTATTGCCCCACTCTAGTGTCTGTCATTCACTTTAAACTGCTTGATTGCCAGTAAGAACTGATGGAGTTCTCACTTCGCTTCCAGTCACACATGTTTTCCCCTTTACCTGCATCAGAACTTACCAACCAAGGAAATCACTGACCCATAGTGGGTATATGGATGCATTTCTGAGGATCAGTAAACAGCTTTTAATATTGCATTCAAAAGCATTCTCTTTGTACGGAGGTTTTCCCTTTAAGAGAGAGGAACCTAATCTTCAGATTCTCTGGTAAGTCCATGACCCAAAAAAGATTTAGAAAGAGAATCTGTTTTAATCCTCTGTTTCATTCTGTAAATGGATCTTGTGTGTGTAGGAACTGACCATTATTTGCCACTTTCCAGCAAACAATGTGTATATGTTAGATGCTCACTGATTGTTGAACGATATAAAGATTGTTGAGAATAACAGGACGACGACCTTGCTGTCTCTCCCAGGACTAATCTAGAAATGCTTGTTAGACTCAAGAGACCTGAGAACTGCAGGAGCAAGAGGCCACAGCTCACTCTTCTGGCACAGTTGGGATGAAGGCCTCACGTTTTGAGAACCTCCTGGCGCCTCAGTTATGGTTGAGTAACTCCTCAGTGATTACACACCATTCACGTATGTAACATACTCCTACCAGAAGTGGTTTTCATTAAAAGCAGTGGTTCTCTCTGGGCGTAAAAGACGAGCCCCGTAGCTGGGCCTCTTAGAATTTCCGATAACGTATGGCTCAGTTTTCCTGAACTGTGTAGTGGAGATACTACTGCTGGTACCTATGTCCGAGGATAGTTGTGTGGATTAAGTGAGATACTGTGTAAAGTACTTGAAACAGTGCCTGGCACATAGGAAGTACTGTATGTCTTAGGTATTAATAATAATAATGTTACTATTATTCACACTCTAAGGAATGTATTTCTGTGGATGATCACTGAAACAGTACTTATAATACTGCAAAATTTGTAATATTAAAAATGTATAATAGAAAATTTTTTATTTATAGACATTAAGGTTACACAAACAGAAAGCTTGGTAACATAAAAAATGTCCTTGTGATGTACAAAAAATGCATGATAAATAATTGTCAATACCAAGTAAGCTCAGATATGTAAAAATAAATGAATTTCAAAAAACGGAAATGAATCTTGCTCAAAACTCTAAGGAGATTTGTCAAAAGATTAATAGCAATTAACCTACATATTGGGAGAATTGGTGTTTGCTTTTCTTTCTTTCTTTCTTTTTTTTTTTTGTACTTTTCAAAGTCTCTTCAGAGAATATATATTACTTTTAGGATCAGGAAGACAATCTTTTCAGTGATGGAATGTTTTCTCTTCAAAAGTTCTTGTCTACAAATAAGCTACTGGAACTTTAATAAGGGAATTTGGCAAGGTTGCAGGATACAAGATCAATATACAAAAATTGATATGTACAAGCAGTGAACAATTTGTAAATGAAATCAGAAATACAATCTCACAATGATACAAAAATATGAAATACTTAGATATGTTTAATGAATTGAACAAGATCTGTACAGCGAAGGTATAAAACATTGCTGAAAGAAATTCAAGAACACATAATAGAGAGCATGTAATAGATATTATAAGTGAAGAAATACACCATGGTCAAGGATGGACAAACTCAATGTAGTAGGAGTGCAATTCTCCGCAAACTAATCTTTAAGTTCAGGGGCATTTGTGTGGAAACTGACAAGCTAATCAGGAAGTTATATGGAAATGCAAATGACCTAGAATAACCAAAGAAATTTTTTTAAAAGGATAAGGTTGTAGGGCCTACAATACCTAATTTCAAAGTTTACTATAGAACTATACTAATAAAATGATGGCATGAGGGTGGATATAGATCAATAAAACAGGACAGAGAGTTCAGAAATTGACCTACACATATATTGTCAATTAAATTTTGACATGAGAGCCAAAATAACTCAATGTGGAAAAGACATTCTTTTAAATGAGGGGTGGTGTGACAACTGGATATTTGTATGGAAAAAACCCTCCCCTTATCTCACATCACATCCAGAAATAACTCAAAATGCATTGCAAACCTAAATGCAAAAGCTAGAAATTTTCAATATCTGGAAGAAAACATAGGAGAAAATGTTTATGTGTATAAGAAAAGATAGAACAAAATGCATGAATCATAAAAGAAAAATGATAAATTGGACTTAATAAAAATTTTAAAACTTCTGCTCTTTTGAAAAGAACATGAAAAGGCAATCCATAGGCTGGTATATTAACAATATGTATATCTGACAAGGGCTTGTATCCAGAATACAAAGGATGCTCATAACTAACTCATAAATTATACAGTAAGAAGGTGAACAAAAAAATGTGCAAAATGATTTGCCAGATGCTTCACAAAAGAATGTGTATAGATGGCCAGTAAACCCTTGTAAAAATGCTCGACAGCATCAGTCATTAGGGAAATGCAAGTCAAAACCAGGAGGATATAGAACTTCATATCTAGTAGCATGACTAAGATAAAAAAGATAAGGCTAGTTATTGAGGATTGGAGAGATTGGAACCCTCACACGTTGCTGGTGGGATTATAGAATAGTACAGCCACTTTGGAGGACAGTTTGGCATGTCTTCAAAAGGCTAAACATACAGTTACCACGTGACCCATCAATTCCATTCCTAGGTAAATAACCAAGAGAAGTGAAAATATGTTCATGCAAAAATGTGTGCCTGAATGTTAAGCATTGTGATCGCCTAAAACCAGAACAAACACAAATACAGTAAACTCAACAGATGTCATGTATAATAATTCACAGCATGTGAGTAGATAAAACACATTGTAGTCTAGCCCTGCAAGGCTAAATGGTTAAAGTTCTAGAAAGCGTAATAGATAAAGGAGAGAGGTCGGGGGTCACCTGTGGCCCGGGTGGGAGAGCAATTGACTGCAAACAGGACCATAAGGGGACCACTGGGAGTGACCTGTGTCTTGGTTGTGGTAGTGGTTCCATGACTGTCTTCATTTGTTAAACTCATTGAACTGGACACTTTAGCTGGATCCAGGTTGTTGTGTGTAACTTTTAACCTCAATAAAGTTGTTTTTAAAAAATCGGAAAACCAAGGATTTCTGGGAAACAAGAAAATCTGCATCTCGAAGCGAACGCTAATAACGAATGTATGGTGGTTTTTATTTTTGTAACGCATCTTCATCATAGACAGCTTGATATGAGATAGCCAATCTGCGAAGCCCCTTAATGCATTAGGTTTTTCTCTGTCTATAGCCCTATGAGGAGCATAATATTATTCCCCTACAGTTAAGGGCACTAGAGTTTGGAAATTTTAAGTAATTTGCCCCAAATCATGTAGCTAGTAAACGGTAGAGCTTCATTTGAAAAACAGCCAGCAGGGACTTCCCTGGTGGCTCAGTGGCTAAGAATCCACCTGCCAATGCAGGGAACACAGGTTCGAGCCCTGGTCCAGGAAGATCCCACATGCCGTGGAGCAACTAAGCCCGTGCGCCACAACTACTGAGCCTGCGCTCTAGAGCCCACGAGCCACAACTACTGAGCCTGTGCTCTAGAGCCCGCATGCCACGACTACTGAGCCCGTGTGCCACAACTACTGAAGCCCACGTGCCTAGAACCCGTGCTCTGCAACAAGAGAAGCCACTGCAATGAGAAGCCCGCGCACTGCAACAAAGAGTAGACCCTGCTCACCACAGCTAGTGAAAGCCCGCGTGCAGCAACAAAGACCCAATGCAGCCAAACAACAAAAAAAGAAAGAAAAACAACCGGCAGATCTTAAAATAGAAAGATTATCCTGGATTGTTGTGTGGGCCTAATGTCATCACACAAGTCCTTAAAGGTGGAAGAGGGAGACAGAAAAGGAGACCAGAGCGACGCAGCGCGAGGAGGACTCAGCCCTCTGTTGCTGGTTCTGAAGGTGGAAGACGGGGGGCCTGAGCCAAGAAATGCTCTTGGCCTCTAAAGTCTGGAAAAGGCAAGGAGAGGGTTTTCCCCAGCAGCCTCCAGAAGGGCATGCAGCCCTGCCAACGCTTTGCTTTAGCCCGGGAAGACCTGTGTCGGACCTTCGACCTTCAGAACTGTAAGATAATGAATGTGTGTGGTTTTAAGCCACCAAGTTTGTTTTGTTACAGCAGCACAGAAAACTAACACAACATGAGAACTTAGCAGATAACAGGGATTGGTTAACAAATCAGTGGGCAAAGGATGCTAACTCTACATTTCAACCTAAAACCTGTAGAGCCTTCCTTTCCACGTTTAATATTTAATCTATTTTTTAAAAATAAATTTATTTATTTTTATTTTTGGCTGCGTTGGGTCTTTGTTGGCGTATGCGGGCTTTCTCTAGCTGCGGGGAGCTGGGGCTATTCTCTGTTGTGGTGTGCGGACTTCTCATTGCGGTGGCTTCTCTTGTTGTGGAGCATGGGCTCTAGGTGCTCAGGCTTCAGTAGTTGTGGCACACGGGCTCAGTAGTTGTGGCTCACGGGCTTAGTTGCTCCACCGTGTGTGGGATCTTCCTAGACCAGGGCTCGAACCCATGTCCCCTGCATTGGCAGGAGGATTCTTAACCACTGCACCACCAGGGAAGTCCCATATTTAATCTATTTAGAATTTATTTTAAATATATTGTGAGACAGCAGTTTTTTTTCTATTCTTGTATAACTATCTCATTGTTCCTGCACAATTTTTATTTATTTATTTATTTTTGGCTTGCACAATTTATTGAAAAGTTTGTCTCTTCCACAATATTTTCCTCCAATATTTTATTATGAAAATTTTCAAACATACAGAAAAGTTGAAAGAGGTTTACAGCGAGTACTGATATTCCAAACTCAAGATGTTGCCTACTGTGTTGAACTTGCTCTGATGGTGCAAAAGCCACAGGGGTACCACTATGGGCACGCCCCATGCATCCAGGAAGTGGCATCAAAGACATTTATTAGTCGTCATTATGTTCTTCATCATCACATTCACAGTTAAAAAAAGAAGAGAAAAGGACCAGTTTTGCTTCTGGATGTCCTTGATGGAGCGGTGAAAACTAACTTTATTAAATCTTAACTCTTGAGTCCATATCTTTTTAGTATCTCTGCAACAAATATTCTGTGCTGCATCCTGAAGTTCCATATCTGTCTCCAGAAAATGCACTTCTGTGATTATGTGAGTTGGGAGCTGAACTTTGCGTGAAAGCAGGACTGAAATATGAGGCAGACGTGGGTGAGGCAGACACATTCTCAACTGCCAACCAAGTAAGCTGTCACACAAGGGGAACAAGTGCCAGCCAGCATTGTCTGCCAATACAAAGCTAGAGTTTTCAAGTGCAAACAGAATTCTGGAATCTTGTATCTGCCACTGTGAACTTCACAGATTCCCAGTACTTAAGATCAATAATGATATTGATGAATACGAGCTTTCATGTTGTATAAGGAGAGGTGTCAGTGTTTGGAAGATCTGCATTAGTCAGTGAACAAATATTTTCCAAATGACCAATGCATGTTGTTACAAAATCATGCCTGATAAAACTATGCATTCAAAGTGCAAGACAGACCAATGGGTTTTAATATAATAGAGTAGAAAAAGCTCACCTCTCTGGTTTCAGATCATACACTGAAACTGACCTATTCCTTGTTCAGCTTTTACTGCAAAGAATATGCAGTTATCTAAGTACATTAAAATACCCTGTCCTTTTCCAACTATTGATACATACCTATGTGAGGCCAGATTTTTTTATATATTGATACTTACACATAAGAAACACATGCAACAGAGTGAATGCAGAAGCACATATGAGACTGCCGCTGTTTTATATTAAGCCAGACATTTAAAGGATTCCCCCACCCCCATCCCCAAAGGAAGACAATGCCACTCCTAATTTTCCTGGAAAATAAATGTCACTTATACAACGGAACGAATCTTTGCGTTATTCAATTATAAATTAGGACTTTTACCATTTGGAAAAGCAGGAACCTTAGAACACTTTTAACTGAATTTATACGCCTCCAGCCTTTGCGCTGTTGCTGTCAATTATTTTAATCCTCTGTATCACTGAAAGCCTGCGCGCCCGCGCCCAGAGGTGGGGCGGGAAGGGCCTGCGCTTCGCGGCCGCAGCGCTCCCTCCCGGCGGCCCTCGGCTGGAGCCGCCCCGCGCAGGAGGAACGCCCGCAGAGGCTTCCGGGAGTTGTAGTTCGTCCTGCCCTCGGGTTGCCCTGACGCATTTCCTGTGCGTCCCTAGCGGCCGCCGTCGGCTCGGCACCAGCCGGGAGAGTCGTGGTGGGTGGTTTGCGTCCCCTGCCCGTAGTGGGGACCTGAGCTGGAGCGTGCCGGCCTCGTCTGCCCGAGGGCCGTCGCCGAAGCACCCAGAGCGGGCGCCGCACAGTCGAGAGCGAGGATTGAGCGGCTCTGGCTGCAGATCCGGGAGGTCGGCTGCGGAGCCGGTCTCCCCCGCATCTCCCGCTGCCGACTCAGGGCTTGGGGGAGCCGCGCGCGCCGAGTCCCTCCCGTGTCAGGGCGGCGGGACCGTGCAGACTAGTCTGGCCTCCCCCGCGCCTGCCCTGAGCCGATCGCGTGTGTGTAGGTGGGGGCGGAGCTGGGGAGCCCCGCCGCTGCGTGAGGGAAGGAGGCCCGGCCGTGGGAAGGGAGGGGCGGGTCCTCGGGGGGTGGCAGGAGGGTCCCGCGTGGGCGTGGGAGTGGCGGGGAGACTGGTTCCCTCACGGTTCTCTTCTCGCGCAGCCGTCGGGTCCTGCCACCCCCCTCAGGGCGCACAAAACTGGCCGTGAGGATGGCCACCAGGGTCCGGACGGCTGCCGTCTGGGTGAGTCGGGGGGTTTTCTCTCGTTTATGAAAAGCGCCCTGAACACCGACGTGTGCTCATCCATCTTTTCCAGGGTTGGAGCTTGCGTGGGGCTTCCAAGCCACTGCGCCTCCTTTAAGATGACGTTGAGCCGTCCGGAAGTGCTTCTTGTCGTCAGACTGTTACTTTACTCCTTCTTTCAGTCTCTTTTCTGCCAATTCTGTACCTTGAGCCTTGAGTTAAACGAGGGGTCATGATGCATTTTCCAATTTCTTCGACACATTTTCTTAGATTTTTCTTTCCGTGTCTTAAGATTTTGGGGCCTCATTTGGGAAGTTATGCATTTGTCCCTTCGGTTATTCAACAGTTTTGTTTATTGTCTTTTGTTGAGCACCCTGGGGCAGGTGCTAAAGGTGCGAAGGTAGGTCGTTCCTGCTTTGGAAGAGCCATGGTCTGGTGGGAATTGTGGGCAAGAAAATGTAAGAGCACAATGGCACGTTAGGGGTCCTCCGAGAGTCGGCCGTGGAAGTGTATGGAGACACACAGCACAGGGCCAGTTTTGGAAGTAACGACACCCCAAGAAATGCTTTAGGGATTAATAAGGGAGTCTTAAACTGAGATTTGAAAGGTGAATGAGGTGAACAAGGGACCGAAGGTCAGCCTAGGAAAAGGAAGCAATGTGCAAATTTGAGAGGCTTAAAGTGATGTAGTATGTTGGTGACCTTGGAACACTTTACAGTTGCTGAAATGTAGAGTTTATGGTTTTGTAGGTGACGGTGGTGGTGGAGTGTGTATTAAAAAATGAGGCCAGAGCCATAGGCAGAGATTGGGTCGTAGAGGGCTTTGAGGATCACATGAAAAAACTTGGATTTGGGGACTTCCCTGGTTGTCCAGTGGTTAGGACTCGGTGCTTTCACTGCCATGGCCCCGGGTTCAATCCCTGGTCGGGGAACTTAAATCCCGCAAGCTGCACGGCACGGCCAAAAAAAAAAAAAAAACACTTGGATTTTATCCTCTAGGGAGAATAAAGGGTCAGAAGCAACTGGACTTGGTAACTAGTTGGGTGCTGGTGGTGAGCAAGCCAGCAGAGCCAGGCATAAGTGCTGGAGGTCTGCCCTGTGGGCCTGGGTTGGGAGTGGTACCATTACCTGAGTTAGGGAAGACCGTCAGAGTTGTTACGGAGGGCTGGGTGGACATTTCCTTTAGATACGGTGGGACCCTGCAGGTGCTGGTGGACACATGGGTAGGCATCTGTCTCGAGAGAATGGTCTGGACAGGTATCACTGAGTGGGTATAGCCAGATTAGCTCAAGGAGCACATGTGCCCTGGGAAGAGCACCGAGGGCAGTGCTCGGGGGTGGGCAAGGGAAGGTGGCGGAGGAGGGGCTGGAGGTTGGGCAGCCCCATAGGAATGAGAGAAATGGAGAGACTTGTGTGTCAGAGTCAAAGAAAAAGAAACCTCAGAAATGGTTGCCATGTGAGATGCCCCAGGGAGGTCAAGTACTGTTGCGTCACAGAAGTCCAAATCGGACTTGGTGGTGATGGTAGTGGTGGGTTTTGCTGTGATGTTTCCAGAGCAGAGTGTGAGTAGGTGTTTGCTGGGCAGGAGAGGAAGGAGTGGGGTAGAGGGAGCAGCGGTCCGTCGCAGATATGGGAGTGAGGCAGGAAGCCAGCCATGTGGGCTGAGTCATTGTGCCCTGTGGTTGCGGGAAGAGAGTGGTAGCCTGAGGAGAATCCAGGAAGATTCCTTGGTACAAAATCAGTCTAAAAGTCAGTGCGTTTCCTGTTTATAAATTGTATCTGTTTAGAAGTTATAATGAGGGAAATTAGCCTATTTACAAATGGCAGTAAAGCAGGTGAAAGTACTAAAAACCTGAGCAATGCAGAGGACTCGTATAAGGAAAACTTTACACCTTCAGTAATACTAGTTAGCATTTCTACAGTGTCTCCTCTTCCTAGCCATGGGTCTCAGCACTTTACAGATACAAACTGATCCTCACAGCAGCCTCATAGGAAGGTAGGACTCTTAGCCCCATTTAAAGACAAGGAAAGGTGACAAAGAGAGGCAGGCAGTCTGCCAGGATCATTCAGCAGAAGACAGAATTCAAACCCAGAATGGCTGCGTTGGGTCTTTGTTGCTGCACATGGGCTTTCTCTAGTTGTGGTGAGGGGGGGCTACTCTTCGTGGCGGTGCACGGGCTCTAGGCGTGCGGGCTTCAATAGTTGTGGTACGTGGGCTCAGTAGTTGTGCCTCATGGGCTCTAGAGCTCTGGCTCAGTACTTGTGGCACACGGGCTCAGTAGTTGTGGCTTGAGGGCTCTAGAGCGCAGGCTCAGTAGTTGTGGCACACGGGCTTAGTTGCTCCTCGGCACGTGGGATCTTCCTGGCCCAGGGCTGGAACCCGTGTCCCCTGCATTGGCAGGCAGATTCTTAACCACTGCGCCACCAGGGAAGCCCTCCCTGCTCTGAGTTCTTAACAGGGCAACATGTACCGTCTCGGGCGAAAGAGTGAACTGATAGATACAAATCCCAGGCTTTGGTCTTTGAAGTGCTCATCATGTTTCCAGTCTCCAGGTATTTATTGAGCACCCACTCTGTGCCAGGCCCCCTTCCAGGTCCAGGCATGTGGTGGTGAACGAGATTGACAGGATCCATGCTTTGGGGAGTTTGCACTCTGGTGGAGGAAGGCAGATGCCATGTAAATGATGGAGAAACTACTTACAAGTGAACAGGAAACGTCGTTGTCGTGTTGTACATGGAATTAACATTGGTTGATGTGAAAGATTGGGTGTTTGGGGAAGGTCCCATGGAGGAGGTGACGTTTGCAGGTGTGAGTTACCAGAGTAGCCAGACTTGGGAAGAGCAGGTGCATGAACATGCAGGGTGGGAACAGCCATCGCCAAGGACCCGAGGTGGGGGAGGATCCGTGCCTTTGTAGCAGGGAAGGAAGGCCTGTGTGGCCCGGGTTGGCGGGGAGGGGAGGGGAGCAGACAGACATGGAGGGGGCCAGAGGCCCGATCAGGCTGGGAAGCTGTTGTGTTAGGAAAGGGGGTTGGGCTTTTCAGAGCCCCTCTGGCTGCTCAGTGGAGAATGGTCGACTGAGAGGCGGAGGAGGTGTTGCCTGGAGCAGTGGAAACGGAGATGTTTGAAACATGAGTCCTCTTTTCTGACAACCAGCTTATGCTTTTCACCTAGTCCGTTGTCACTTTTTAGAGTGGTTTATCTTGTGTAAGTAGTCGTGTATTTCTTACCATTCCAGCCCAGTGTGAATGCTCAGCGCTCACTGTGCGTGGGGTTCTGTGCTGCATCTGGTGCAGGCATTCATCAGTACCTCTTCTTGGGACCAGGTTACACTGCTGGTTTGTGTAGAGCCAGGATTTGAACCTGCGTGGGATGGCCCTACACCCATTTCCCTGGCCAGTGTACTCTACTGCCTCAGGGTATAGCCTGAGAATTTCTCAAGAGACAGAGATTCTAGCCTCCTGGGCCCTAGGAGTAGTTATTGTTTACCCACAATGGGTCACTGATCAGCTGCTCCTTGGACTCAAGAGTAGTTAAGTCCCTTGCCGTGCCCTGGTCGCAGTGGGTGTGTGTGGCCCAGTCCCTGGGGAATGAGAGATGTGGATGACCCCACTCAGGGATGCGCTGAAAGCGGAAAGGATATCATATGCAGGACATTTTAAAACTGTGCAACATAGGGGTCCCTTTCCTGTGGCCGGTGACATCCTCGACCCATATTCTGGGTGTCCCCTCCTGGGTATCCAGGGTGATACCTAGTAATTAGAAGGCTGTAGACGAGTGTGAATTCAGAGCAGAGGGAGGTGGTCCTCGGCGGTGACGTACATTGCACTGAGGCCTGTGAGCCCCTAAGTCTCTGTTTCTTTCCTCGGAGGATGCTGGGCACTTACTGGCAGGTTTTCTTTTTTCATTTTGGCTACTTTCTGCTGTTGACACTTCCCTCCCTTAAATGTGTCATTACAAATTCACTTCAGGGAGTCTCCATTCCTAGGGGCTTGGAAAGATTTTCTGTGTCCTCCTCTCCTGTAGGAGTTGACTTATTTTATTTATTTATTTATTTATAATTTATTTATTTATGGCTGTGTTGGGTCTTCGTTTCTGTGCGTGGGCTTTCTCTAGTTGTGGCAAGCGGGGGCCACTCTTCATCGCGGTGCGCGGGCCTCTCACTGTTGCGGCCTCTCTTGTTGCAGAGCACAGACGCGCAGGCTCAGTAGTTGTGGCTCACGGGCCCAGTTGCTCCGCAGCATGTGGGATCTTCCCAGACCAGGGCTCGAACCCGTGTCCCCTGCATTGGCAGGCAGATTCTCAACCACTGCGCCACCAGGGAAGCCCTAGTTGACTTATTTTAAACCAGGGAACCTTGTTTCCCTTTTTCTCCAGCGTTGGGCAGGGCCTCTGCTCCCATGGACCACTGCCAAACACCGTCACCACGGTCACCACCACGACATGCTAATAGCATAGTTTGCAGTGCAGTGAGTTGGGGCTTCAAGACTGATGCAAGGGGGTGTGGGAGAGAGAAGGGAATTCTGCCTGACGGGGCCTTTCTGAGGAAGGTTGGCCCGTGCTCCCGTGCATACCAGGCTGGGTGTCTTCAGCTGCGCCCAGACTGACCCTCTTGGCGAATTAAAGGTTAAAATGATAATTCCCTGTTTTTTTTATATAAAGTTTTATTTATTTATTTTTGGCTGTGTTGGGTCTTCGTTGCTGCGCGCGGGCTTTCTCTAGTTGTGGCGAGCGGGGGCTACTCTTCGTTGAGGTGCGCGGGCTTCTCACTGCGGTGGCTTCTCGTTGCAGAGCATGGGCTCTAGGCTGCGGGCTTCAGTAGTTGTGGCTCGTGGGCTCAGTAGTTGTGGCGCACGGGCTTAGTTGCTCCGCGGCATGTGGGATACTCCCAGACCAGGGATTGAACCCGTGTCCCCTGCCCTGGCAGGCAGATTCTTAACCACGGCACTACCAAGGAAGCCCCGATAATTTCCTGTTAAAATGTGGCATGTTCATGAATTAGTCTTTCAAAACTAACAACCCTCGCGCACCCTTGTTTATATATTCCAGGTACCGGTTAGGCACGGAGGATACACGGGTCAAAGGCAGCCCTGGGAGTTGAGAGAGGGCACAGAGGGCAGGCCGGGTGGCCACGGGATTCGCCCTGGGGCAGAGGGAAGCCCAGGAAGTGACCTTGGCAGCTGCTCTCAAAGGACCTGTGGAATCAGCCGCGTGAAGGCGAGGGAGAAGGAGGCTGCGGGCAGAGGGAGCCCCTGTGTGCTGCCAGCAGTGGGCCGGGAGTGGCCGGCCGCCATCAGCCCTCTGGAGCTGGCTCAGCACTCAGCTCTAGGGTCTGGGGGGGAGGGGTGTCAGGTAACGTGGCGGCCTGTCACCCGCTTGGCTGACTTGGAGCAGGCTGCTCACCCCTTCCAGACAAGCTGAAAACTACATTGTCCTTGTGACTCGAGCCTTGGATGATTGTGGAGTCACCTTATGTCCAGGAATCCTTTTTTTGTCTCAAAGTCTGTTTTGTATTCTTATAGCTGTAGGAGCCTCCTTTTGGTTAATTGCTTGTCGTATATTTTTCTTTAACTTTTGACTTTTTTGTATCTTTATCTTTTAGATGTGTTTTTTTAAATAGCATCATTTTTTAAAATCAGTCTGTCAGTCTTTGTACTTAACTCAGACACTTGGTCTGTTATGATTGACGTAATTACTGTTATATTTGTGTTTATATCTACCATCTTACTGTGTTTTTCTATACTGTGTTTGCTGTACCTGATCTGTTTTTTTTTTTTTTTTTCTCCTCTCTTGGCTTTCTTTGGACTGATAATTTTTATTCTTTTTCTTTCTGTAAAGATGTTTGGGCATTATACACATTATTTATGCTGTAAATTTTTTAAATTTCACTTATTTTGACATAATTTTAGATCTTAAAAAAGTTGCAGGAATAATACAAAAGTTCTTCTATACATTCATCCAGATTCCTCAAATAGTAATATTTTGCTGCACTTGCTTTATCAGTTTCTCTCTCACTCTCTGTTCCCAGCTCCTCTCCTCTTTCTCTCTCCATACACATTTTTTTTTTCCTTAACTGAAACCAATTTGCAGACATGATGTTCCTTTACCCCTAAATACTGCAGTACATCTCACAAACAAGAACAGTTTTTTACATAACCACTGAATCAGGAAATTGACATCAATACAATGCTGTTATTTCATTTACAGGTCTTATTGTGATTTTGCCAATTGTTCCTTTATAGAAAGTTTGGAAATACCGTCCTTTATGCGAGAAGAGTAACTTGAATCATGTGTTGTGATGGGCTGTGCTGGCTCTTTCATCTAACCCGGAACAGTTCCTCAGTCTTCTTTGTCATGACGTGGTGTTTTCGGAGCCCAGGGCGTTCTGTGGAATATTCCTCAGTTTCCGGTTGTTTGCTCCTCCTCCTGATTCATTTCAGAAGTGCTGCATTCTTCCCTGCATCACATCCGGGGCACTCGTGGCTGCTGATGTGAACTTGCCTCACTTGGTGAAGGTGGTGTCTGTGTTCTCTCCCCTGTAGTCACTCTCTCTTCCCTTTGTAAGTCAGTATCTGTTGGGAGATACTGAGATGAAATAAATACCTTTTAGTCCTCAAACTTTCACCCACTCATTTAGCCTGCATGGGTGATTCTTGTGTGCGTTTTTATTATGCTAGTTGACAAATGAGTTTTATCTAATTTCATTATTCTTTCTATGTTCATTAGATACCTGCCTGCTGTCGGAAAGCTGTGCCCCACGCCCCATTTTTAAATGTGCTCTGTTGTTTCCTTTTAGACTCTAGTGCAGCTTATGGTAGACCTTCTCAGTCTGTGTGTCACTGCTCTCCTCTCTTGCCCATCTGTCTCTCCATACTACTTTCTAGATAATTTCTTCCGGTTTGTCCTTTCGTTTACTAATTCTTCCTAACCTGCTGTTAAAGAGACTTCAGTTGATGTGTTTTTATCATTCCTATAAATTCTTTCTAGTTCTTTTTCAAATATGCTTGCTAAGTTATTTGTCCAAGTCCTTGGCAAGTCATAAGGCTTGCCTTTCTCTCCTTGAATATAATATTTGATTTATAATGAGTGTCCATCAATTGCACTGTCTGTTGGCTACAAGGTTTTCTTTCTGTTGTTTTTCATTGGTTCTTGTTCATGTTGTCTTGTTTTCTGAAAGCTTTATTTTCTTGTGTGGTGGTCACTGTTCTTGAAAAATTCTTCAAAGGAAAAATTTAAGGCGTAGGATAAAGGTACCTTACTCCAAAATACTCTGAAGTATTTTGAAGCAGATTCAGTTCTCATGTTATTTCATCCGTACATCACTAGGCATTAAAAACATACATTTTCTAATATAATTATAATACCACTATTACACCTAACAGAATAATTCTTTGGTATCATGGAATTATTCCATGTTCAGATTTCATTTTCCTTTTTAACATTGGCAAGTTAAAATCAAAATCCAAACAAGGTACACATTTCTTACTGTTACATACTTTAAGTCTCTTTTAATCCAGAGTAACCCATCCTTCTTTCTTTTTTTTCCCCCATTGACTTTTTAAAGATGTGGAGCCATTTGTCCTTTAGAATGTCCTTCATTTTAGATTTATCTCTGTTTCCTTGTGGTCACATTTAACATGTTTTCTGTCACCAGTATTTCTGGTAAACTGAAATTTATCTTTAGAGACTTTAGATTGATTTATTAATGTTTTTGGCAAGAATACTTGATAGTGCTTTGTCTTGTCACCTCAGGAGGCACGTATGTCTCATTGACTCGCTCTAGGTGATGCAAAGATCGATTGGTGGGGTCAGGGGTGGCAGTGTGGTATTGTTGTGAAGTTTCCCATCAGTCCTTCTAATGGTTTCATCAATTATGACCTTCCCCTCGGCCAGTTATTTCACAGCATCTACAAAGTGGTGACTTTCTAACCCTATCATTCTTTCCATTTTTGTAGCAGGAATTCTCTGAAAGAATTTACAGAATCCTTCTCTAAAAAAGAACATTTCTTCATCAACAGAACCATTTGGTTACCCAGAGACACAATTGTTTAGGGATGGCAGGTCCATGCTTAACTCTTTCTCTTTAATTGCCAGTTTTCACTAAGGAGATGATGCCCTAGTTACATCCATTGGTGACAGCAGTGAGTTTTCATTTGATTTTTTTTCTTTTTGCTAATTTGAGTATGATTAAAAAACTCGTAAATCTTAATACTGTTTACAGTTAGTTTCAATCATTTGCAGTCAGTATTCTTTTAGAGGGTTTCATTGTCCCAGCCTTAGCCAAAGGGAGCCTTTCAGCTTGGCTCTGAGGCTTTTTGGAAAGACTCTGTTAGTCTTAGCTGGCTTCCTGGCTTCCTTGCTTCAGGGCCCAAGAAGATAGTCTCTGCTCATTTGAGTATTACCCGTCCCAGATCTGGAATCAACCTTTTCTCCAGGAGCCTGTATCTTCTCGTAGGGAGTGTGCTCAGGGACCACAGTTGATACTGGGATGTCATTACTTCTGGGCTGTTTCAGCAGGCAGACCTAGGGATCTTCGGAAAGGAAAAAAGTTTATTATTCATGTTGATATTTCCAATTCAAATTACAGAGTTTAAAAGATTTATTTTTTTGAAATTACTCTTTTTTGGGTGGAAGTAACCCAGTTGTTCACTAAGAGATGAATGGATAAACAAAATGGGGTGTGGGTGTGTATGTATATATTCAATCTTAAAAAGAAATGAATTCTGACACATGCTACAACATGGGTGAACCTTGAGGACATTATTTTCAGTGAAATAAGCCAGTCACAAAAGGAAAAATACTGTAAGATTCTACTTACGTGAGGTTCTGTTACTGAACCAGGTTTGTTCACCCAACACGCAGCAAGCCAAATGCTGAGACGCTGCAGTTTGTAGCAGAGAAAGAGTTTATTCACGAGACAGCCAAGTGAGGAGATGGGAGAACAAGTGTCGGATCTGTCTCCTCGCAGGTGAGGGACTTGAGATATTCACGGGATAAAGAAGCAGGGAGGTCTTAGGTGTGGGGAAGTGATTGGAAGTAGGGAAAAGGTGAGGTAATCAGTGTTCTGTGCAGGCGTATCAGGGTACATGCTTCTTCGTGGGATATGTGTTCAAAAATGGAGACACTTAGCATGATCCGAGGGTGGAGGTTTTGGCCCTCTGACATCAGGCGGTCATTCATCAGACACGTGTGCAGGCCCAGTTTTTAGGGTCAGCGGTCCCAACCGGTCTTGGCTGCCTTGAACTGGACAAGAGCTGACTCTAGGTTTCTGGAAAACAGCTTAAGTGCCCATTGATATAGTGACCCATACGTCCGAGGTGTAACCTATAGGGGACAGTTAGTAACTCAGGCAAAGCTTGGTCACTGAGGGCGGGTTCAGGCGGGGGTTTACCAGGCTGTCCCTGGGCTGCTGCTCTGTAAGACGAGCTCGAGAATTCCTGTTAGTCGACACTGTCTGCTAACCCTGTGGAACATGGTTTCCGTTCCTAGAGTAGTCAAGATCATACAAAGTGTGGTCCATGCTGGTTGTCAGGGAGTCGTGGTAGGAGGAGGATGGGAAGTTACTGCTCAGAGGATATAGAGTTTCAGTTCTGCAAGATGAAGAGTTCTGGAGATGAATGTGACTGCTGGGAATGGTTACACAGCACTGCGAAGGTACTGAATTCCAATGAACTGTAAACTTTAAAATGGTTAAGATACTAAGTTTATGTTACGTATTTTATGTTATCACAAGGAAAAATTTTCTAAGATAAGCTGTGACTCTTACCTCACCCAATTCCAAAAGATTACCTCAAAATGGAACATAGACTTTAAGAGCAAAAGCTATAAAATTTCTGGAAGAAATCATAGAGGAAAATATTCATGACCTTCTCTTAGGCTAAAGTTCTTAGAAAGCTCTTTCATAGGTTGTGCTTTTTGAGATAGAAATTGGGCCACATCAAGATTAAAACTTTTGAACTTCGAAGTCACCATTCAGAAAATGAAAACACAGTCCCAGACCGGGACTTCAAGTATTTAAAGTCCAGGAGATAGTATTTGCAAGTCATGTACCTGATAACAGGGATATATTCAGAATATATGAAGAATGCTTACAACTCAGTAAGAAGACAGACAACCCAATTTAAAACATGGGCAAAGGATTTGAACAGACACTTCACCAAAGAAGATGTATAGATGGCAAGTAAGCACCGGAAAAGATGTTTAACATCATGAGTCACTAGGGAAATAAAATTCGTATCATAACGAAGTCCCACTTTATACCCAATGGCTATAACCAAAAAGGCAGACAGTAAGTGTTGACAAGGATGTAGAGAAATTGGAACCACTGTAGACTGCTGGTGGGAGTATAAAGTACAGTCACCTTGTAAAGGTTTCGGCAGTTTCTTTAAAGGGTTAGATGTAAACTTACTGTACAGAGCAGCAGTTTTACTTCTAGGAATTTTCTCAAGATAAAGGAAGACATGTTCACACAAAGACTTGTATAGTAGCTCAAAACTAAAAAGAATCTAAATGTGGATTAAGTGGTGAACGTATAGACGAAATGGAACACTATTCAGCAATTAAGGGGCAAACCGCTGGTGTGTGCTGTAACAAGAATAAACCTCCAAAGTGTTGTGCTGAGCGGAAGAAGCCAGACGCAGTACCTAGTGTGGTCCCAGTCGTGTGAAATGTCTGGAACGGGCAGATCTGTGCACAGGAGCAGAGCAGTGGTTGTCTGGGGGTCGGGGGTGAGCGTGGGCCTCGGCTCCAGAGGAATCTGTCCGAGGCAGTAGGAACGCTGTAAACCTGGATGTGTGGACTGTTGCAGAACTTTCAATTTATTAAAAATCATTGAAGTTAAAAAAATTACTCTATATAGAAGCATTATTGAGGTATAATTTATATACCATAAAATTTACCCTTTTAAGGTGTACCTTCAGTCATTTTTAGTATTCACAGTGTTGCCTAAATATCACCGTATCCAATTTCGGAACATTATCATTACTTCCAGAAGAAACCCTGTCCCCATTCACAAGCCACTCTCCATCCCCTCCTTCCCCTATCCCCTGACAGCCATTTAATCTACTTGGGGTGTTCAAGAATTTCCCTATCCTAGACATTTATATAAACAGAATCATGTCAGAGGTGGCCCTGTGTATCTGGCTTCTTTCGTTTAGCGTAGTGTTTTCAAGGTAGTTTTGTGTTGGTCTCAGCCTGGCAGGAATGATGCTGTGACACAGAGCGCCTGGGGTGGGGCTCGCCGGGACCCGTGCTGCTTGTGGCAGCCCCACAGACGTTTCCCTGACTGGAGCCAGCGTCACGGCTGGACCAGCCCTTGTGGTTCTTACTGTGACTGCAAGGCGCCTCTCATCAGCAACCGTCGGGGAACTCTGAAAACATAAGGTTTACTACTCACAGACCCTGCGGGGTACGTGGCACACCGGGGGCCACACAGCAGAGAGAAGGAGAGGACGAGAATGCGGACCTGGGGTTCTGCCTTTACTGGGGTCAAGCGGGGGTGAGGTTCTGCCTTTATTATTGGGGTCAAGGGGGGGTTGCAGGTTCATTATTTATTGGTGAATTTAAAATAAGGCTGAGAATTCAGGCACTGGAAGGGAAGAGCGGGGTCACTCAAGTGAGCAGTTATCTAGGTCACCCAGGGCTTTCTGGGAGGAGAACGTCAGGTGGGGCGGCCTGTCTCCTTATCTAGCTGTGTGGCTGGCAGTGCATTTATCTAAGACGGATGACTTTGAAGTGGTGCCTCAGAAATCAGAAGCTTTCAGTACGATCAGGCACTTGCATTACAGTCAACAAAAGCTAATTGTCAGGTACCTATAGTACAAAAGTTCATCATGTAGCATTTTTCGGTGCTTCATTCTTTCTTATGGCTAAATAACGTGCCTTTGTATGTATAGATCACATATGATTTATCCCTTCATCCATTGATGGGTATTTGGCTATTAGGAATCAGGCTGTTAGAGCCATTTGTGTGCAAGCGTTTCTGTGGATGTAGGCTTTTAATTCTGTTGAGCGGATAGATAAGAATGGGATCGCCGGCTAATACAGTAATTCTGGGTTTAACACTGAGGAGCTGCCAAGCTGGGTCCCAAGTGGCTGCTCCACTTTACATTCCCACCAGCTCTGCAGGAGGGTTAAAAGCTTTACTCTTGCAACTTTTTGTCACGTGCTAGATATCTTTGTTCTTAAAAAGAGTGATATAACCGTCATGTCCTATAGCATACAGAAGACGGTTTTAAAATAACAATTTGTCACCATTAACAAGGGTGCTAAATGAGGTTCAGTCTGTCTCTGTAGCCCATTTTATCCAAAGAATGCAGTTAAATACCGCATGTTAAGTCAGTTGGTAAAATGATTGTCTGTTGTAGTTTTGTTTCCAATTGTATAAATAAATGTATCTGTTGACATTTATTTTCAATGTTAGGGATTGCCCTCCCTCCTCTTTTAGATCATGTGAAATATTTACGTGATTCAAAGTAGAAAGTGTGTAGCGTCATTCAGACAAGCCTCCGTCCCTCCTGCTCTGTCCCTTCCCGCCCCCGGAGGGAACCATTTTACAGTTCCTAGTTCATCCTCTCAGTGATTCTTTTGGAAATACAAGCAAACACACACACACACATACCTGACCCGACTCAACGCTAAGCCTTGTCAGGAAGCCTTTCTTCTGCCTCTAGCCCTGTGTTTCCTAGAGCTCAGCATGCCTGTATCCTAACATGTTTCTCTCAGTTTTACCCCTTGTATTTTGTTGTTATAATAGCTTCTGGAATGAGCATCCTCTGGACCCTTCCCCCTGACTGCCGAGTGCCTTTCTCTCTTCCCTTTTCTCTCCTTCCCCTCTCATTCTCAGAATCTCTTTTCTCTTGTCCCTCTCTTTGCCTGAATCTTTGTTTTCTCACTCCTTGTGCTGATCAATTTGGGCTCCATTTCCAGCAGCTTCCCCTCGCAGTGAAGACCCGTCCTTGTAGAAGGGGCGGTTTGCCCGTTATTTCTCAGACCCTCGTGTTCCTAGGTGACCACAGTGCTGTTAGGTCACTTAGCCACTTTGGGAATGTCTTTTTTAGTCACCTGCAACTCTGAGCCTGAGAGGCTCAGATTCCCCTCGGGAGGTGCTCTCCTGTTGGGGGTGACTTTGGAGATCGGCAGCATGTGGCCCCCGGTCCCCCGTCCCAGTTCTGCAGTTAGGTCACATCTGCCTGGATCCTGGGTTTGTGAGGAACCCTGTCACCTGGGTCCATTTGTCTGTCTGTGGACATCTCTGGGCTTCTTCTTTTGCTATTCTGGTAGGCCACTTTTGTTTTTATTTGGAGATTAAAAGACTACACTGTTCCCCTGATCTCATCCTACTCTCAATGTTTAACAACAAAAGTAAGACTCAGCGAGAGAGATGAAGTGAATTGTTCACGGACATCCAGATATTGAGAGAAGAAGCTCTACTGAGACAGACTGTTTTGTCCACAGCCCGTTTCTCGTGTACGTCGCCTCCAGCAGGGTCGTTCCCTCCTTACCATCTGGCGTCATGTTCTTCTTGAGTGTCTACCCGGAGTTGTTTAAATCTCTGGGTGGTTACCGCACTTTCGGGGATCCTGGGGGCCTGTGCAGGGTCTGGGCGGGGCGGGGGGCTGTGGTTGTGTGCTGGGTTCCCCACTTTGTTTCCTCTCACTTGTGCCCCCCAAGCCGCCCTGACCACAGTCCGCAGAGCCCCCAGTCCAGCCTGGGTGAGCACGTTCACCAGCAAAGGAGACCGAGGTTGGGGCCCAGAGGAAAAGTGCTCGCAAAAGTGAGCTTGCTCTTGTGTCTGCAGGTCCCACCTCTCCAGGAGCAAGAGAGCACATGCGATGGCACCAGAAAGCTCCAGGGGGAGAAATCCATCCTGGGTCAAGAAACCCCTGACCAGAGGCCTCTCCCTGGAGGACCCCGGCAGAGGCACAAGAGTCCCGGGACAGAGCAGGTCCTAGAGTGGCTGTTTATTTCCCAGGAGCAGCCGAAAGCGAAGAAGACCTGGGTGAGTTACTGGTTTGTTCATTTCCACTTCTTTTCTTTATTTCTTTTTCATTTTTTTGGTGGGGAGAGGGATGGAGGTCCTCAGGTGGGAGGTCGTGTAAGGTCCCTGAGGTCCCTGTTTCCTGGTTTCCCCAGACTCAATTTTCAGCTCCTTTTCCACACACACACCCCCCCCCCCCAATTTTTTTTAATGGATATTTTTCTGTTTAAATGTGTTTACAAACTGTGTATTGTTTCTGGTGTGAATGCATTTTTAATTTATGTTGGTGGCGTATACGCATGTGTATCCTGCTGTATTGCTTATATTTTTCGTTAAGCACCATCCTCTTGTATGGCCGTCAGCAGTGTCTTGGTGTCCACTTGCCTCACGTTCTCTGCCAGCTCTTAATTACTGTTGTTCTTTTTATTTGAGCCATTCAGGTATGGTGGTGTCTCTGTATGGGCTTACTTTGCATTTCCTGCTAGCATGCTTTTTGGACATTTTGTTACCTTTTGTGGGTGTTTTCTGTCTGTTTCTTATTGACAGAAAGGAGTTATTTATTTTCTGGAAGCGTGCCAGAAATGCTGTTTCAGGCCGCACCTCAGTCCTGTTATATCAAGACTTTTCATCTTAACAAAATTCAGTGATTCATGCACATTGAAGTTTAAAGCAAACTTGATACCAAATCCATATTTACCTGGGGTGCTTCTCTCACCTCCAATATTTTGTTATGACAGTTTTCAAACGCAGGGCAAAATCGAAAGGATTTTGCAGTGAACATCTGTATACTCATCACCTTGAATTTACCTTTAACATTTTACTGTACTTGCTTTATCACATTATCCATCTTTCCATCTCTCTGCATCTCTTACCCCATCTTATTTTTGCTGTATTTCTTAATATATTTTAGACATCAGCATGCTTCCCTCTAAATACTTCAGTATGCACAGCATTAACTGTTGTTCAGTGTTTGTTTACAAGCTGGGTTTTTTTCCCCTGTCTTGCCTTTTCATTCTGTTAATTAATGCTGCCTTTTGATGAACAGCTACTTCTAATTTTTACTTAATTTAGTTTCTAAATTTTTTCTTTTATTACTGGTGTTTTTTGTGTCCAATCTAAGAACGTTTTTTGTTATCCAGAGCTCATGAAGACAGTTTTCTTTGTTCACATTTACCTTTCACATGTAGATTCACAATACATCTAGAATTAATATTTATGTTTAGTGTTAGTAGGAGTCAAGCTTTATTTTTTTCATCAAGTTGCCTAATTGCCCCAGTGCCACTGAAGTGATTGACCTCTACCTATGGCTCTGCGGTGCCACCTTGTCATATATCAGGCGTCCATAAATATAGTTTGGTTTCACAACTCTTTATTCTGTTCCATTGGCCTACTTTTCCATCCTTATGCCAGTTTCACACTGTCTTGATTTATAATAAGTCTTGATATCTGGATGCTTCCAGTTTTTGGTGATTATGAATGCTGTCAACACTCACATGTGTGTTTTTGTGTGGACATGAGTTTTCATATCAGTTGGGTAAATACCTAGGAGCATGATTGCTGGATTGTATGGCGATTCTATGTTTAGCTTTGTAAGAGACTGTCTTCCAGAGTGCCTTGCAGTTTTGCATTCCCACTTGCAGTGAATGAGCGTCTCTGTTCCTCATCCTGACCAGTTGTTGGTATTGTCAAGTTGTTAAAAATTTTGCCATTCTGATAGATGTGAGGTGATATTTCACTGTAGTTTTAAGTTGCATTTCCCTAATGGCTAGGTAGTGGTATTGAGTATATTTCTATATGTGTTTTATTCTTTCTGTATCTTTGGTGAAGTATCTGTTTTCTTGTCATTGATTTTTTTAAAATTTAATATTAAACAAAAATTTTATTGGCGTATAGTTGATTTACAATGTTGTGTTAGTTTCAGGTGTACAGCAAAGTGAATCAGTTATACATATATCTACTCTTTTTAATTTAATTTTTTTTAAGATTTTTTTTTTTTGATGTGGACCATTTTTTTTTTTAAGTCTGTTGAATTGGTTACAATATTGCTTCTGTTTTAGGTTTTGGTTTTTTTTTTTTTTTTGGCCCTAGGCATGTGGGATCTTAGCTCCCCAACCGGGGATTGAATCCGCACCCCCTGCATTAGAAGGTGAAGTCTTAACCACTGGACCCCCAGGGAAGTCCCTCCATTCTTTTTTAGATTCTTTTCACATATGGGCCACTACAGAGTATTAAGTAGAGTTCCCTGTGCAGTAGGTTCTTATTAGTTATCTATTTTATATATACTAGTGCGTATATGTCAATCCCAATCTCCCAGTTTATCCTTCCTCCCATCCCCTGGTACCATAACTTTGTTTTCTACATCTGTGACTCTGTCTCTGTTTTGTAGATAAGTTCATTAGTACCATTTTTTTAGATTCCACGTATAAGCAATATCATATGATATTTGTCTTTCTTACTTCACTGAGTATGACAATCTCTGGGTCCATCCATGTTGCTTCAAATGGCATTATTTTGTTCTTTATGGCTGAGTAATATTCCATTGTATATATGTACCGTATCATTAAAAAAAATGTTTTTTAAAATTCTTTATCTTGTTTATTTTGTCTTGAGAGGGCAGAAGCCAAACTTACTGAGTTTGATGGGCATGACATTAAGATATTACATACGGCTCTTCAGGATTTGGGGCTACAAAATCATGCTTTCTTATTCTTTTTTTTAAAAAAATATCATTATTGAAGTATAATTGCTTTACAATGTGGTGTTAGTTTCTGCTGTATAACAAAGTGAATCAGCTATATGTTTACATATATCCCCATATCCCCTCCCTCTTGAGCCTCCCTCCCACCCTCCCTATCCCACCCATCTAGGTCGTCACAAAACATCGAGCTGATCTCCCTGTGCTATGTAGCAGCTTCCCACTAGCCATCCATTTTACATTTGGTAGTGTATATATGTCAGTGCTACTCTCTCACTTCATCCCAGCTTCCCCTTACCCCCGCTGTGTCCTCAAGTCCATTCTCTGTCTGCGTCTTTATTCCTGCCCTGCCACTAGTTTCATCGATACCATTTTTTGAGATTCCATATATGTGCGTTAGCATGCGGTATTTGTTTTTCTCTTTCTGACTTACTTCACTCTGTATAACAGTGTCTAGGTCCATCCACCTCACTGCAAATAACTCAATTTGTTCCTTTTTATGGCCAAGTAATATTCCATTGTATATATGTGCCACATCTTCTTTATCCATTCATCTGTCAGTAGATATTTAGGTTGCTTCCATGTCCTGGCTCTTGTAAGTAGTGCTGTAGTGAACATTGTGGTACATATGTCTTTTTGAATTATGGTTTTCTCAGGGTATATGCCCAGTAGTGGGATTGCTGGGTCATATGGTAGTTCTGTTTTCAGTTTTTTAAGGAACCTCCATAGTGTTCTCCATAGTGGCTGTATCAATTTACATTCCCACCAACAGTGCAGGAGGGTTCCCTTTTCTCCACACCCTCTCGAGCATTTATTGTTTGTAGATTTTTTGATGATGGCCATTCTGACCAGTGTGAGGTGATACATCACTGTGGTTTTGATTTGCATTTCTCTAATGATTAGTGATGTTGAGCATCTTTTTATGTGTTTGATGGCAAGCTGTATGTCTTCTTTGGAGAAATGTCTATTTAGGTCTTCTGCCCATTTTTGGATTGCGTTGTTTGTTTTTTTGATATTGAGCTGCATGAGCTGCTTGTATATTTTGGAGACTAATCCTTTGTCAGTTGCTTTGTTTGCAGATATTTTCTCCCACTCTGAGGGTTGTCTTTTCGTCTTGTTTATGGTTTCCTTTGCTGTGCAAAAGCTTATAAGTTTCATTAGGTCCCATTTGTTTATTTTCGTTCTTATTTCCATTACTCTAGGGGGTGGGTCAAAAAGGATATTGCTGTGATTTATGTCATAGAGATACCACATCTTCTTTATCCATTCCTCTGTTGATGGACACATAGGTTGCTTCCACATCCTGGCTATTGTAAATAGTGCTGCAGTGAACATTAGGGTGCATGTATCTTTTCAAATTGTGGTTTTCTGTGGGTATATGCCTAGGAGTGGGATTGCTGGGTCATATGGTAGTTCTATTTTTAGTTTTTTAAGGAATCTCCATACTGTTCTCCATAGTGGTTGTACCAATTTCCATTCCCACCAACAGTGTAGGAGGGTTTCCTTTTCTCTGCATCTTCTCCAGCATTTATTGTTTATAGATTTTGTTGTTGTTGTTGTTTGTTTATAGATTTTTTGATGATGGCCATTCTGTGACTGGTGGGAGGTGATACCTCATTGCAGTTTTGATTTGTATTCTCTAGTAATTAGTGATGTTGAGCATCTTTTCATGTGCTTTTTGGCCATCTGTTGTCATGGATTTTTAAGAATTCTTTGTTATTCTAGATTTAAATCCTTTATAAGAAAAGTGATTTGAAAATATTTTCTCCCAGTCTCTGGTTTGTGTTTTCATTTCCATGACACCAACTTTCACAGAGCAAAATGTTTTAATTTTGATAAAGTTTATTTTCTGAATTTTAATTTTTTAAAATGAGTTTTGCTTTTGGTGTCATATCTAAAATTTCATTGCCCAAACAAAAGTGCACAAATTAAAAAAAAGTTTTCTCTGGAATTTGTAAAGTTTTAATTTTCACATTTAAGTCTGTGATCCATTTTTAGTTAATTTTTGTATAGAGTGTGGGGTATGTGTTGAGGTTCATTTTTTATGTGTATGGATGTGCAAGGGTTCCAGCACCCTTTGTTGAAAAAGGTGATCCTTTCTCCATTGAATTGCTTTTGTGTTTTTATGAAAAAAAAATTTTTTTTTCAAGAGACAGTGTTTATATGGGTCTATTTCTAGGCTCTCTTTTCTGTTCCATTGATTTTTATGTCTAATCTTTTACCAGTATCATGCTTTCTTGCTTTTATAGGAAGTCTTAAAGTGGGCTAGTGGGAGTGCTGCACCTTTGTTCTTCAGAATTGTTTTGGCTGTTCTAGTTTTTTGCCTTTCTGTATTAATTATAGAAGAGCTTGAGGATAGCTACAAAAAAGCTTGTTAGGATTTTGATTGGAATTACAGTGAATCTATGAGTCAAATTAGGGAAAACTTACATCTTAACAATACTGAGTTTTCCAATCCATGAACACACTATAGCTTTCCATGTTTTAGATCTTTGATTTTTTTAAACCACTGTTTGTATTTTGGAGCATACGTATTTCTGCACACATATTTTCTTTTATCATGTTAACCATTTTAAGTGACAATTCAGTGGTATTAAATACATTCATAACATTGGCAGTCATAACCACCATATCCGTCTCCACAGCACTCTTCCTCTTGAAAAACTGAAGCTCTATACCATTAAACAATAACTCCCAATTCCCCCCTCCCCATAACCCCTGGCAAGCGCCACTCTACTTTCTGTCTCTGATTTTGACTATGCTAGTTACCTCATATAAGTGGAATCATACAGTAATTGTCTTTTTGTGACTGGCTTATCTCCCTTGACATAATGTTCACAAGGTTCATCCTTGTTATAGCATACTGCAAACTTTCTTCCTTTTTAAAGCTGAATAATAATTTGTTGTATGTATATACCTCATTTTGCTTATCCATTCATCCATCCATGGACACTTGGATTGCTTTCATGTTTTAGCTACTGTGAATATTAACGTTGCTATGAACATGGATGTAGAAATATCTCTTTAAGACCCTGCTTTCACTTCCTTTGGGGATATACGCAGAGATGAAATTGCTGGACCATATGGTAATAATAATTTTTAATTTTTTGAGGAGCCACCAAACTGTTTTCCACAGCAGCTACACCATGTTGTATCCCCAACCAGCAGTGTACAAGTGTTCCCATTATTCCACATCCTCGCCAACCTTTGTTATTTTTATGGTTTTTGATAGCCATCCTAATGAGTGTGAGCAGAAACTCATTATAGTTTTTTTTTTTAATTAATTTATTTGGCTGTGTTGGGTCTTTGCTGCTGCATGGGCTTTCTCTAGTTGTGATGAGCAGGGGTCACTCCTCGTTGTAGTGCACGGGCTTCTCACTGCAGTGGCCTCTCTCTTTCAGAGAGTGGGCTCTAGGTGCGCGGGCTTCAGTAATTGTGGCACGTGGGCTCAGTAGTTGTGGTTCCTGGGCTCTAGAACACAGGCTCAGTAGTTGTGGTGCACAGGCTTAGTTGCTCCGTGCCATGTGGGATCTTCCTGGCCCAGGGCTTGAACCTGTGTCCCCTGCATTGGCAGGCAGATTCTTAACCACTGCGCTGCCAGGGAAGTCCCTCATTGTAGTTTTGATTTGCATTTTTGTTATGATTAGTGATGTTCAGCATCTTCATGTGCTTATTGGCCATTTGTATATCTTCTTTGGGGAAATGTCTATTCAAGTCCTTTGATTACTTTTGAATAGGTTGTTTTTTGTTGAGTTTTAGTTCTTTATATATTCTAGATATTAATCCCTTATAAGATATATGACTTGCAGATATTTTCTCCCATTTTGGGAGTTGCCTTTTTACTATGTTGATGTTGTGTTTTTTTTTTTTTTTTTTTTTTTTTTTTTTTTTTTTTTTTTTAACATCTTTATTGGAGTATAATTGCTTTACAATGGTATGTTAGTTTCAGCTTCACAACAAAATGAATCAGTTATATATATACATATATTCCCATATCTCTTCCCGCTTGCGTCTCCCTCCCTCCCACCCTCCCTATCCCACCCCTCCAGGCGGTCACAAAGCACCGAGCTGATCTCCCTGTGCTATGCGGCTGCTTCCCACTAGCTATCTACCTTACGTTTGGTAGTGTATATATGTCCATGCCTCTTTATCGCTTTGTCACCGTTTACACTTCCCCCTCCCCATAGCCTCAAGTCCATTCTCTAGTAAGTCTGTGTCTTTATTCCTGTTTCACCCCTAGGTTTTTCATGACATTTTTTTTTTTTTTTAAATTCCATATATATGTGTTAGCATACGGTATTTGTCTCTCTCTTTCTGACTTACTTCACTCTGTATGACAGACTCTAGGTCTATCCACCTCATTACAAATAGCTCAATTTCGTCTCTTTTTATGGCTGAGTAATATTCCATTGTATATATGTGCCACATCTTCTTTATCCATTCATCCGATGATGGACACTTAGGTTGTTTCCATCTCTGGGCTATTGTAAATAGAGCTGCAATGAACATTTTGGTACATGACTCTTTTTGAATTATGGTTTTCTCAGGGTATATGCCCAGTAGTGGGATTGCTGGGTCATATGGTAGTTCTATTTGTAGCTTTTTAAGGAACCTCCATACTGTTCTCCACAGTGGCTGTATCAATTTACATTCCCACCAACAGTGTAAGAGGGTTCCCTTTTCTCCACACCCTCTCCAGCATTTATTGTTTCTAGATTTTTTGATGATGGCCATTCTGACTGGTGTGAGATGATATCTCATTGTAGTTTTGATTTGCATTTCTCTCATGATTAGTGATGTTGAGCACTCTTTCATGTGTTTGTTGGCACTCTGTATATCTTCTTTGGAGAAATGTCTATTTAGGTCTTCTGCCCATTTTTGGATTGGGTTGTTTGTTTTTTTGTTATTAAGCTGCATGAGCTGCTTATAAATTTTGGAGATCAATCCTTTGTCAGTTGCTTCATTTGCAAATATTTTCTCCCATTCTGAGGGTTGTCTTTTGGTCTTCTTCATGGTTTCCTTTGCTGCGCAAAAGCTTTTAAGTTTCATTAGGTCCCATTTGTTTACTCTTGTTTTTATTTCCATTACTCTAGGAGGTGGGTCAGAAAGAATCTTGCTGTGATTTATGTCATAGAGTGTTCTGCCTATGTTTTCCTCTAAGAGTTTGATAGTTTCTGGCCTTACATTTAGGTCTTTAATCCATTTTGAGCTTATTTTTGTGTATGGTGTTAGGGAGTGATCTAACTTCATACTTTTACATGTAGCTGTCCAGTTTTCCCAGCACCACTTATTGAATAGGCTGTCCTTTCTCCACGGTACATTTCTGCCTCCTTTGTCAAAGATAAGTTGACCATATGTGCGTGGGTTTATCTCTGGGCTTTCTATCCTGTTCCATTGATCTATCTTTCTGTTTTTGTGCCAGTACCATACCGTTTTGATAACTGTAGCTTTGTAGTATAGTCTGAAGTCTGGGAGCCTGATTCCTCCAGTTCCTTCTTTCGTTCTCAAGATTGCTTTGGCTATTCGGGGTCTTTTGTGTTTCCATACAAATTGCAAAATTTTTTGTTCTAGTTCTGTGAAAAATGCCAGTGGTAGTTTGATAGGGATTGCATTGAATCTATAGATTGCTTTCGGTAGTAGAGTCATTTTCACAATGTTGATTCTTCCAATCCAAGAACATGGTATATGTCTCCATCTATTTGTATCATCTTTAATTTCTTTCATCAGTGTCTTATAATTTTCTGCATACAGATCTTTTGTCTCCTTAGGTAGGTTTATTCCTAGATATTTTATTCTTTTTGTTGCAATGGTAAATGGGAGTGTTTTCTTGATTTCACTTTCAGCTTTTTCGTCATTAGTATATAGGAATGCCAGAGATTTCTGTGCATTAATTTTGTATCCTGCCACTTTACCAAATTCATTGATTAGCTCTAGTAGTTTTCTGGTAGCATCTTTAGGGTTCTCTATGTATAGGATCATGTCATCTGCAAACAGTGACAGCTTTACTTCTTCTTTTCCGATTTGGATTCCTTTTATTTCCTTTTCTTCTCTGATTGCTGTGGCTAAAACTTCCAAAACTATGTTGAATAAGAGTGGTGAGAGTGGGCAACCTTGCCTTGTTCCTGATCTTAGTGGAAATGCTTTCAGTTTTTCACCATTGAGGATGATGTTTGCTGTGGGCTTGTCATATATGGCCTTTATTATGTTGAGGAAAGTTCCCTCTATGCCTACTTTCTGCAGGGTTTTTATCATAAATGGGTGTTGAATTTTGTCAAAAGCTTTCTCTGCATCTATTGAGATGATCATATGGTTTTTCTCCTTCAGTTTGTTAATATGGTTTATCACATTGATAGATTTGCGTATATTGAAGAATCCTTGCATTCCTGGAATAAACCCCACTTGATCATGGTGTATGATCCTTTTAATGTGCTGTTGGATTCTGTTTGCTAGTATTTTGTTGAGGATTTTTGCATCTATGTTCATCAGTGATATTGGCCTGTAGTTTTCTTTCTTTGTGACATCCTTGTCTGGTTTTGGTATCAAGGTGATGGTGGCCTCGTAGAAGGAGTTTGGGAGTGTTCCTCCCTCTGCTATATTTTGGAAGAGTTTGAGAAGGATAGGTGTTAGCTCTTCTCTAAATGTTTGATAGAATTCGCCTGTGAAGCCATCTGGTCCTGGGCTTTTCTTTGTTGGAAGATTTTTAATCACAGTTTCAATTTCAGTGCTTGTGATTGGTCTGTTCATATTTTCTATTTCTTCCTGATTCAGTCTTGGCAGGTTGTGCATTTCTAAGAATTTGTCCATTTCTTCCAGATTGTCCATTTTATTGGCATAGAGTTGCTTGTAGTAATCTCTCATGATCTCTTTTATTTCTGCAGTGTCAGTTGTTACCTCTCCTTTTTCATTTCTAATTCTATTGATTTGAGTCTTCTCCCTTTTTTTCTTAATGAGTCTGGCTAGTGGTTTATCTATTTTGTTTATCTTCTCAAAGAACCAGCTTTTAGTTTTATTGATCTTTGCTATTGTTTCCTTCATTTCTTTTTCATTTATTTCTGATCTGATTTTTATGATTTCTTTCCTTCTGCTAGCTTTGGGGTTTTTTTGTTCTTCTTTCTCTAATTGCTTGAGGTGCAAGGTTAGGTTGTTTATTCGAGATGTTTCCTGCTTCTTAAGGTGGGCTTGTATTGCTATAAACTTCCCCCTTAGAACTGCTTTTGCTGCATCCCACAGGTTTTGGGTCGTTGTGTCTCCATTGTCATTTGTTTCTAGGTATTTTTTGATTTCCTCTTTGATTTCTTCAGTGATCACTTCATTATTAAGTAGTGTATTGTTTAGCCTCCATGTGTTTGTATTTTTTACAGATCTTTTCCTGTAATTGATATCTAGTCTCATGGCGTTGTGGTCAGAAAAGATACTTGATACAATTTCAATTTTCTTAAACTTACCAAGGCTTGATTTGTGACCCAAGATATGATCTATCCTGGAGAATGTTCCATGAGCACTTGAGAAAAATGTGTATTCTGTTGTTTTTGGATGGAATGTCCTATAAATATCAATTAACTCCATCTCGTTTAATGTATCATTTAAAGCTTGTGTTTCCTTATTTATTTTCATTTTGGATGATCTGTCCATTGGTGAAAGTGGGGTGTTAAAGTCCCCTACTATGAATGTGTTACTGTCGATTTCCCCTTTTATGGTTGTCAGTATTTGCCTTATGTATTGAGGTGCACCTATGTTGGGTGCATAAATATTTACAATTGTTATATCTTCTTCTTGGATCGATCCCTTGATCATTATGTAGTGTCCTTCTTTGTCTCTTCTAATAGTCTTTGTTTTAAAGTCTATTTTGTCTGATATGAGAATTGCTACTCCAGCTTTCTTTTGGTTTCCATTTGCATGAAATACCTTTTTCCATCCCCTTACTTTCAGTCTGTATGTGTCTCTAGGTCTGAAGTGGGTCTCTTGTAGACAGCAAATATATGGATCTTGTTTTTGTATCCATTCAGCCAATCTGTGTCTTTTGGTGGGAGCATTTAGTCCATTTACATTTAAGGTAATTATTGATATGTGTGTTCCTATTCCCATTTTCTTAATTGTTTTGGGTTCGTTATTGTAGGTCCTTTCCTTCTTTTGTGTTTCTTGCCTAGAGAAGTTCCTTTAGCAGTTGTTGTAGAGCTGGTTTGGTGGTGCTGAACTCTCTCAGCTTTTGCTTGTCTGTAAAGGTTTTAATTTCTCCATCAAATCTGAATGAGATCCTTGCTGGGTAGAGTAATCTTGGTTGCAGGTTTTTCTCCTTCAACACTTTCAATATGTCCTGCCACTCCCTTCTGGCTTGCAGAGTTTCTGCTGAAAGATCAGCTGTTAACCTTATGGGGAGTCCCTTGTGTGTTATTTGTTGTTTTTCCCTTGCTGCTTTTAATATGCTTTCTTTGTATTTAATTTTTGACAATTTGATTAATATGTGTCTTGGCGTATTTCTCCTTGGATTTATCCTGTATGGGACTCTCTGTGCTTCCTGGACTTGATTAACGATTTCTTTTCCCATATTAGGGAAGTTTTCAACTATAATCTCTTCAAATATTTTCTCAGTCCCTTTCTTTTTCTCTTCTTCTTCTGGAACCCCTATAATTCGAATGTTGGTGCGTTTAATGTTGTCCCAGAGGTCTCTGAGGCTGTCCTCAGTTCTTTTCATTCTTTTTTCTTTATTCTGCTCTGCAGTAGTTATTTCCACTATTTTATCTTCCAGGTCACTTATCCGTTCTTCTGCCTCAGTTATTCTGCTATTGATCCCATCTAGAGTACTTTTAATTTCATTTATTGTGTTGTTCATCGTTGCTTGCTTCATCTTTAGTTCTTCTAGGTCCTTGTTAACTGATTCTTGCAATTTGTCCATTCTATTGTCCATTCTATCTCCAAGATTTCGGATCAACCTTACTATCATTATTCTGAATTCTTTTTCAGGTAGACTGCCTATTTCCTCTTCATTTGTTAGGTCTGGTGGGTTTTTATCTTGCTCCTTCATCTGCTCTGTGTTTTTCTGTCTTCTCATTTTGCTTATCTTACTGTGTTTGGGGTCTCCTTTTTTGCAGGCTGAAGGTTCGTAGTTCCTGTTGTTTTTTGTGTCTGTCCCCAGTGGCTAAGGTTGGTTCAGTGGGTTGTGTAGGCTTCCTGGTGGAGGGTACTAGTGCCTGTGTTCTGGTGGATGAGGCTGGATCTTGTCTTTCTGGTGGGCAGGTCCACGTCTGGTGGTGTGTTTTGGGGTGTCTGTAGACTTACTATGATTTTGGGCAGCCTCTCTGCTAATGGGCGGGGTTGTGTTCCTGTCTTGCTAGTTGTTTGGCATAGGATGTCCAGCACTGTAGCTTGCTGGTCGTTGAGTGAAGCTGGGTGCTGGCGTTGAGATGGAGATCTCTCGGAGATTTTTGTTTGATATTATGTGCAGCTGGGAGGCCTCTTGTGGACCAGTGTCCTGAAGTTGGCTCTCCCACCTCAGAGGCACAGCACTGAGTCCTGGCTGCAGCACCAAGAGCCTTTCATCCACAGGGCTCCTTAATTTGGGATGATTCGTTGTCTATTCAGGTATTCCACAGATGCAGGGTATATCAAGTTGATTGTGGAGCTTTAATCCGCTGCTTCTGAGGCTGCTGGGAGAGATTTCCCTTTCTCTTCTTTGTTCTGACAGTTCCCAGGGGCTCAGCTTTGGATTTGGCCCCGCCTGTGCGTGTAGGTCGCCGGAGGGCGTCTGTTATTTGCTCAGACAGGACGAGGTTAAAGGAGCCGCTGCTTCGGAGGCTCTGGCTCACCCAGGCCGGGGGGTAGGGAGGGTCACGGAGTGCGGGGCGGGCCTGCCGCGGCAGAGGCCGGCGTGATGCTGCAGCCTGAGGCGCGCCGTGCGCTCTCTCGGGGAGCCGTCCCTGGATCCCGGGACCCTGGCAGTGGCGGGCTGCACCGGCTCCCCGGAAGGGCGTGTGGCTAGTGACCTGTGTTCGCACACAGGCCTCCTGGCGGCGGCAGCAGCGGCCTTAGCGTCCCATGTCCGTCTCTGGGCTCCGCACTCTTAGCCGCGGCTCGCGCCCGTCCCTGGAGCTCTCTCAAGCAGCGTTCTTAATCCCCTCTCCTCGTGCACCAGGAAACAAAGAGGGACGTAAAAGTCTCTTGCCTCTTCGGCAGGTCCAGACCCCTCCCCGGACTCTCTCCCGGCCAGCCGCGGCGCACCAACGCCCTGCAGGCTGTGTTCACGCCGCCAACCTCAGTCCTCTCCCGGCGCTCCGACAAAAGCCGGAGCCTCAGCTCCCAGTCCCGGCCGCCCCGGCGGGCGAGCAGACAAGCCTCTCGGCTGGTGAGTGCCGGTCGGCCCGATCCTCTGCGCTGGAATCTGTCCGCTTTGCCCTCCGCACCCCTGTTGCTGTGCTCTCCTCCGCGGCTCCCAAGCTCCCCCACTCCGCCTCCCGAAGTCTCCACCCGCGAAGGGGCTTCCTAGTGTGTGGACACTTTTCCTCCTTCACAGCTCTCTCCCGCTGGTGCAGGACCCGTCCCTATCCTTTTGTCTCTGTTTAGTTTTTTCTTTTGCCCTAACCAGGTACGTGGGGGGTTCCTTGCCTTTTGGGAGGTCTGAGGTCTTCTGCCAGCGTTCAGTAGGTGTTTTGTAGGAGTTGCTCCACGCGTAGATGTATTTCTGGTGTATCTGTGGAGAGGAAGGTGATCTCCGCGTCTTACTCTTCTGCCATCCGATGTTGTGTTTTGATGCAAAATTTTTTTTAATTTTCATGAAGTTCAATTGGTTGGTTTTTCTTTTGTTGCTTGTACCTTTTGTGTCATTTTCAAGAAATCATTGCCAAATCTAACATTGTGAAGCTTTTGCCCTATGTTTTCTTCTTATATAGTTTTAGGTCTTACATTTAGGTCTTTGATCCATTCTGAGTTAATTTTTATATAGTGTTAGATGAGGGTCCAACTTCATTTTTTTTAATGTGGATATCCAGTTTTCCCAGTAGTATTTGTTGGAAAGACTTTCCCCGTAAATGGTCTTGGAACCATTGCCAAAAATCACTTGACCATATATGCAGGGGGTTATTTCTGGGCTCTGTTCTATTCCATTGTCACCTTTATGTCAGTACCACATTGTTTTGATTACTGTAGCTTTGTAGTAAGTTTTTTTAAATGTTATTTATTTATTTGGCTGCATTGGATCTTAGTTGCGGCATGCAGTTTCTTCATTGTGACATGCAGGATCTTTTTGTTGCGGCATGCAGTCTTCTCCAGTTGCAGTGTACAGGCTTCTCTCTAGTTGTGGTGCGCAGGCTCCAGAGTGTGCAGGCTCAGTAGATGTGGTGTGCTGGCCTTGTTGCCCCACAGCATGTTGGATCTTAGTTCCCTGACCAGGGATCGAACCCTCATCCCCTGCATTGGAAGAAGGATTCTTAACCACTGCACCACCAGGGAAGTCCTGTGTAGTAAGTTTTAAAATCAGGAAGTATGAGTCCTCCAGCTTTGTTCTTTTTCAAGATTGTTTTGGCTATTCAGGGTCCCTTGAGCTTCCATATGCATTTTAGGGTGGGTTTTTCTATTTTTGCAAAAAACATCGTCGGAATTTTATTAGGGATTGCATTGAATATGTAGATCACTTTGGGTAGTGTTAACATTTTAATATTAAGGAACATAGGGTATGTTTCTGTTTATTTATGTGTTCTTTAATTTCTTTCAGTAAGGTTTTCAGTTTTCATTCTACAAGTCATTTACGTCCTAGGTTCAGTTATTACTTTTTGATGATGCTATAAATGGAATCATTTTCATAATTTGCTTTTCAGATTGGTCATTGTTAGTGTATAGAAATGCACCTGATTTTGGTGTGTGACTTTGTATCCTGTTATTTGCTGAATTCATTTGTTCTAACTAGGTTGTGTGTGTGTGTGTGTAATCTTTAAGATTTTCTATATATAGGAAGACATTGTCCATGAACAGAGATAATTTTACTCCTTTTTTAATTTAGATGCCTTTTATTTCTTTTTCTTGCCCAATGGCTCTGGCAAGAACTTGAAGCACTATGTTGAATAGAAGTGGAGAAAGAAAGCATTCCTTTTTTTAAAAAAAATATTTATTTATTTGGCTGCATCGGGTCTTAGTTGCAGCACATGGGATCTTTCATTGTGGCGTGCAGCCTTCTCTCTAGCTGTGGTGCGTGGACTCTAGAGTGTGTGGGCTTAGTTACCCTGCAGCATGCAGGATCTTAGTTCCCTGAACAGGGATTGAACCCACGTCCCCTTCATTGGAAGGCAGATTCTTAACCACTGGACCACGAGGGAAGTCTTGAAAGCAGGCATTCTTGCCTCATTCCTGATCTTAGAAGAAAAGCTTTTAGTCTTTCATCATTGAGTATGATGTTCACTGTGTGTTTTTAAGATGTGGGTTTTATTATGTTGAAGTACTTTCCTTCTATTTCTACTTTGTTGAGTGTTTTGATCATGAAAGAGTGTTGAATTTTGTCAGATCCTTCAATTGAGGTAATCTGCATCGAGATAATCATTTTTTTAACTTCATTCTGTTAGTGTGATGTATTGCATTGAGCAATTTTCAAATGTTGAACCATCCTTGCATTCCGAAAATAAATCCCATTGGTCATGGTGTATGATCTTTTTAATAAGCTGTTGAATTTGATTTGCTATTATTTTGAAGATTTTTGCATCTATGTTCATGAGGAATATTAGTTTGTAGTTTTCTTACAGTGGCTTTGTCTGGATTTGGTATCAGAGCCTTAGGAAGTGTTCCCTCCTCTAGGTTTTGGAAAAGCTTGAGAAAGATTGATGTTATTACTTCTTTAAATATTTGTTAAAATTCACCAGTGAAGCCTGGGCTTTTCTTTTTTGGGGGAAGATTTTTGATTACAGACCCAATCTCCTTACTAGTTATAGATCTGTTCAGATTTCCTATTTCTTTGTGATTTGATCTTAATAGAAACACAAATGGAGTTCATTCCTTTCAACTAAGTTATCCAATTTGTTGACATACAATTGTTCATAGTACTTTCCAATAATCATTTTTATTTTTGTAGAATCAGTACTAATTTCCCCACTTTCATTCTTGATTTTAGTAATTCTAGTCTTCTCTCTTTTTTTTTTTCCTCAGTCTAGCTACCTGAAGCTTTATCAAAATTTGTTTATCTTTTCCAAGAACTAAGCTCTGGTTTCATTGATTTTTTTCCTATTGTTTTTCTAGTTTCTATTTTGTTTGTATTCTAATCTTATTTCCTTCTTTTTGCTACCTTTGTGTTTAATTTGTTCTTTTTCTGTTTCCTTAAGTTGTAAAGTTAGATTATTGATTTGAGATGTTTCTTGTTTTAAATATGTTTGGTTTTTTTTTTTTTGAAGATGTTGGGGGTAGGAGTTTATTAATTTATTTATTTTTGCTGTGTTGGGTCTTCATTTCTGTGCGAGGGCTTTCTCTAGTTGTGGCAAGCAGGGGTCACTCTTCATCGCGGTGCACGGGCCTCTCACTATCGCGGTCTCTCTTGTTGCGGAGCACAGGCTCCAGACGCGCAGGCTCGGTAGTTGTGGCTCACGGGCCTAGTTGCTCCGCGGCATGTGGGATCCTCCCAGACCAGGGCTCGAGCCCGTGTTCCCTGCATTAGCAGGCAGATTCTCAACCACTGCACCACCAGGGAAGCCCCTAAATATGTGTTTTTAACTGTAAAATTTTCCCTTAACACTGCTTTTGCTGCATCCCAACAACTTTATGTTGTGTTTTGTTTTCATTCATGTCTAAGTATTTACTAATTTCCCTTTTGATTTGTTTGATCCATTGGTTGTTTAAGACCATGTTGTTTAATTCCCACAAATTTGTGAATTTTCCCTTTTTTTCTGCTGCTTTTAGTGATTTTTAACTTCATCCTATGTGGTCAGAGAAGATACTTTGTATGATATTTATCTTTTAAATCTATTGAGATTTAATTTGTGGCCTAACATATGGTCTGTCCTGGAAAATGTCTCATGTGTACTTGAGAAGAATGTATATTTTGTTTTCGGGTAGAATATTCTGTATATGTCTGTTAGAGGTAGTTTATTTAAATTCTGTTTCCTTACTTATTTTCTTTCTGATTGTTCTATGCATTATCGGGAGTGAGATATTGAAGTTTCCAACTATTATTATACAACTATTTCTCCCTTCAATTATGTCAGTTTTTGTTTCATGTATTTTGATGATTTGTTATTAAGTGTAACTGTTTATAATTTTCTATCTTCTAGCTGTGCTGAAACTTTAATAATATGTAATTTCCTTCTTTGTCTCTTACAACCTTTTTGATTTGTCTGATGTTAGTATAGCCACCCCTGCTCTACTTCGGTTACTACTTGCATGGAATATCTTTATCCATTTTTTCACTTTTGATCTGTTTGTGTCTTTGGATCTAAAGCGAGTTTCTCATAGACAGCATATTTGAATCATGTTTCTTAATCCATTTTGCCAAACTCTGTCTTTTCACTGGAGAGGTTTATTGATTTACACTTACAGTAATTACTCATAAGGAGGGATTTATTTCTGTCATTTTGCTGTTTTCTTTATACCTTATAGCTTTTTGGTCCTTCAGTTCCTGCAATCACTGTCTTTTGTGATTAGTTGAATTTTTATAGTGAAATGTCTAAATTCCTTTCTCATTTGCTTTTTGTGTAAGTTTTATAACTATTTTCTTTGTGGTGGCCATGGGATTACATTTAACTTCCTAAAGTTATAGCATTCTGGTTTGAATTTATACCAGCTTAACTTCAATAACATACAAACACTATGCTCTTTTACAGCTCTGTCCCACCCGTTTTGATTGCTGATGTCTCAGAGTTACATCTTTATACATTGTGTGCCCCGAAATGTAAACTAATAATTATTTCAAATGCATTTGTCTCTTATAATTATGTAGAGAATGAAATGTAGAGGCACAAATATACTACCATTATAATTACCCAGATATTTACCTTTATTCAGATCTTTATTTCTTCAAACAGCTTCAAAATATTGTCTAGTGTTCTTTTATTTCACATACATGACTCCCTTGAGCATCTCTTGACAAGCAGGTCTAGTGGTAGCAAACTACCTTTTGTTCTTCTGGGAATGTCTTCATTTCTACCTCACTTTTTACTTAATTAATTTATTTATTTTTGGCTGCATTGGGTCTTCATTGATACATGTGGGCTTTCTCTAGTTCCGGCGAGTGGGATCTACTCTTCATTGCAGTGCACATGCTTCTCATTACTGTGGCTTCTCTTGTTGCAGAGCATGGGTTCTAGAGTGCAGGCTCAGTAGTTGGGGCCCACAGGCTTAGTTGCTCCGTGGCATGTGGGATCTTCCTGGGCCAGGGCTCAATCCCGTGCCCCCTGCATTGGCAGGTGGATTCTTAACCACGGCACCACCAGGGAAGCCCTCTACCTCACTTTTGAAGCACAGTTTTGTCAGATACAGGATTCTTGGCTGGTAGTTTATTTTTCTTTTAGATCTTTGAATATATGGGTTTATTGCCTTTTGGTCTCCAAAGGTTCTGATGAGAAGTCTATTTATAATCTTACTGAGGAGCCCTTGTAGGAAACAAGTTATTGCTTTCTTGATGCTTTCAGGGTTCTCTCTTTGCCTATTGAAAATTTGAGCATGTGCGTTTCTTTGAGTTCATTGTTTTTGGAGTTTAGATTCTTGGATGTTTATATTCATGTCTTCATCAAATTTGGAATTTCATTTTCAAATTTGGTGTCCATTTTTGAAAATCTTAGCCATTCTAGATGTGTAATGGTGTCTCACTGTTTTAATTTGCAATTCCCTAATGATATATGATGTTGAGCATCTTCTCATATGCTGATTTACCATCGGTGTATCTTCATGTTCAGATCTGTCGCCCCACACCGTGGTTGCTACTTACAGCTGTTGCCTTTTTTATTTCACGAAATTTTAACGTCTTCTCTTCAGTGGTACCTCCTGGTGCATTCAAGCAGCATTGCTTGCTTCCCCCTTTGTGCCCATGTTCTTTTGTCATAGCATCTTTGACTGCCTGTTACATTTTTATGGGTTTAATCTTTGCTGTTCTCTGCAATGCTGAACACTTCTGTCTTTCATCCATTTTATATTACCTGCTCCTAGTTGAATACCTGGCACATGGTATTCTTATATGCTGAAAGACAGGTTAACTGATTTAATGCATATTGATGGGATATTTTCAGTAAACGTTTGCTTTTCTCCCAAAGTACAATGTAAATAATGGACACCCTTAGCAGCCTTTTGTTTAGTACAAACTCAGTAAAATGATTTGCAATTGAATGGAGATATGCTGTTTCAGGGACCATTGTCATTCATGGATGTGTTTGTGGACTTTACCTGGGAGGAGTGGCAGCTGCTGGACCCAGCTCAGAAACACCTGTACAGGAGTGTGATGTTGGAGAACTACAGCAACCTGGTGTCCCTGGGTAAGTACCACTTCCCTGAAAGGAGTGTGTGTCATCTCCAGGCTTCCCCTTCTTGGGTGCTGAAAGCTGGGGCACTTTCGTAAAATGCTTGGTGATTTGCGGCTTATATTTAGAGGCCAGATTTTCTTATTCTCCCTTTGGCATCAAAATCTGCTGGTTGAATGATGTTCATTTTGCCAAAGTGCAAAAGGGCAGCTTGATCACGCCGCCTCTAAACCGAGTCTTCCCCATTCTGCTGAATCCCTGGGTCCTAGGTAGTTTTGGGCCAGGTTGTCTGTAATTTTCTATTCACAGGGTATCAACACACCAAACCGAATATCATTTTCCAGTTGGAACAAGAAGAGCTGTGGATGATGCAAATTCCAAGTGAGGGCCATATGGGTGAGTCGTCAGAACATTTAGATCTTTTCCTCCTTAGAATTGGTGAGTTCTGACGTGATGTTCCCTTTGTGTTTGTACTTTTGGGTCATTTGTAACCATTGTCTCTTAGTTAATCTCCTCTGTGGCATTCTCAGCTTCCTTCTTACTTTCCCGTGGTGATAGATGCATTTCATTACGCATTTAAGCAAGCTTTTCCTCTTTACCTCTTTTCATGTGACTTTCACACCCCTTCTACTTTTTTTCTATTTTTCTAAAATTACTTACATTCATATTCAACACAGTTCCAATTTCCTTCTCCTTGAAACCTACGTGTTAGGAGATTCTACCCTTTCTGCTTCTCCTTCCTAATGGCTTTGTCATCACTGTTCTTTCTGAGTGTATTCCTGCATCATTTGATAATATCATTTCTCCCGCCTGAAGCCTTTTCCCCACACCTTACTCAAGTGAACCCCATGGAACCCACTCTCACACTGCACGACACAGTGCTTATTCTCCTCATGCTTTACTGCCCTCGCATGCTCTTTCCTCTGAGTCCAAAGGGGTCTTTCTTATATTCCCCACTTTCCTCGTATATTGTAAGTTTTAAAAGACTTCCACTCTGAAGATTTACGCTTTTTCTTTCTGTATTGGTGACTGACAGCCCCATCCCTCTTTCATCTGCCCTTTGGTACTGGGTTTGATTGTTCCACCGGGCATCTTCCCTGCATGGGCCACTCCCTTGTCTCATTTTTCAGAAACTGGAATTGGAATGTCTCTTCTGCTGCCCCATAGCTGTATGATAACTTCTTCTCACCTTCCTGGTTGTTAGTTCTGCCGTGCTCCTGGTTCTTCCTGGCACTGGGGCGTGAGCCTAAATATCCTTTTTATGCAGTTCTCTTCACTAGTCTTGCTATAATCTGTTAGTATCTTGGTCCTTCAAAAATAAGTATTTTAAGGCCTCCATCTTCTCAATTCCCACCTCCTTCTCATTGGGAATGAGATCATTCCCAATATTATCTTGTTTTTCTTTTTTTTATTGGGTATACCACACGGCTTATGGAATCTTAGTTCCCTGACCAGGGATTGAACCCGGTCCCTTGTTAGTGAAAGCATGCTGTCCTAACCACTGGACCACCAGGGAATTCCATTATTTCATTTCTTGCTTATTCTACTTATTAGCCAAATTTATACCTTTTACTCTTTTTATGCTGTTAGTTCATCCTGATGTTACTGTCAGATATATTTCCCTAAGCAACTATGTATTCCATCATAAGTGTGGCAGGATAAATCAACAGTTAATCTTTGTATTATTAGGATGGTTTCAGCTGCAATTTTTGATTAGTCCTAAATCAAACTATTTAGGCAGAAGTGATTTATTACCACACATCACAAAATGTCCTGATGTGGGACTGCTTGACTTACTAAATCCCCAAACGTCTATCTCTGCCTCGCCATTCTAACTATGTCAGTATTTCTCAGATTTCCTCCCCTCATGGTCACCAGATGCCTCTTACAGTTCCAGCCAACACCTGCAGATATACCAGTGGGCAGTGGAATAAGAAAGACTGTTTCTTTCCACATGGTCCTTTTAATTAGGCATTAAAATCTCTTTCAAGAAACCCCAGCAGACTTACCATGTTGAGCAGGCTAGATTTTTATCACATATCCCTGTGTAAAGAAGACTCTGGTGAGGGAAACGGGGTCATCACTGTCGGCTCAGCTATATCATGCTTCACTCTCGGCAGGGGTATGGAAGTGGGTCCCATTTTCCTAACTGCAGCACATGGCCTTACAAATGGAAGTAGGAAATAAGATCAGGTTTCTGCCAGCCAGGAAAAGGGCAGCAGAACGGCTGGGTAGGCAGCACTGTCCACCTCCATCTACCTCTCTGGTTAGGCATCATCCAGTCACACCTTTCTTTCCATCCATTCATCTTCAAAAATATTCTGTTACCCCTCTTGTCATTCTTCTAGTATATTAATGGAAGTCTAGGATCCTTGTTTCTAATCAGACGTGGTGGTTCTTCATGTTCTGGTGATCTATAATTAAAGATAAGTTATCCACGTACAACCAGCCAGACAGGTAGAGTGGCAGAGAGAAGTACAGGGTGGGTACAACAGGAACCTCGTTCTGGGAGAGCAGCAGGAGTGGCACAACAGAGAAGCATTGGAACCCGGGCTGGGCAGGCTGTGCCGGGGCTTCCTGCTGTGGCCGTGGCCTGGTGAGCCCGGGTTCTGCTGGCTTAGCATGATTTCCTCTTCCATTGTCTTCTGTGGCTAAACTCAAGATGGGCCACAGCCAGTAATCATGTTTAATACAGTCTTGAATCATTTAAATAATCTTTAATCTTGTGAATTCCTCTCTTCTACTCACTGGCTCTGGTATTCTGTCCTTATTTCTTGAATTCTTTGTGCTCTTCCTTGAGATACCAGCAATGATTAATTTCCCGCAATTATTGTTGTAAAGAAAATGCTTAACAGCACATTCATTAGATTTCCTGGGAAATCAAATGAAGGAAGCCAGAGATGTGGGAACCAAGGGAAAATCAGCAGGAGTGTGGTGCCAGCAACAGAAGGATTGGAAGGGTGAAGTACAGAAACTGACAGATTCAGTATCCATGAACTTTCAGAGTCTACAGGGACAACACTGACAGCCAAACATGAGCAAATATGATTTGAGGGCAAAGGTTAATTACTCACTGGCCTGTTTTCTTCTTGATGGAAACACTTCTGACTTTAAGACCATGTATTGGGTTGGCCAAAGGTTCATTCAGTTTTTTCCATAAGATGGCTCTAGTAGCACTTAGTTGTCTTTAACTTCATTCAAAACAGTTTTGTTAGATTGTATTGTGACAGCTGTCGTATCAGCATGCATTAAAAAAAACATCAAAATTGGTGAATTTTTGTGTAGCCATTTTAATATTGAAGATGGAAGAAAGCAACACTTTTGGCCTATTATACTGTATTATTTCAAGAAAGGCAAAACTGCAACTGAAATGCAGAAAGGGATTTGTGCAGTATATGGAGAAGGGGCTGTGACTGATCTAACATGTCAGAAGTGGCTTGTGAAGTTTCATGCTGAAGATTTCTCTCTGGATGATGCTCCACTGCCAGGTAGACCAGTTGAAGTTGATAGCAATCGAATTGAGACCTTAATTGAGGACAATTAACGTTATATCACAAGGGAGATAGCCAATATATGCAAAATCCAGATCCAAGTCAAGGGTTGAAAATCATTTGCACAAGCTTGATTATGTTAATTGCTTTGACGTTTGGGTTCCATGTAAGTTAAGCGAAGAAAACCTTCTTGATCATATTTTCAAATGCGATTCTCTACTTAAATGTAATGAAAACTTTCAGTTTTTAAGACGAATTGTGATGGGCAAATGAAAAGTGGATACTGTACAATAATGTGGAACGGAAGAGATCGTGGGGCAAGTGAAATGAACCACCACCAACCACACCAAAGGCTGGTCTTCATCCAAAGAAGATGATGTTGTGTATAAGGTGGGATTGGAAGGGAGTCCTCTATTATGAGCTTCTTCTGGAAAACCAAATGATTACTTCCAACAAGTACTGCTCCCAATTAGACCAACTCTAAGCAGCACTCGAGAAAAAACATCCAGAATTACTCAACGGAAAACACATAATCTTCCATCAGGATAATGCAAGACCACATGTTTTTTTGATGACCAGGCAAAAACCGTTACAGCTTGGCTGGGAAGTTCTGATTCATCTGCCATATTCACGAGACAATGCACCTTTGGATTTCCATTTATTTCAGTCTTTACAAAATTCTCTTAATGGAAAAAATTTTAATTCCCTGGAAGACTGTAAAAGGCACCTGGAACAGTTCTTTGCTCAAAAAGATAAAACCTTTTGGTAGGATGGAATTATGAAGTTGCCTGAAATATGGCAGAAGGTAGTGGAACAAAATGGTGAGGGCTTCCCAGGTGTTGCAGTGGTTGAGAGTCTGCCTGCTGATGCAGGGGACGTGGGTTCGTGCCCCAGTCCGGGAAGGTCCCACATGCCACGGAGTGGCTGGGCCCATGAGCCATGGCCGCTGGGCCTGCGCGTCTGGAGCCTGTGCTCCGTAACGGGAGAGGCCACGACAGTGAGAGGCCCGCGTACCGCAAACAAAAAAGCCCAAAATGGCTAATATGTTGTTCAGTAAAGTTCTTGGTGAAAATGGAAAATGTATCTTTTATGTTTACTTAAAAACCAAAGGAACTTTTTGGCCAACCCAGTAATAGCCAGTAATATTCCCTCCAAAGCCACTGTAACAGTCAAACATGCTCCTGTTCATTTCTCACTGCATGGGGGTGGGTACTGTCCCAGTTGGGAATTGATGTTTGGGAAAATATAATTTGGAGGTTGTGTACAAAATGAATAAGAGGGTTCAGATTTAAGATGTAGGGAAACCTGAAATGGGGTGTTAAGATCCTGTGATATTGCTGTCTTCAAACCTGACCTGCTTCTGTGTTCTCTTAATACCCTTTTCTGTCCATTGCCTTGGTCAGCAATAACTTTGGGACATGTAGGTCAACTCTACCCATTCTCTCTTCTGTTCAACCTCCAGATATTTCTGATTATGACTGAGGACTTAGTCTTGTGTCTAGTTCCCTATCCACTTTGTATTTTTGGAATTTGGTTGGGGGGTGGCAGTTTGGGTTGGGTTTATGTTTAAAAGCATTCTTGGCCACCCTGCCCCGTCTGTTTTTCATTCCCCTCAGAGAAAACCAATTTCATCTCTTTAGCTCTTTCTTATGGTATTTACGTCCATGTTTTTCTAAATAACCAACTTATTCCCTTGCACCTTGATTTCCTCCTAATTACTTAGTGTGAAGGGTAAAGATTTAATTCTCTTTCATCCTCCTTCCCTCATACTCCCCATGATATACACACTGTCTCTTTCCATACCTCCATCATCCTAATCAAGCTGTTTCATACTTAGATCAGTCTTCAGTTTTTATATCTTTACGACCATGTAATTTCTGTTCACAGGTAAATCATGCAAGTGTACAATGGCTAGTTTTCGTTCATAAATCATTTTTTCTCTTGAGTTGTTTTACTTCCGTGCCCAGTTTTCTGTGTTATCATTAATGTATTTATAATTAATTTAACCCCAGACTCTTCTTCACATGTCTAAATATTCTTTTGGTACATTCAGCTAAATTAGTGATTCTGTCAATTTCATCTTCCTGGTGACATCACTCCCATGTCTTTTGACTTGCTCCAGTGTAAGCTGATTTTTCTCAAGACCTGGTTGTACAGTTTTTAACCTGGAATCTCCTTTCAGATTTTCTTTTCTATTTTTTTGTGTCATCTTTTTTCTTGGTTTGTTTTCATAGTAGTTTCCTGTGAAAGGAACACCTTTCAGAGTAGCTTCCTGTGAAAGGGTGCATTTGATATAAAATTTGAGACATGTGCCGCTGAAAATGTTTATACTTTACTCCTGAATGCTCTGTTTTTTCTCTCCTAGCGATGCTAATGAGTAGTCAGATCCATTCTAAATTTTGACCCATTATATGAAACTTTTTTGGTTTTTCTGGAAGCTTTATTAGCTGCTGATTGTCAGCGTTCCGAAACATCTCGATGATGTTTCTTGTGAGTTTATTTTCATCTATTTGGGTATTCAGTGGAACTTTATTCCCAAGAAGACTGTAAACCAATCTGCAGTGGTTCTGCTCTTTCTCCTGAGCTTAGCACAGTGTTTGGCACATAATAGATATTTAACGATTATTCGTCAACTGAAGCTAATGCTCAGAGATCCTTTCCCACCTCTTTATATATATATTTTTTTAAATAAATAAATAAATAAATTTATTTATTTTTGGCTGCATTGCATCTTCATTTCTGCACATGGGCTTTCTCTAGTTGTGGCGAGCGGGGGCTACTCTTCCTTATGGTGCGCAGGCTTCTCATTGCAGTAGCTTCTCCTTTTGTGGAGCATGGGCTCTAGGTGCACGGGCTTCAGTAGTTGTGGCACATGGGCTTCAGTAGTTGTGGCTCGTGGGCTTAGTTGCTCTGCAGCATGTGGGATCTTCTTGGACCAGGGCTTGAACCCATGTCCCCTGCATTGGCAGGCGGATTCTTATCCACTGTGCCACCAGGGAAGACCCCACCTCTTTCTGTTTTGCTCATTTCTCTTTTGCTTTCTAAAGAAGGCATTTTGCAAAATTTTGTAACTCAAGACTACCTTTATTGTCAGTTCCCTTTGCCTCATACGTGTTTTGATTTGCTTTGTTTTCCCGAGTGCCCAGGAGTTTGGGTACATTTACACTTGAGATTTTATTTACATTCAGAACTGATATCTGAAACTAAGAAAAACCTCATGATATGGCATTTTTAAGGCAATTTTATGCTATACTAGGATCATGTTACTATTTATAACATATGAGTATTTTCATTTCTAGACGAAGTCTGGGAAATTGATGGTCATATGGAATGGCATAAGGAAAATCAAGGCAAGCTAAGAAGTATGTCAAAAGGCTATCAGTGTACTACATTTGGAAAACTATGTCTTCTTAGTACAGATTATGTTTCTTCGAGACAAAAACTTCATAAATGTGTCACAAATGGAAAGAGTTTGAAATATAGTACAGATTTCGGTAATAATTTTTCCAGAAAGAATCCTAATGGGTTTCATGCACATAGGGAATCGTCCTTCCATTCTAAACATGAGCAAGCTGTTATTGGGATAAAATACTGTGAAAGTAATAAATCTGGAAAAACTGCCAACAGAAAGTCACAGCTCATATGCCAGCAAATACGTATGGGAGGAAAGCCCTTTGAATGCAGTTACTGTGGGAAGGCCTTCAGTAGCAAGTCATACCTTGTGGTGCATCAGCGAACTCATGCAAAAGAAAAACCCTACAAATGTAATGGATGTGGGAAAGACTTCAGCAGCAAGTCCTACCTCATTGTTCATCAGAGAACTCACACAGGAGAGAAGCTACATGAATGCAGTGTTTGTCAGAAAACTTTCAGTTTCAATTCACAACTTGTTATACATCAGAGAATTCACACGCGGGAGAATCCCTATGAATGCTGTGAATGTGGGAAAGTCTTCAATAGGAAAGACCAGCTTGTTTCACACCAGAGAACTCATTCAGGACAGAAACCCTATGGGTGTCATGACTGTGGGAAAGCTTTTGGCTTGAAATCACAACTCATTATACATCAAAGAATTCACACAGGGGAGAAACCCTATGAATGCCGTGATTGTCAGAAAGCTTTTAATACAAAGTCTAACCTCATGGTACATCAGAGAACCCACACGGGGGAGAAACCCTATGGTTGTAGTGAATGTGGGAAAGCCTTTACTTTCAAGTCACAGCTCATTGTACATCAGGGAGCACACACTGGGGTGAAACCCTATGCATGTAATCAGTGTGGAAAAGCGTTCAGTTTGAAGTCACAACTCATTGTACATCAGAGAAGTCACACAGGAGTGAAACCCTATGGATGCATTGAATGTGGGAAAGCTTTTAGGAGCAAGTCCTACCTCATCATACATATGAGGACTCACACAGGAGAGAAACCACATGAGTGCAGTGAATGCGGGAAATCCTTCAGTTTCAATTCACAACTTATTGTACATCAGAGAATTCACACGGGGGAGAATCCGTATGAATGCAGTGAATGTGGAAAAGCCTTCAGTCGGAAATACCAGCTCATTTCACACCAGAGAACTCATGCAGGGGAGAAGCCCTATGAATGCAGTGACTGTGGGAAAACTTTTGGTTTGAAGTCACAGCTCGTGATACATCAGAGAACTCATACAGGAGAGAAACCCTTTGAATGCAGTGAATGTCAGAAAGCCTTTAACACAAAGTCGAATCTTATTGTTCATCAGAGAACCCACACAGGAGAGAAACCCTATGGTTGTAGTGAATGTGGGAAATCCTTTACTTTCAAGTCACAGCTTATTGTACATCAGGGAGCACACACTGGGGTGAAACCCTATGGGTGTAATCAGTGTGGAAAAGCCTTCAGTTTGAAGTCACAGCTCATTGTACATCAGAGAAGTCACACAGGGTTGAAACCCTATGGATGCATTGAATGTGGGAAAGCTTTTAGGAGCAAGTCCTACCTCATCATACATATGAGGACTCACACAGGAGAGAAACCACATGAGTGCAGTGAATGCGGGAAATCCTTCAGTTTCAATTCACAACTTATTGTACATCAGAGAATTCACACGGGGGAGAATCCGTATGAATGCAGTGAATGTGGGAAAGCCTTTAATAGAAAAGATCAGCTCATCTCACATCAGCGAACTCATGCTGGGGAAAAACCTTATGGGTGCAGTGAGTGTGGGAAAGCCTTTAGTAGCAAGTCATACCTCATTATACACATGAGAACTCATTCTGGAGAGAAACCATACGAATGCCACAAATGCGGGAAAGCCTTCATTTGGAAGTCGCTACTCATTGTACACGAGCGCACTCATACAGGGGAAAACCCTTATAAATGCAGTCAATGTGAGAAGTCCTTCAGTGGAAAATTACGGCTCATTGTACATCAGAGAATGCACACAAGAGAGAAGCCCTATGAATGCAACGAATGTGAAAAAGCCTTCATTAGGAAGTCTCAGCTCATTGTACATCAGAGGACTCATTCAGGGGAGAAACCCTATGGATGCAGTGAATGTGGAAAAACCTTCTCTCAGAAATCAATTCTCAGTGCACATCAGAGGACTCATACGGGAGAGAAACCCTGTAAGTGCAGTGAATGTGGGAAGGCCTTTTGTTGGAAGTCACAGCTCATTATGCATCAGAGAACTCACACAGATGAGAAACATACTGGTGAAGTAAATGTAAGAAACTTTCTCTCAAAATTCAAGTCACAGGAATTCCCAGAAAATTTGTACAGGAGAGAAACTCTGTAAATGGAATCATCTCATTGTACACCATGTATATGTGGCATGTGGAACGCTGTTTTTTATACACACAAAAAATATCAGTACATGTGCACAAGGGACTCTATGAATTCAGTGAACCCTGTGAAAGTTCTTAGCAGGAAGTCTTGTAAGTTTGTGCAGGTGAGGAACATTATGAATGAAATGAATGTCAGAAAGCCATTTTTTGATATGCTAACATCCACAAAGAGGAAATTCCATAATGCAAATGAATATAGAATACAGTCCTTTGAAATTCATAGTTTATTAAGAATTAGGATTTTAATGAGAGAAAACATAAATGAATGAATTGCAGGTATCATAAGCTCATACCTTGGAGAAACCATGCTATAAGTTAGGGAAATTCTTCATCTAGAAGGACAAACTTCTAGTAAAAAAAAAAAAAGAAAAAAATATTTGAATGAATGAAGATCTATGAATATTTCAGATGGGGTAAAGCCTCAGCAGGAAGGTTTACTTACTATTATTTTGATTCATTTGGAAAAAAATAATTTCCTTTACAAATTAAGGGAAATTATGTTCCAAATGTTCCAAACTTTTAGGAAACGATTGGAGAAAGTATTCAACTATCAATGATAGGTATGTTCATAGTAGAACATAAAGATTTTTTAATCTGTGTAAATAAATGTAATAATCAGGATAAGAATAAGGATGACATCATAAGACCTGCAGGGATATTTAGGTGTTATCTTCGTTTCTGTACTATAAAATATGTTTTGTGTAGCTTTGCATATTCTTGTGAATGCCACATTTGGTAGATAAATTAGCTAGATGACAATACCATTTTCTAGGGGTTTCTACTCTGCATAGAGGCATTCTTATTTAAAAATACGACTTCTTACTAGAATAATATGGCATTAAAATGCATTTCCATACTTTAAACCTTTTATTTTGTACCCTTTGTAAATGGTCCTGAAAGCTACCTCTTTAGTTACATAATCAATATAGTGCAATATAGTTTCATGTGATTGTGTATCTGCAATCTGTTCTACCTTCTCTGGTTAGAACACCTTGATTTCCTTTAAGAGAATTCACAGTGTATGCAGTCATGATGGGATCATCATTCAAGGTGCCCTGCCAGGAGTTGGCTGAGATAGTTCAGAATATAAATTTTTAATGGACTCCTTAGTACAGAAAATCAAACTTAGCTTTTGTTCTCAGGTAGCATCTTACTGCTAGTATTAATTAGTTCCTTCTATATAGATTACACAGAATAGCTTTAGTTATTGTCCCTTTTTAATCCTAGTTCACTTCTCTGTTAATTTGAACTATCTTGTATCCTCTCAGTACATTTAAGTGATACCTTTAAGTGATGCTGCTGAAATGTGTATGTATAGCTATAGATTCAGGATGGTGAAAAGTCATTCTACCAGTTGCTTACTTACAAAGTCAGTTTTTTTCACAGCCTCACCAATTACCTTATGTGAATGAGCATTAATCTGAAAATTAGGTTACGCTATCTTGGAGGAATATGAGGATTCAAAACTGCAAATATTTCTGAAACACCCACTACTTTGTGCTCTTTACTTCAGTGGGGAATCCCATCTCTTACCCAAAGAAACTGCATCTTCCTTGAAGGACGCAGTCAATGATTTCTGAATCCCAAGTCCTTATGTGTTCAGCTCATTATTATTATCCAATGTCAATAGACCTGGGGTGAAGAATGATGATTTACAGAAGGGAAGAGAAGGCTTGCATAAGGAAAGAATTTCAGATATCTGCTACAGTCTATCCCATAAACCTGGAAAATATGAATATGTATTTTGTCATTGATGTTCCAAGGAAGATATATACACAAAATAAAGAATAAACACATATTCTGTTTCCTACTATCCAGGGTCAATTAGATTTCAAAGGTTCTGTATTGTGTGATGCAAATCCACATTCAGCCTCTCCCAGTAGAAGCCAGAGATGTCAGCATAATGTTGAAGGTATAAATCAAACACTGTGTGAAAGGATAATGATGGATTGGGTCTGATTTTAAATGAAATGGAAAATTTTCCAGATAAATGAAACTTAACAAAAATCAGTAGATGAGCAACCAGTAAAAAACAATAGGAAAGTTAAAAATTGAATTTCTGGCTTGAAAATCTACCTAGTTCCTCTAACTCTGCCCCAGCCCCAGAAAAGAAAGAGGTTCCAGAGACTTTCAGTAATAGTTGATAATTTTCAGGAAAGTTAAAGGAAAGATAATTCTAACATTTTACAATATTTCACAGGAAGTAGACATTTTGGGGGGAAATGACAAAGTCATTTGTGAACGTAGATTTAAAAATTCTAAATGGAATTATAGCAAAAATGCATCTAGTAATGTAGAGTTTTTATTTTTTTAAGTCATGACATTATTAAGTGTAGCAGACTGTTAGTAGTGAATCCAATATTTCTTTATTACCAGCAGTATCATTGTATTTTTCATAATGGTGATGTGCTCAGCTAAAAAGCTGCATTTTTCCATTCTTTTTGTAGCTAAGTGTGATCCTGCTGCTAATTCTGAGTAATGAAATGGACATAGAAGCTACCGAGAGGGATAATGGGAAGGTTTTTCAAAAGGAAAACAAGTGGGGAAAGCCCCCTAGTGTGCTTTCATCTTTTCTTTTTAATATGCAACATGCTGGATGTTTGCAGACTCAGCAGCCATCTTAGAGCCTGAATTCCTCTTGAGGGTGGAAGCTGTCTGCTTGAGTGCAGTAGAGAGATAAGAGTGATGTGGCTCTCTGGTAATGACGGAGCTGCTGTGCCAGCCCTAGACCACCAAGTCTGGGCATAGTTTTACACAAAAGAGAGATGAACTGTCTTGTTCATGGCATCTTTTCTTTTTTCGTTGGGAGGAGAGTTGGTTCTGTTATGTGCACCTGAACCTGATCCTAATTAAAACTCATTAGGGTGTTTGGAAGATTTAATATTAAAAATTCTTTTTGTAAAATTAATCACACTACCAGAAAGAAGCCATATGAGTATCTCAGTATGTGTAGATAAATCATTTGATGGGCTATAATACCCATAGATTATTTTAAAATGTTATTAAATTAGAGATAGAAATTAACTCCTTTAACTTTGCAAGGAGTATGTTCCAAAAACTGACAAATGTCATATTTAATGATAAAACAGTAAATGTATACCTTTAAATTAAGAAAAAGAATGCCCATCAATTTTATTGAGCAATATAATGACAGTTCTAGCCAATATGTGAGAACAGAAAGTTGTAAGGAATTGGGGTTTGGGGCAGAAACAAAAATCGTATTGTTTGCACATGTGATTGTCTATTTAGAAAAACCAAAATAAACTACAGGCAAATATTTACACTACAGGCTGTAAGGCAAGGAGTTGTTTCGCATAGCTCTGAGAGCTGGCAGCTTGGCTGTGAGCACAAGCAAATCTCTACAATGTCTCCATGCTCAGATTCCAGGCCCTGCTGAGGGAAACATTCTGATTTGCCCTCAAAATATCTGAAGGCAGTTTTGCACTAACTCAACCAAAAGCTTCAACAAAGCTCAGTCAGTTGAAATACAGATCAGATTGATTCAGCCCCACCTTATCTCCCAGCCTAAGAGCTGTCATTAGAAAATAGGTACCCTTTTCTGGAAGTAAATATATATTCAAAGAGCAAAGAAAATTATCAGGAATATATAGGTACCTTATATAATGAAAAGCATCATTTTGCCAAAAAGACAATCCTAAATGTGCATGCACTTAACAAGAAAGCTTCAAAATCATGCAAAAACAGAGGTGAAATGAGAAATATACTCTACCATTTTAGTTGGACACTTCAACAGTTACTTCTCAGTAACATAAGTTGGAGACCAAAAATCAGCAAGGCTATAGAAGCACTGAATAATGCCATCAATAAACTAGACCTGGTAGACATGTCTAGAATATCCAACAGCAGAGTATGTATTCTTTTCAATTACATGTGAAGCATTCATCAATACAGGTCATGTACTAAGTCATTAATCTTAACATTTTTTAAATAATTGAAACCTTTCAAAATTTCTTCCATCTATAGTGCAGTTTAACAAGAAACCAATTGCAACAAGAACAGAAAAATCAACAAACACTTGGAAATTAAGCAGCACAATTCTAAGTAATTCATGGCTCCAAGAAATTTCAAGAAAATTATGGGAAATATTTTGAATTATTATATACAACATGTATAAATTAAAATACAACATATCAAATTTTTTGAGATGCAGAAAAAGCAGTGTATAGAGGGAAATTAATGGCACTAAATACTTACATTAGAAAAGAATAAAGGTCTCACATCAATAATCTAAAGTCCTACCTTAAGGAACTAGGAAAAGAAGAGTAAAGCCCAGTGTAAATAGGAATGAAATAGTAAGGATAAGATCAGAAACCAGTGAAACTAAAACAGTGGAAGGGGTAAGCAACACAAAACAAATTGACAACTTTGATGGACTAAATTCTTGAAAGACACAAACCACCAAAGCTTAATATGAAATGGGTAACCTGAATAGTGCTACATTTAACAAAGAAATTAAATTCATAGTTAAAATTCTCCCAAGAAAGAAAAATCCAGGCTCAGATCATTTCACTGGTGATTTCTATCAAACATTTAAGAAAGAAGTAATAGCCATTCTATACTAACTCTTCAAGAAAATAGATGACAAATACTTCTTAACCGATTTTATGAAATCAGTGTCACACTGATTAAAAGAAAAAACTACAATTTCTTAAAAAACTACAAATGTTCTTCATGAACATAGATGTAAAAAGCCTCAATATTAGTTAATTAAATCCAGTAATATATAAAAGGGTAATACATGAAGGCAAATTTGAGTTTATCTTGGGAATACAAAGCTGAGGCTGACTCAATATTCAAAATCCAATCACTAATTCATACCTGACCAACTAAAAAATAAAAATCATATGGTCACATCAACAGGTGTAGTAAAAGCATTTGTTCAAATTCCACAGCACTCATGATAAAAAAAACCTGAGAAAACTGGGAATAGGAAGTAGCTTCCTCAAACTAATAAAGCACATCTGAAAAATGTCTACAGCAGGGATCCCCAACCCCCAGGGGGCACCACAGTACTAGTACTGGTCTGCGGCATGTTAGGAACTGGGTCACACAACAAGAGGTGAGTAGCAGGCGAGTGAGCGTGGCTTCATCTGCTGCTCCCCATCACTCCCCATCAATCGCATTACCTCCTGAAGCATCCCCCCCGCCCCCTGGTCCATGGAAAAATTGTCATGCGTGGAACTGGTCCCTGTTGCCAAAAAGGTTGGGGACCGCTGGTCTACAATTAATGTCATAATGGTGAAAGAGTGAATAGCTTCCCTTAAGATTGAGGACAAGTCAATTATATCCACTCTCACCACTCTATTTCAGCATTGTACTGGAAGACTTAGCTGACTGCATAAGGCAAGAAAAAGAAATTTAAAAGATACAGATTGGAAAGGAAGAACGACAACTATTCAGAGACAGCATGACTGCCTTCACTCAAACTCCATTTAAAACTTTACACACACACTAAAAAAGCCACCATAACAAGTCAATTTAGGAAGACAGCAAAATATAAAATCATTATTCAAAAATCAGTTCTATTTTTACATACTTGCAATATAAAATGGAAAATTAGGGTTAAAATGCACAGCTATTTATGATAGCACCAAAAACCATGGAATAGTTAAATGTGAGTGACATGAAATGTATGCTGAGAACAACAATGAAGAAGGGAATAATAATGACCTGGACAATGGGAGGAGGTGCCCTGCTAATGGATTGGAAGATTCAATGTCGTTAAAGTGTCAGTGTTCTCCACACGGATTTTTAGACTCAATCCCATTCCAATAAAATTCCCAGGAAGATTTTCTGTGAAAACTGACAAACTGATTCTAAAATTTATGTGGAATAGCAAAGGAACTAGAATACTCACAATTTTGAAAAGGAAAAACAAAGTTGCAAGACATATACTCTTTGATTTCTAGGCCTGTCATTAAGCTACAACAGCTATGACAGTGTGGTATTATGAAAGGACAGACATACAGATTAGTGAAACAGAAGAGACTCCTGACTAAAACTACACACTACATAGTGAACCGATTTTTGTCAAAATTACAAAATCAATTCATTGGAAAGAGAATAGTCGTTACAAAGAAAATGGTGCCGAAACACTTGCACATCTGTTTGAGAAAAATATGTGTCTTGGTCTATACTTACACCATATACAAAAATTAATTTTTTGAGGAATATACTAGAGGTTGAGCTTCCAGCTAAAGGGCTGATGGTGAGCATTTAATATATTTAATTTTACATCTAAGACTAAAATGAGGGTTGAGCGAAGATGAAGAATACTATATAAAGATATTTTCTGGTAAAGTAAGAATATGAAGTGAGCATAAGAAGAAAGAGGGTTGGGGGAAGTAAGATACTGCCATTGATATTAGGAGGAAAGCAAAGGACACCACTTTAACTCTTAGGCTGATAATAACAGATGGAGAAAAGTGGGATTCAGGGCACTATAAGAAGATATAAAAGTAACAACTGGAACAATATGAAGCCTAAATTACAAAAGAAATTATTTGAAAGAACAAAGAACCACACAGAAGAAAAAAGTAAATATAAATAGGTTACACTGAAATGATGGAGGGGGCCGGAGAAAAACCATTTATGGCAGGTGAATTCCAACTGATAAATGTAGAAGAAATGATGAAATTAGAAAATTGTCATTAGACAGCCACTATAGTAAAGATTGTTTCAGGCAGGAATTAATACTAAAACTTGTAAGCAAAAGTATTATGAGGAACAAATATTAGTCTCAAAGCTCAGATACTTCTTAATTACAAAAACAGTAATGTTAGATTGAGAAATTTCAGAAATTAGGAGATATTTTTACATAAATGATGGTAAAATACAATGGTAAAAAGTGAAGGAAAATGTATAGTTTTAATGTAATAAGAAAAAGGTTGAAAACCAATTATCTAGCCTTCTATTTCAGGAAGCCACAAAAGAAAAGCAAATTAAACTCAGAGAAAGTAGCAGGAAGGCAATAATGGAGAGCAGAAATTGATTAAATAGGAACCAAATGTACAAAAGAGAAATTGCCACTGAAAGTTGATTCTTTGATTAATAAAATTCACTTCTGATCAAGACAAAGCAAGACAGGGAAGCAGCCGCATAGCACAGGGAGATCAGCTCGGTGCTTTGTGACCACCTAGAGGGGTGGGATAGGGAGGATGGGAGGGAGATGCAAGAGGGCAATATGGGGATATATGTATATGTATAGCTGATGCACTTTGATATAAAGCAGAAGCTAACACACCATTGTAAAGCAATTTTACTCCAATAAAGATGTTAAAATAAAATACTGGGAAAAAAAAAGAAAAAGCAAGAAAGAGGAAAAAAAATACATTGCCAGTATCCAATATGAAATGGGATATCACAACAGATTTTACATGAAAGTAAATAAAGTAAACGTAAAAGAAGGTTATGTAATAGGCAAACACATTTGACAGTTTAGATAGTAAGGACAAATTCCTTAGAAATCACAACTTAAATTCGATAAAAGAAGAAATAAAAAAACAAATCAGTCCTAAATCTATTGAAGAAATTGAATCCAAAATTAAAAACCTTTCCACAAAGAAAGCTTGAAGTCTAGATGTCTTCCCTAGTGAATTCTTCCGAAATGTAAAGAAGAAATAATTCCAATTCTATAAAAATTTCCAGGGAATAGAAAAAGTGAGAGAATGCTTCCCAATACTTTTTTTGAGACCTGCATAACTTTGGTGCCAAAATTCAACAAACACACTAGAAAAAAAGAAAATGTAGACATTTATTTCTCATGAACAGAGATGCAAAAATCCTAAACAATGAATTAACAGATGGAATCTAGTGATATATAAAAATTATATCATGATCAAGTATGGTTTATTGTATCCATGCAAGGACGGTTTAATGTTACAAAAATAAACAAACCCAAAAAACAGGGGATTTCCCTGGTGGTCCAGTGGTTAAGACTCCATGCTTCCAGTGCAGGGGGCACGGGTTTGATCCCTGGTCAGGGAACTAAGATCCCACATGCCACGTGGTGCAGCTAAAACAAACAAACAAACAAACAACCCACACACACTGAGATCCATCACAGTTACAGAATAAGGGAGAAAAACCAACCCGAGACGCAGAATAAAAGTAAGTGATGAAATTAAACAGGTATTTATAGCAAAAGCTCTTAAATCTAGTAATAGAGAGGAACTTCCTTAATCTGATAAAGCATATTTACAAAAGAAATCTATCACAGACACTTCATGTTGCAGACACATCATGATTTCATTTCAGGTGAAATAATGCTCTCTCCTTGCATATAAGAATAGAAAAAATTACACTATTACTTCTTTAATTCACCATTGGAAAGAAAGAAAGAAAACTTATCCATTCCTATACAATATGTTTATGTACTTAGAAAACCAAAAAAAAAAACCCTGAAGATAAACTGTTAGAATTAAGTAAATTTAGCAGAGTTGCTAGGTAGAATGTCAGTATACAAAAGTCAACTGTATTTCTGTATATTACAAAACAATTAGATAATTGAACTAAAAGTACCATTGACAATAGCATCAAAAATATTGAATGATTAGAAATAAGTCTAAAGAAAGGTGTGAAAAGCCTCTATACAGAAAACTGCAAAATATTGCTTGAAATTTCATAAATGAGATCTATTTTGTATTTGTGGATTGGGAGACTCAATATTGTTCTCAAACATTTCCCAGGGACTTCCCAGTGCAGTGGTTGAGAATCTGCCTGCCAATGCAGGGGACACGGTTTGAGCCCTGATCTGGGGAAATCCCACATGCTGCAGAGCAACTAAGCCCATGCACCACAACTACTGAGCCTGTGCTCTACAGCCCACGAGCCACAACTACTGAGCACGCGTGCCACAACAACTGAAGCCCACGTGCCTAGAACCCGTGTTCCACAAGAGAAACACCACAATGAGAAGCCCGCAGAGCACAACGAAGAGTAGCTCACGCTCGCTGCAACTAGAGAAAGCCCGCGCACAACAACGAAGAACCAAGGCAGCCAAAACTAACTAACTAAATTTATATTTAAAAAAATTCCCAAATTGACCTATAAATTCAGTGCCATCTCAAAGTCCTAGTATATGCATTTTTGTCAAAATTAACGAGCCAATTCTGAAATTCCTGTGAAGATGCAAAGGGTGAAGCATAGCAAAGACAAAGAGGAGGAAAATTGAAGGATACACACTGAATATCGACTTATCCCATGATTAAAATAGTATGGTTTTATGTAAAGCAAGACAAACAGAACAATGGAACAACAGATCAGAGAGCCGAGAAGCAGACCCACACATGTACCATCATCTGATTTAAGACAAAAAGTGCCACTGCAATGCAATGGTGAAGACTCTTCAATAAATCAGGTGAATTGGATGTCCTATGGGGTGTGTGTGGGGTTAACACACCCATACCTCGTACCATAAGTTAAAATTATTTCCAGATTAATTGTACACCTAAATGTAAAGGGGGAAAAAATAGACCTTCTAGAAGGTTACATGGGGGAAATTTGGTAGCATTTGAGAAGGCAGGTCAAGTGCAAAAAAGGCAAAGCTAACATTTGGTGACTTAAGTCCAGGGTGGTCACCGTGGGGGGATAGTGACTGGAAACCAGCATGAGAGAGCCTTGAAGCGTGCTGGAAATGGTGAGGACACAGTATCTGCATGTATGGGAAAATCAGAGGTAAACCCTAAAGATCTGTGCACTTTATGTAACTTACAAGGACAGAAAATCAAATTCATCAAGAACTTACACAATGTGCTTTCATTTTCTTGGACTTGTATGTTTGTTCAAGTTTTCACATGTAATATTATGTTAATTTAAAATGCTCTTGGTTAAGTATCTATTTAGGCTTGTTTCAACGACAAAATAGATTGATTTTTTCCAGCTTTTCACAGAGTAGGCAATCAACAGGTCCTGAGAGGATGGATCCCTCAAACGGAGGGACACTCACTCATCTGTGATGTCAGTGTGCAGCCTGGGCCTGGAGTGTAACAAGCATGGTTACTGAGTAACGAGAATGTAGTGCGCAGCGAGACCTCCCTCCTCTCCCACCCTCCGAGTCAGTGTGCTGCTGGGTGACGTGAAAACCAACATTTGGGGGCCAGATGGGAGCGGGCTAACCTCAAACCCACCCTCTACCAGTTCTGTGACTAGACCAGTGACTTAACCTCTCTGATGGGCATCTTGTCATATGGGAATGATGGCAAAATACCCACCTCACAGAGTGCCGCATGCTCAGTAAATAGACCCTGGGCTCTGAGTCCCTGTCCCCCTCCCTGCACCTGACCTACCACCAGAGGGAACGAAGGTTTGTAGCAGGTGAAGTGGGCCTTGTTTGGGCACAGCACCACTGCCCAGCCACCTTTGAGCCTGAAGCAGAAGGAAAAATCGATAATACTCATCTCATCTTTAAAAAATTTTTTTGAACATTTTCTCTAGCAAAAAAAACCAAAAGAGCATTCCTAGTGCCTCTGGGTCAGTATGTTGGGAGGGTTTTCCTGTGCCCTGCCCCACCTGCATCTGCCATCTTCCAAGAAAGGAAGGACAGCTGAGCCACTCTTTCCAGCTCTTGTTTACGTTCCCTCTGTCCTTCTCATCACTCTACCCAAGACGTCACACATCCCCTCTCTTTTTCTGTCGGGCATCGGTTTCCCAAGGGTGTTCCCCAGACGGCCTGCTCCCCGTAGTTCTGTGAACCCACGAACGGCCCAAAGGACTGGTCTCCCATGGCTACAAGCACCCCAATATACAGACAGATTGGGCTTCGAGAAGGCTTCCTGGGGCAGTGCAGGTGGGCAAGCAGCTCCCTCAGGGGGACCTCTGGGAACGAAGGTAATTCCCTGGAGGGAAGAGGGGTTCAGGGTGAAGTAGAGGTTCTTAGCAGGCTGTATCTAGATGGGCTTGCAGCCTTCCGTGGATCAGGGATTTTTAAAAATGTGTTCAGCTACTCATTATGGGGGAAAGTACATGAGTGGCCAGGACATTTCTGAAAAGGAGAAGTCCTAAGGGGGAAGTTCCCAGATTTTGAACGTGTTAAAAGTGAACAACGCCGGTAAGAAACAAAATGGTAAAGAAGATAGCGCGTGCAGAGTACTGACTCATTTAATGATCTCAAACCAAAGAGGAAAGAGGGCCTGTTATTATTACAAATCATAAACTTTACCAAGAGGAGAGAAGGTACAGGATCAGTACCTTGTCCAAAGTCACACAGCTATTAAGCAATTAAACTGGGAGTCCGCCCCAGGTAGCCTGGGTCCAGAGAGAATAGAAAATCCGGAAATAGCAGGTAAGTATGCCTTAGGGTGCTTTATGTGGTAATGATTGCATTTCAGACTAGTGAGCATGGAAGAGAGAGGCAGCCTCTATTTACAGTGGGTGTTGGATAATTACCTTTTGGCCTACCTTTTGTTGGAAGATCAGACCTCTATTAAAAATGAAGCTTATGGGGCTTACCTGGTGGCGCAGTGGTTGAGAGTCTGCCTGCCGATTCAGGGGACACGGGTTCCTGCCCAGGTCTGGGAAGATCCCACATGCCGCGGAGCTTCTGGGCCCGTGGGCCATGGCTGCTGGGCCTGCGTGTTCGGAGCCTGTGCTCCACAACGGGAGGGGCCATGGCGGTGAGAGGCCCGCATACTGCAAAAAAAAAAAATGAAGCTTATGAAGAGTTTCCCGATTTAGAATACTTGAAATTATTATGTGCTTACGTTAAGAACCTATGCTTTTGAGTCTGACAGTTCAAGGAGGCCACTTATTGGTTGGAAGTGTTTTAAATGCACTTGGACCTATTTCCTTTTTAGTAACAAGGGAACATAACTCGCTCAGAGGTGGCTTGGGAGGCTCAAATAAGACAATGTGTGTAAACAGTGACTTCTCACCTGGCAGCCAAAAAAAGTAACTGATTTTATAACAATGAACTAGAATCATAAAATTTGTTGAATTACATTTATATTTAATAACGTAGGTACTTGGACATTTTGGTTTCCATTGAGGTTTTAACTTCATTGATGCTTCATGGGTGGAGCGCAACCAGGAATATTCTCACTGAGCACCAGCCGGTCCTGGAGAAAGGGCCTGTGATCACCTTCCCACAACAGGAGGGTTTCCTGCAGCAAATCTCCAATTTCCTCTCTGTTCACCCATATCCGCCTTAGTATACTTGGACGGTGGGGATTGCTTCCCCCAACCCTGTTGTCAATGTTTTTTCTCCCATTTCTTGAAAAGAACCTTAAAACGAGAAAAACAGAAGATTGTCTTTTTATAAAAATTAGGAAACATGGATAAGCAAAAGAAGAAAATTTTAAAGCCAAATAAAAGTAATACAACAATAATTTTGTCACCCGGTGGCAACCAGGGTTTAACGATGTGGCATACATCATTTTGTGTCTGTACTTTTCAAACGGGCTCGTCTCACTCACATTGCTTTGTAACAGCCGTTTTTATTGTACAATGTATCACTAGTCCGGTCAGGAAGCATTCTTTCTCCCGGCAACTACTAATTACCCTCCAGGAGCCCATCCTGTTTCTGAAGGGTGATGTGTTTAGCAATATTCCACCGGACTCTTGGGTCGTTTCCAGATATTCAAGTGAACAAACGCTGAAATGTTTCTCTTTCTGCCTAAGTCTTTTGCATACGTTCAGGCATGAGCTTTGACGTCAGAGAATTTTTGCCCTGACCACCCTTTCAAAAGCAACTCGAAACCCTCCTGGTCTCCTCTCTAGAGCGCCTTCCGGCTCGCTGTGTGCAACATCTCCCCAAACTAAACTGCACAGGGGAGAGGCCAGACCGTGTCCGAGCCAGGACGGCGGCACTTCAGAGGCTTCCCCCGCGTAGCTGACCAGGGTCACCGAGAACTCGGGTCCCCAGGCCTCCACCGTCGCGAAGGCCTCTCCGCCGCGCGCAGCCGCGCCCCAGGGTCAGGCGGGGGTGGGATCACCGGGGGCCTCCGGCTGGGGCTGCGGGGGCACGGGAGGGGCGGGGGTGTCTGCCCCCTGGGCTACGACCCCAGCCGGGCTTTGTCTCCGCAGAGCTCCAGGGCGGTGGCGTGGGGTTAATCCAGGGTCACAGCTTCCTCCTGCTGCAGGGGCGGGGGTCGTGGCGCCCTCTCCTCCACCCCAGCCCAGGACCCCCAGGACCCCGGCTCTGCTCCTTCTGGGGCCTGAGGACGCGCAGAACCAGGCTGGATGGCGCCTCTGACGCCCCGCCCTCGCCCCCCAACCTGTCGGCTCCCGTGCAGCCCCCCGAATGCCACGGATCCCCGAGAACCTCTCGGCTCCCCAAGAACCACCGGAATGCCCCGAACCCAGGTGGGCGGAACCGCAGGCCCCGGGACTTAGGGGGCGCAGGGCACGGGCGGGGGTCATCGGGCGGGGCCCTTGCAGGGATTGGCGGAGGCCTGGATACTCTGTATCAACCGCGCCTTCCCGCCGCCTCCCCGGACGTGCGGGCGGAGCACGTGCGCGCCGAGCGCGGAAGCGGCCCCGGGCGCCTGGCTGGGGTGTGTTGGTGGCGTGCGGATGAAGGTGAGTGAACGAGGGGGTCGTCCGGGCGACGGTGACTGAGTCCGGCGTCCGGGGCCGGCCGCCGGGGAGGCTTCTCGGGCCCCGCGGGGAGAAGGGCGCCGGGAGAGGTCCGGCGGCGCAGGGCCACGGCCAGACGGAGGTGTCCGGGCAGGACGCAGGGCATAGCCGCCTGCCCCCCGCCCCCTCTGTCCCCGCCGGGCCGGGTCCCGTCAGTGTTCGGGGTGCCCCCCGAACCCACTTCCTTCCCGAACTCCAGGACCCTCTCCATGAGCTCGGCCCTTGGCCTCCTTCCCGCCCTTCCTGGAGCAGCGTGGGGCGGGGCTGTCGGCGCTGGGGGACACCCGGGTCGCTCGAAGGGTGCGGGGTCGCGGGCCTCCTGCCAGTGGCGACGGGAAGAAACGTGGGGCCCCGAGGCAGGAGCCCGTGACGAGGCGCTGAGGCTCGGAAGCGGCGGCGAGAGCGCGTCCCCTGGCGGGCGCCCTGGAAGCCCTGCCGGGAGGAAAGAGCTAGAAGCGGGCCAGACCCTCCGCCGGGAGCGCGGCAGTTCTCTGCAGGTTGTCTCAACCCTTGCGGACAGCGGTTTGGCAGCATCGACTGAAAACGCGCCCTAACCCTCGCCTCCAGGATCCTGTTCCACGAAAGTAAAGTAGTTGTGGACACAGGTCTGCACGTGCTGTTTGAAAAAGCGATCGCCAGCCGCCTCAGCGGCCGCGGCTGGCAAGCTGCCGGCGCCCGTTATGGCCGCGCCTCGCACGGGTGCTTTGCAGGACCCGGCGCAGACCGGGAGTCATGCCTGCGGTGCTGGGCCGACTGAGTATCGCCATAAAAAAAACTCCCTCTGCTGTTAAAACTTGGTGTCTGTTTGCATAGTTAGACGGTAATTTTTTAGAACACTGCAAAGCCTTCGGTCCAGCTTGCCGTGGCTCACCTGTTTGTGTCGGGGTGGGAGGGCGGCAGAGCGGGCTTTCGGGGTGCAACGGGCCTCACGGAAGCCAGTCTGGCCAGGCCCCCGCCCTCGGGCCTTTGCAGGTTACCTCAGCTCTCAGCCTGTGCCCTCACCGGGCAGAGCGGGAAGCTTGGTGCCCGAGGCGATGTGAGGGCAGGGAGCCCAAACTGCAGCAGGACTGTGCCGGAGGCCGGCACGTGTTCGTTTCTTTGTCTCGGTGCCTTCCCTCCCTCCATCCTTTTCTCTTTCTCTGTTTCCTTGTCTTCGTCCCTCCTTCTTTCCTTCCTCCCTTCTCTTTCTAATTTTATTAATTTTTCAGACTAGAGCAACCCTTAAATGTTTGTGGTTTTCAAATATAAGGGTTTTTTTCCCCCCAAATTAAAATAGTTAAAAGCGAATTTTGCTGGTCCCGCCTCAGCGGGCCTCTGACTCCCCTCCGAAGGAGCGCCTAGGGCGTCTGCACAACCCCTGGCCCGCGGCTCTGCCCACCCGCTCCGAGAGGCCTTGCTCTCCGTCTGGCAGATGCTGGGGGGATCTGATGACCCCAGTGCAGGTGGGCCTGTCCCCCATAGACCCTGGAGAAGGAAGGAGGAAATGCAGTGACAAGCGGTGTGAGAAGTGGGGGAAACAGAGAGGTGGCGCGGCGGGTGAGGGGCACGAGGGCACCAGATAGAGGTTCCAGGCGTGCGGAGTGAGAAGTCTGGCAGCGAGCTGGGCCTTGGTGCACCGCCAGGGTCTACGCTGTTGTGGGGACTACAAGGAAGGTCTGGCGGGCCCTGACGCGCCGCCCTCTCTCACTGCTGCCATGATACAAGTACCTGTGGCGGGAGAGGCCTCGCGTTGTTGGTCTGAGGATTGATGTGCAGTCAGCCCATCAGCGCTGGTGGTGGTCCTGACTTTCGTCTTGTTTTCAGAGGAGTCCAACCCGACTCGGGATGCAGAGCTTCCTGCAGCTGCTGAGGGGAAGCGGAGGTGCTGGCCTGCCCTTGGCGGACCTGGTGACCCTCGCAGGCAGGCTGTGCCAGGAGGTCCAGGACGATCCCGCCCAGGTGCAGACCTTGGTCACGGCCGTGCTGGACAGCCAGCTCCGCCTGTACCTCTTGGACAACGCGGATGTGGCCCTGGTGTGCGCCAGCATGCTGGCCCAGCAGGAGCAGAACCGGGCTGCCTGCCAGCTGCTAGAGGTAGGACCGGGGTGGGGCGGGGAGAGGGGCAGCAGCCCACAGCAGCCTGAAGATGACAGAAGTGCCCAGGAGTCAGCAGGAGCCTGGGGAGAGCTGCTATAAGCCGAGCCAGGGCCGCTCACTCTCACTGTACTAAGTTCTAACTTGCCTGCTAACCCGAGACAGAACTGACCATCTGTCGGATCCCTCTGGTCCTGGACCAGTGGTCCTGGCTTGGAAAGTTGGCACTCCGGTTAGTGAGGCAAGCAATCAAACAGACCCAGGACCGCAGTCCCTTAGCTGCGGGTCTGCATCCGGGAACTCTGAGACCACAAGTATCTTTGTCACTCCTCCGGTGGTACTTTGAACCTCAACTCAGTTGGCATCAAACCTGAGCTGCATTGATGGGAAACTATTTTTGTCTTTATTTATCCACATAATGTTACTGCAGTACGTTTTGCTACCCAAATCCTGGGGTGTTTGCTTGCAGGATGCTTCCTGCCCTAGATCGTACTGGGATAGTGCAAATTATGTAGTATATGCCTGTGTTACTTCCTAAAGTGTGAGGAATTCTGAATTCCAAAATACATCTGGCTCAAAAGGTTTTAATAAGAGATTTGGGGGCCTGTGTTTCCCTTTTTCACTCCATAATACAGTCCATAATACAGTCCATGCATAACTCATGCTGAGTTTACCTTCAAGATACTAAACTCTGCCCAGTTCTTTGTTTTTGCTCCCTCTCCCCCAAGCCCTGCGGCACCCTCCTGGCGCTCACGCCCCGCCACCGTGTCCTCTCCTGCCCCCTCTATTAGTCTTCACGCAGCAGCCAGAGGCAGTTTTAAAACGGCAGATGGGACCACGGTACGCACCGAGGCGCGGGCCCAGAGCCTGCCATCCCGTCCTGGCTCCCGCACAGTGGCTGTGCTGGCTGCTTGCCGTTCTCCTGGAGCTCCCGAGATCTTTGTCTTTTGACCTTTGCGCATGCCGTTCCCTCTGCCAGAGGCTGGACACCACTCTGTGTGGCTGGTGCCTTCCTACCTGTCTGGTTTCTGCTTTAAACGTTACCCCGTCGAGCTAGGACTTAAGGGAGCCCTCATCCCCCTCTGTGGCTCCTTCCTCAGCTCACGGTTAGAAACCTGTCTATTTCTCGATCTGTGATCCACCTCCCCTCCTGCACTGCAAGCCCCAGGAGCAGGGGCGTGTTAGTTCTGCCCATTAAAGGATCCCCAACACCCAGCATAACACCTGGAACATAAGAGGGCTCAGCCTTCCAAATGTCAGAATAAATGGGTGAACACACAGAGTTGAAGTAGCTGCCGGGAAGGCAGTCAGTGATGGAATGTGAGCGTGACATCAGTGATGAAAAACTCCCGGGATGGGAGTAACTCAGGATGGTCCAGAAATGTCTCTGAGGAAGTGATGTGTTCTGAGACCTGAGAGAAAGGATGGGGCTACCACATCAAGAAAGGGCATTTCCCGCCAAGGGCCACTCCTGCAGGTGGGGAGGCTCCAAGTGGGTTCCCTGTCTGACAGTTGTGCTGACGTCTGCATCCTGGCAGGAGACTGCAGGCCTCTCAGCCCAGCAAAATGGGCTTTTTCTGATGCTGTTGAGAGGAAGCTAAATGATTCTCAGCACCTCCCTCACCAAGATGGGCCTGAGAACACTGGGGTTAGAGGCACGAACCACATACTGACCACAGGGGCTGTGTCCAGGGGTGGCCCTCACTCAGCGTCCTTGGCCATCTCTAAAGTCTGCTTACATGACCAAGCCACACTGGGTTGGGGAGCTGTCACTGGCACAGACCGGGACCCCTTCGTCCCCCTCAGCTCAGATTGAACTCACTGAGCCCCAGGGGCCCGCCCTGCTGGTGGGAGAGAAAGGCCTTTCACGCAGGATGGGGATCAAGCCTCAGGCCGCTCAGACCTGACCACGTGGTTCTCAGCATGGCTCGGCCTCTGGGTGCTATGGCCACAGCCCGGAGTTGGCCTTCCCCTTGCCTGGCCCTCACCTGGGGGGCGAGGGAGAGCTGTGCCCACCTCCCATTCGTGGGAGGGCCTGCTGGGGACAGGAGCCCAGCCATGGGACTCGTGCCCTCGCTGCGGGGCACCAGCGAGCGGATGTTCTTAGCGGTCAGTCTGGGTCTACGGCGGGGCTCCGGAGCAGGCGAGCGTGCCGGGTCTCAGCAGGCTCTTGTCCACAGGGATGCCGGGTGCCGGGTGGCAGCCTGAAGCTGGTGCAGCTCTGGAATGACATCCACTACCGTCTGGTCATGAAGAGGCTCGGCGTGGCCACGCTGACCCCGGTGCAGAAGTTCCGGTGCAGGAAGAGGTATGCACCAGCCTTTACTGGTGCTTATTCCCCGGGGCTCCCAAGGGATTTGCCCTCCAAGACCACAGAAGGACTTAGGTGAGTAGAGGCAGGGAGATAAGAGGAAGCAGTGATAGACAGAGGGTAATAAGCTCCACAGCAGCAGGTGCCCTCCTCTCCACCGCTCGGCTGGCTGTGGGGACGCTTTCCGACCTGTGCCCGCAGGGCGAGGACGGGGAGCTGTTCCCAGGACCCAGGCCGAAAGCTGTAGCTGCAGCAGGAGCCACTGCCTGTCGGTGAGGGCCCTGCAGTGAGGGAGGCAGCAGGTGGGCACCCTGACCTCGCTTGCTTCCTGCAGGATGGGTGCCCCTCAGCTCAGCTAATGCCCATGGTCAGGCTCTGCAGGTGCCTGGCCCGGATCCCAGCACGGCCCCTCAGGGCTGCAGGACCATTAAAAGAGAGAGAAATGTGAGGGTCTGCAAGCACCACATGAGATACACATAGCGCTTAAAAGGCCGTCTGGTACACGGTGGCTGCTGGATGGATGTTGATAATAATTACCACGATGACCATTATCAGCACTAAGTACACGTTACGACTACTAGTTATCATCATTACCATCATCACCGTTCGTGGATGAGGACAGCAAAGCACAGAAAAGTCAGTCACTTGCCTGGTTACACACTACAGAGATGCAAAGGCAGGATTCCAGCCTAGACATCGAGACTGGAGAGCCTTTGTTCTTGACCTTGGGTGTCCCCCATTGGCCAGGAGGAGCTGCAGGTCTTGCTCTGAGCTCCTGAAAGCCCAAGTGACAGGAGTTTCTGAGCCATGGGCCTGGTTGATGGAAGAAGAGATGGATTCCTTTTGGATCAGACGGAATTTTTCTCACGGTGCGCGCCAGATATGCCCTCAAAGCCCAGCAGTTAGTCAGCCTTGAGGTCTTCAGGGATGCAGTCAGGTCCCTCCATATAGGCTCTGACAGCCTGCCAGAAGGTGGCTCAGCAAAGTAAATGCCTTGGGGACCAGCATGCAGTGTTTGTGAAGAGGCCCCTGGTTGCTGCGCGTTACTAGAGGTGCTGGGGCCCTGCTGTCCTGGAGCTGCCCGCGGGTGTGGATGATGGACAGTAGACCAGGAAACAAAGCAGATCCTGTAATTCAGAGCAAGGAATGCTAGACGGAACTCGTTCAGTAGAGGACTGTGACTCACTGGTCCTCTGCTTGTGGTCGGGCTGCAGCACAGGGCTGAGCCTGGGGGAGGCCTGAGCACAGGGAAGGCGTGCTCTGGGCATAAGGAGGGGTGACACTGGAGTCACAGCAGGTGGTTAGTGCAGGAGCAGACGTGGGAGGTTCTTGGAGTTTCTGGGAGTGGCCATGGCTGGGGAAAGGGTTGTGTCAGGATTGACTCTAGAGGATTTAACGATAGGTTGAATGTACTGGAGAAGGTAAAGAGAATAAACCTGGCTGCAGGGCTCTTGGCCTGATTGGCAGGGACGTGGTGGTCTCTCACTGGGATGCGCAGGATGGGCTGGGGGACGGTGTGGGGAGCAGGAGATTGAGCTCCACTGGGATGTGTGGGGTGTGTTTTCGATGTTCATGGGGGTTTGTTCAATTGGCATTTGGCTAGCAAATCTTGTATAGACCGGTGCTGTTTGCTTCTATGTCACTTTTTTCTTTTGGAAAAATTCCAGTATACACTCAGCAAAGAGGGCAGCATAACCAACCTCAGCACCCTCATCCCCCAGCTTTAACAGCCATGGCCACTGGTCAGTGAGTGGCACTGGAAACCCTGGTGAAAGTGTGGGGTGTGGGCCCAGGCGACACGAGACCCCACCCTTGTTCAGGGGATGGACCCGGGGACTGCAGCACAGAGTCCTGCAGGGGAGGCGGGTGGCCAGTGAAAGGACAGGAAGTCCAGGGGAGCACAGCAGGTACAACAGAAGAAGCCAGGGGTCTCACTGTTCTCATCCAGGAACCCACCGCCCGCCTCCCTCTGCCCTGACGGCCTCAAGAGCCGGAACTTCCCCAGAGAAGTTCGCCAGAAGCTGCAGGAGTTTGCTTCGGGTGTGAGCACCAACCCCAGCAAGGCCGAGCGGGTAAGAGCAGATGAGAGCGAGGCCCGGCAACCCTCCCCTTAGCCTACCCTCCCCGGTCCTTAGGGGACTCCCACCCTTAGGTGACATCACCACCCTTAGGGGATTGACCCGCATCCTCAGCCGCACCTCCCCGCCTCCCCAGTGGCCTATCTGCCAGGGCGCTGGCGCTCTCCGCCTGCCCTGAACTGCTCTGGGGACGGCGCTCTTTGGCTGGCAGCCGCCTGCACACGTGGCGGGGTTAGTTTCATCACGGGAGTCTTAATACCCCGTCATCCAGTGTGGCTTCAGCAGGTGCTCACTGAGCACTTACCGCGGCTGGCACTCCAGCCGGAGGGATGCACGGGTGAGCTCTCGGGAGCAGGTGGAGGGGGCAGCAGTAAGAGCCTTGCCGCTCATAAAGCTGGCGTGCTCCCTTCTCTCCCGGTCCAATCAGCGGGGCTCTCCCAATGATCGCCCCGCCCCCTCTCTCCCGGGTCCAATCATCAGCAGGGCTCTCCCAGTGATCGCCCCGCCCCTTCTCTCCGGGTCCAATCAGCGGAGCCCTACTGGAGCTCCGTGCTGTGGCCCGTGGTGGTTCGGATCTGGCTCGTGAGGAAGGACAGGTGCCTGATCACAGGGTCGGTCGAGGCCGACGCGCTCTCGCACCGGCCCGGCGGGCGGGCGGTCAGTGGTTTGGTGGCGCCTCGGGAGGGTCCGGTTTGCAAGCCCTGCCGAGCCCTCCCGGCTGCGAGTGGCTGTCGGCCGGGCGGCGGCTTGAGGCGGAACAAGGCCAGAGGCCACGGCGCCGGCCCGCATGATGCCCCGGCCGCCCTGTGTCCCGGCCCGCTGGTCCCGGCCCCGCGTCTCAGGAGCGGGCTGGGCAAGCGGCGTGTTGTTTCGGCGCAGGAGGACCTGGCTTCGGAGACGCGCTTGACCACTGAGCAGATCTACAACTGGTTCGCCAATTACCGGCGGCGCCAGAGGGCCCTTGTGCAGCGCGCGGCGCTAGCCCGGGACTCGGCGGAGGACCGCACCGCGAGGGAGGCCGGCCCGAGCCCCCCGCAGCCCACAGGCCAGCCCCACCTTGGCTCTGGGTGCGTGGACAGGCCTCAGTGGTCGGGTGAGTGACCCCTCTCCCAAAACCTGTGTCTAGGGCTAGGCCGAGGTAGGGTCACTGGTTACAGGACAGGGTCCTCTCCGCCAGCCCCAGCCTGCACGTTTGGTACTTCACCCTGTGGGAAGCGAGATCGCTGAAGCTGAGGGTCAGGTTGGACTCAGGATGGGCCCAGGTGGGGCTGCAGCAGCGTTTTGCGTTGAGAGGTTACTTTGCGGCCAGGGCCAGGAGTCAGTGGGAAGGGAGCCAAGCACTAGAATTTAGGGTGTTCTGGGTTCCTAATTACGGGTGTTGGTTCAGACCAAAGACAGATCAGGGGACAAACAAAGAATACTGGGCAGCCAGCGTGGCTGTTCTTAACCTGCTGGGAAGGAAGCTGGGACCCTGAGCATCACCCAGCTTCTCCTCCTGTCTGATCGGCTTTTAGCAGGACCTGAGGAAAGTGGGTCTGTACAGACCCAGGAGACCACCCAAGGGCCGTGGGAGCCACTGGTCCTGGCCCCAGACTTCTCTGGAGACGAGACCATGCCAAAGTCACTGGCTCCCAGGTACTGCCACCCACGTGGGCCATGGGACCGTTCCCTGTTCAATTCCCCATCTTCAGTGGGAGACCAGGCCTGGAGTGGGCGTAGGAATGCCTGCCGGGCACTGGGACCAGCTCAGTGATGGCGGAGGGCAGATTCAGCTGAGACCCCAGGTACAGGGGAGCCACTGGCAAGGAGCCCACGTCATGGACTCCAAACTTGTTCCCTGGAGCCTGACTCACAGCCTGACTTCACGTAAATTTTGGTGACTGGGGAAAACAGAAAGAAAAACGTGCAGACCTATCTCCTAAAGGCAAACCGGCTGTCTTCGTGGTCTGTGTCTCTCTAGCGTTTGGTATGGTTGGTATATCATTAGGTTAGTAACAGCCGACATTTCTTGAGTTCCTGCTACAGACCAGGCCCTGCCTAACCGCTTTCCCTCACCCTGCTGCCCCTGTGGTGCCGCACAAACTGCTGTGAAGAAAGTGCCGGCCGCAGTGGGACTGAGTCTGAGTGTGGGACCAGGTCCACGTCTGCGTAAACATCAAGCGGTGCCCACTTTTTCCATTTACACTTGTGTTTTAAGCATCTCTCCTGACACTACCTGGGCTGGCACCTCACGTCCAGGCTGGCACTACCCAGGTGTGTGGCCTTAGGCAGGTTCCCGTGACCTCTCAGTGTTGCTTTTTCTCACCTGTGAAATGGGGATAGTGATGGACCCTGCCACGCATGTCATTACACAGATTACAGGGGCGGGGGGTTGTTAACAAAAGCCCAGGAGCACCATCTGAGACACAGGGAGCATTTGGGGAATATTTTAATTCTTTAAATTATTGACTGCTGCCTAACACTCCTTTAAGATCCACCTTCATTTAATCATTCACCTATTAGGTTCTTGCTAATCATTTTCAGCCTTCAATATTGTGGAGCAATGTTTCATTGAAGGGCTTTGTAAATAAACTACTAATGTATCTTAGGTTTCCAGGGATAGTATTTTTTGTGTCTCTGGAACCCTTGTAGCCCCAGGGAGAACTGTGGAGGCAGCGTGATTGGGGTGGACCCCACAGCCATCTGTGGCTGCGTTGGGTCCGGAGCCCAGATTCCCAAACTGGGCTGGAATCTCCTCCCAGGCCCCACTACCCCAGCCTGAGGGATGGTGTTCACTTTGCTCCCCAGGTCTCTGCAGGGTGGTGAGATGTACCAGGAGGGGCCTAGCCACGATCCTGCCACTCTTCCTCCCGTCTTCCCTGGCTCTGGTTTCTGCCCTCTGGCTGCTGGCAGCGACATGCTGGACCCCTCTCTGGGTGCCCCCGTGTCGTGGCTGACATCTCTTGCACTGGAATCCTCCAAGGAAGTTTCCTTCCAGACTAGGCCACTGATCCATAGTCACGGGCTGGACCTCACGATGCGCCCTGCAGATGCTCCTCTGGCTGTGTCCATCACCGCCCTTGGTGAGGCCAGCCCCACAGGTGGGTCTATGCTAGACAGACTATGTGTTTCTACATGAGATGCTTCAGCTGCTTGTATGTTATTTGACGGGGAAGAATTTTGAGGGGCCAGGACTTTCTGCTTGAATCTCTTATATTTGATTAGACCCCAAACCAGGGCAGTTGGAACAGGCTCTTCCCACCAACAGCCTGGATAGTTTTCATTTTATTTTTGTTTTCAAAATAAAATGTGCATGTGACTAAAAAAATAAGATGGTGAGGAAAGAGTTAAAATGAAATGAAATGGCTGCCACCCCTGTACTCCAGTCCCTGTAACTAACCAGTCAACATCTGCTACAACGGAGGAGGGCTGAGCTGTTCAGACCGCTAGCTCTCTCTTCCTAGTTTCTTCCTTAGTTGTAACTGTCACTATAAATACCTTTAAAGAATACGTATTCAGGTATATATTTCGTGCACCAAACACGATAGCATCTTGTGACATCCCAGCTTCTGAGGAGGATGTTGGCGCTGAACTCAGCCTGTCACCTAAATTTCTTAGTCTTCTGTGGTCCCATACAGGTCGTCTTGTAGTTTGTCATTGCCTCCCTTTTTTCTTACATTGTCTGCTTTTATCACATTCCTAACTTCTTGCAGTGTCTTAAGCATCCCCTTTGAAGACTTGCTGCCAGGGCCTCCTTCCTGCTCCCAGTCTGGTGTGGAGCCGTCATCCCAGGAGCACCTTTAACTGCTTCCCTGGGTTTGCTTCAGCGTTTCCTTAATTGCAAGGCTTGTTCTTTCTTTCTTGACTCTTGTTATGTTAGAGAATGTCTTTAATTAACTCTATAAGAAAGGGTGCCTGCAAGGTAGTGTCTGTTTCCTTGCATCTTCTGAAATTGTCTTTAATCCGCCCTCAAGTTTGATTAATGACTTGTCAGGGACAGAATTCTGAGTTTAAAATACTTTTTACCTTAGAAATTTGAAAGCAACATAGCATCCAATTATAGCATCCAATGTTGTCATTTTAAGTTAGATGTCATTCTGATGTTCACGTATTTTTCCTTTATTGGAGCTTTTTATTTTTGAAGTCTTGGTGTTCTGAAATTTCACAGTGATGGTCCCAGGTGTGAGTCTTTTGAATTCACTTTGTTGTTAAGCTTTTCGATTTAAAGAACCAGAGAACAAGGTATTCTTTAAGCTCTGGGCACTTTTTGTGATTTTCTTTGATAGTTTCCTCCTTCCAGTTCTCTCTTTAGAGCACAAATGTTATTTGGATGTTGGAGATCCTGGACCAATCTCCCAAAATGCTTACCTTTTTTAAAAAATTTCTTTTTTATTGTATGTGCTTTTGTCTTAAACTTTGTCTTCTGATATTTTGACAATTATACATTTTAAGAGAACTCCAACCTCTCTTTTCTTTTTTTTTAAATTTTATTTATTTATTTATTTGGCTGTGCCGTGTCTTAGTTGCGGCACGTGGGGTCTCTAGTTGTCGCCTACAGGCTCTTAGTTGAGGCATGAGGGATCTAGTTCCCTGACCAGGGATTGAACCTGGGCCCCCTGTATTGGGAGCATGGAGTCTTAATCACTGGACCACCAGGGAAGTTCCCCAAGCTCTCTTTTCTTATTTCTGATTTTCCTTTCTTCATAGATCATGTTACTTGTTTTTGTTTTTTTAATAAGTTTTTAAAAATAAATTTATTTATTTAGTTTTGGCTGTGTTGGGTCTTCGTTGCTGCACACGGGCTTTATCTAGTTGTGGCAAGCGGGGGCTACTCTTCGTTGTGTGCGGGCTTCTCGTTGAGGTTGCAGAGCATCTGCTCTCGGTGCATGGGCTTCAGTAGTTGTGGCTCGCAGGCTCTAGAGCACAGGCTCAGTAGTTGTGGCGCACGGGCTTAGTTGCTCTGCAGCATGTGGGATCTTCCGGGACCAGGGCTCGAACCTGTGTCCCCTGCATTGGCAGGTGGATTCTTAACCACTGCACCACCAGGGAAGCCCCGATTATATTACTTTTTATAGATGCAGTATCTTATATTTCTCCGAGTATCCTAGTTAGTAGTTTCAGAAAATGTGCTTTCTTGCCTGAAGGGGGGAATGTTGGGGTTGTGGATTCAGGCCCTTCCTTGAACAGAGGAGGAAGAGGTGCCCCAAAGAGGAAGAGCCTGGAGACTCATTTCTCTGAGGCAGCTTTTCCATCTGATCTTTGGTCTTTGATTTCAGAGACCTTTTCCTGTCCATGTTTACTAACAAGGCTGGAGCTGGGATGGGCAGTGGCCAGCCTCATACTGGGAGGAGGGAAGCTGGTCTTCACACCGTGTCCAGCCTATGTGAGGGGTGTGTTCTCTGGGAATTGGAGAGCTCCCTGCTGGTTGCCTGAGCACCTTGCTTTCCCTCCCTCCCTGCAAACCTCTCAGGGTCCTTGGCCCCTGCTTATGCCCCAGCTTCCCTTCAGACAGCCCCCACCATGGGATAAGACCTGTGCCCTGCATCTGCAGAACATGGACATCTCCCACCTGCCAATTACCCTTCCCATGACACTCCCTTTGTTCTAGGCTTCGGGCTTTTTATTTCTGTTTTTCTTGGAGGAAGAAGATAAAACCCACTGATCTATTCTGTGTAAACTGGAAATGTTCAAATTAGCAGTTAACCATATTTCCTGGACCTCAGACTATCTGTAAAGTTCTGCAGGAAAGGGGAAACAGCAGAAGGCGGAGGTAGAGTCATGCACCAAATGGTTAGGAAGGTCTCGGCTCTGGCAGACAGGAGGGAGGACTGTTGTTTGGGGTCTGAGATCGGGGATGCATGCTAGTTTTACCACCTGGATAGACTTAGGGCAGCAATGGACCTTCCTTCTTACCTCACTTTGCTCCTAAACGTCTGTCGACCCAGAATTGATCACGTCCACAGGGGCTTGCCTTTTAGGGTGAAAGACAGACACGCTGAGAGATTTTCTACAATATTTTAAGTAGAGAGAAAAGGCAAGGGAAGGTAGTAACACCTGGCACTGCAGTGAAATCATGGTGAAACCCAAGGTGAAAGCGGGGGGCAACGGCCGTGGGCTGGGCCAGCCTGTGGTGAACGGGGACCACCGCGGGGTCTCTCCTCAGACAGCCGTGGTGGGCGTAGGGTGGACTGGGGTGCTGAGCCTTTGTTTGGCACTGGGGCTGGCATGAGATCTAGAATGACAAAGAGAAATTTGAGGTCAGCAAAACTTGACCTTGTTTTGGTTTTTGGGAGCCTGCAGAGGCCACTGAGATCAGCAGTGGTGGCTGTTCTTCCCTCAGCGCAGGAGCCGAGGCTGGGGGCTGCCTCTCCACGGAGGCCTGTGTTGTGCTGCACGTAGACTGTGCTCCCTTCCCCCAGCACTGGGTTGTGGGATTGCTTCCCGTGCAGGATTAGCTGACCCTCCCAGCAGCAATGCCCGGAGCACATACCTGGAGGAGGGTCCAGGTACCAGCGGTGGCCAAGCGGAGCCACAGGCGAGCGGCTTCCTGGTGCCCCGGCTTCCACTGCAGGCTCCCGAGTTCACCCTCACCCAGAGGTAAGCTGCAGAGCCACAGGGCTCAGGTGACACTTCCTACGGGCCGTGGGCAGGGTGCCTGGTGCACAGACTCACCATCTCCAACGGTGCAGAGTGCGTCCTTTCCTTATGGATTTCTGGAAACCTCAACAGTCCCCCATCCTACATCTACTGAAAGAAGGTGGTACTCTCTCCCTCAGACAAGCATTGGAGCAGATACGGGCGTCCGTTCTGGGGTGGTGCTTAGGCCTTCACGCGTCCCCAGAGCTCTCCCTGGGCCCCAGCAGCCTCTTTCAGGCATTTTCTTTTCCCCAAAGGCTTTTAGCTTCTGGACAGCATCAAGATCCTGATTGTATATTCCAAATTGGAGTTTTAAAGGGGCTTGGGACAGCCATGGCAGCGTCCAGAGGCTTCACAGGAGGCGATGTCGGGCCAGGGGTCCTCCGGTGGAGAGGGAATCTACGATGGGGACCGCAGGACAGGGTCCCCAGGGTTCGGGGTCTCCCAAGTCTGGGAGCAGAAGGCCAGGTACCCAGTGAGGGAAGAATTACTGGGGGACATGGGAGAGAAGGGGAGGAGCCTCCCAAGTCAGAGGCTCTGCTTGTGGAAACAGCCAGATGGTGGGAAAATTCAGACCATGCTGATGGACTCACTTTTCCATTTATGACCGGGAGCCACACAGAGCAGCCACAGGGCCGCCCACGGCCTGCTGGGCCCCTCCACTGGCTGTGTCACCCTTGGACTCCAGTGCCCCAGCTCATCCTTGCTTTGATCTGGTAACCTTGATTCCTTGTTTAAAAACTGCTTCATTGGGATGTAGTTGGCATAAAGTAAACCAACATGTTTAGACGGTGCACAGGACAGTTTTCCGAGCGTGACTTACGTATCCTACAAACCATAGCTGTGCTGCTAGTCATGGGTCACGGGGCTCTTCCCACCCCTGCCACCCCAGGACCGAGGGCCTGCTTTCTTTAGCTGCGTTTTCTAGAGTTCCGTATAAGTGAACTCATACAGCGTAGACTCTTTTTTGGGGTATGGCTTCTTCCACTCAGCCTGACTCCTGTGAGACCTGCCCCTGCTGCCGTGTGTGTCCGCACCCCTTCCTCTTCATGGCGGAGGCCGAGCCCTTGGTGTGGATTGTCGTCACCTGTTGGCGGGCATCTGGGAGCTCCTGGTTTGGGACCGCTGTGCACGTTCCCGACGCGTGGTGGCCTGCGTGTTTGCCCTCGTGTCTCTGGGGATGTGCACGTGGCGGTGGGATGAGTAGGTCACAGGGTGAGTGTGGTCTGACTTTGAGGGACCGCATGATATTGTCCCGAGCGGCTGCATCTGCGTCCCCTGCCGCCTCCCCGGATTTGGTCCTAAGGACCTCTGGGCTCCGTCACACCTCAGGCCTGTTCCTTTTCTTCCTTCACATCTCTGCTTACCATCCCGTCCTCCGTGAGCCTGCGCTGATGTGCTCTCTGACTACCTGAGCCACCTGCTCAAGGTGTCACACAGGCCCCTCCAGCACCCTGCACACCTGAGGGCCCTGCAGGAGGAGGCCGTTCCCAAAAGAGAGTCCGGCACCAGGAAGGGCTTCTGATGGGCAGAAAGCTCTCAGGGTGTGGCGCTCACAGTAAACAGTGTGAGCCTCAAACAGGGCCTGGAAAAGGGCCTGTCCTGACACTGTCCCTTTTCCAGCCCCCCGGAGCTGGCCCCGGCCCCGCCTGCCTTCCCTGGCCCCGTGCCAGCCATGGACCTGGGCCAGCCCATGCCCTCCAGCCAGGTGAGGCCTTCCTATGAGGTACCGTGGGTTTCCCTCCTAACTCCTGGGTCCTCAGCTTGGGACTTTGGAGTGAATAAAATGGACAGAGTTGAACATGGGGCAGGGATTCCTCGAGGCTGGACTTCGGTGGAATGAGAACTGGAGGCAGGTGCCATGGGGCGGAGTCCAGAGGGGGCGGGTCCCAGGATCAGGGTGACCCGGATGGGAAGGCAGAGCCCACAGAGGGCACCTCCATGTGTGATGCTGTGTTGGCATTCCAGGTGCAGTGGCCCGATGGCCAGACCTCCAGCGACGCCTTCTGGGGAGCCAGGATGCTCCTTGAGCTTTCAGGGGGCAGCCTGGGCTGAGCTGCCCCTCGGGAGCCTGGCCAGCGCTCCAGGGGAGCAAGTGTGGAATCTGGTAACACAAGTTGCAGAGCTCTGTCCCTACAGAAGGAGGAGGCCCCCAGAGTTCCCTGGGGGCTCTGCTGAGAAGCACTAAGGGCTGCCATGTTTGAATAGTTTGGTTGGCAACTCCCTGTGCTGCAAGAAGCATCTGAGGAACATTTGTGAAGTCAGAAGTCCAAGGTGGGTCCGTCCTACTCGGGCAGCAGCAGTTTGCAGTCAAGCTCCTGGGCAGGCAGGCCCCTCTCCAGAGAGGAGGGTGTGGCACTGCAGCCACCCTCCCGCCCAGCCGCGTGGTGAGTGCGGCCCACAGGCACGCGCACCGCAGGAGAGTGCTGGCTGGGGCGCGGCGCCTTCCCCTCGCTGTTGTGATCCGTTGTGTTTGCCGACCAAGTGTTCTGTTCAATTAAAGTTTATTGTTCTGACGCGCCCCTCCCCCATTCACTTAACTGTCCCGGACACCTGCCCCTGCCAGGCCTGGCCCCCATTGCACAGCGCGAGGGCACTGCTCCACGCATCAGGACCTGGTGAGGGATATTCGGCTCCTTTCCACCAGCTCCGTGTTATAAGCAGCGTCCCGTGGGCATCTCTGCGCTCTGCCCCTTGCCTGGTCATTTTGCCCCGGGAACGAGGAATTGCCCCCAAGGTGGAAGCGGTGTGCTGAGCGCACAGGCCAGGGGCTGAGCTTTGGCACCCGGGACTGTCCTCCCCGGGGATGGGCCCTTGACCCTCACCTCCCCATCCTGTTGGTCGACAAAAGTGGTACAGCGGGGAGCAAAGTCAGGTTTGTGCCCTCGGGGCTCACAGGAGAGTGGGGAGGGGCAGAGGACCACGGGGGCGCTTCCAGGTGCTTGCTGGGGAGTGGGATGAAGTGGGAGCAGCTGAGAGCCTGGGACGCCTGAGCGGACACTGAGAGCTCCCCGGGAGCGGTGTCTCAGCTGAGACCACCAGCACTCCTGCATCCCGTCACGTCCCACCTTCCTTGCCAGAACCACAAGCAGGGCCGAGCATCACGAGTGACAGGGGTGCCACGTGGACGGCCGGAAACTCGGACCTTTCAGTTTGAGAACATTTTCTTATTTTGAAACAATTGAAAACTGGCCAAAAGTTGAAAATGGGGTACAAAGATCTTTTTTCCCTTGAGCCATTTGAGAACAAGTTACTGACCTGCTGCCCCATCATATTCCCCTAATACTTTTATGTGCTTCCTTCAGATAAGGAATTCTACATGTGCACAGCACCTCCATGGAAATCAGGGAATCAGTCCTGGTGCTTTACTGCCTCCTAATTTGCCAGACCCCATGAGAGTTCAGGTCGTCATCCCAGTAATGCCCTGGATGTGAGAGAATCCAAATCTGCCCATAGCACTGGCTGCCTCTACTCAACAGGGCGTTCAGTGCCCTTCAGCCTGGGACAGTCCCTGGGTTTGCCTGGCCTTCCATGACCTCGGCTTGAGTATTGCAAGCTGGTTACTCTGCAGAACGTCCCCCAGAGTGGCCATGTCTGACGTTCCCTTGTGATTTGGAGTTTGCATTTGGACGGAAGATCCCAGAAGTGACGCTTGGTCCTTACTGCGTCTTCTGGGCGGCGCGTGTCCTTGTCACTCACCCCACTGCTGATGGTGTGCATCTCCATCACCTGGTTAGGGTGTTGCCGACCAAGCTTCTCCACTGTAAAGTTCCTCTTTTTCTCTTTGTGTAAGTATTTTAGGGGGTGGTTCTTTGAAGCTATGTAAATAGCCTGTTTCTCATCGAATTTTCTATTAACTAATTCATTGGTTTCCCTCATGTGCTTACCTAATTCTCAGAATTCGTGAACACTTTACTCTCCCTTTTACCCCAGGTGTGGGATCTCAGACGTCACCGACGTTCCCCGCACATGCACACAGTGTACACCTCGCCGCCAAGAGTCACTCTCCAACTTTATGACTCACCCTTCACCCAAAGGGTGATTGATGTAAATAACTGAGCTCCGCAATGCGTTGCGCCCACTCTTCACCCGCGTGAAGCACGCTCTTCAGGCGCACTCGCCCTCGTTCAAATTCTGCACGACATGTCGGCACAATTAGTGAACGTGCTTTAGGGTTAGGGGTTAGGGGTTATGATGCCCTGGGCTGCTATAGGCTGTGCCCTCCTCGACCTTCCCAGGAAACATGTAGAGCTCTGGGCCTGTCCTGGTGTCCTGTGGCCAGCAGACCCTGGTTTCCCTGGGTGGGGACTGGTCACAGTCAGAGGCGGGACTCTGGTGAACGGGTCTCATGAGGACCCCCAGGGCATTTTCCTCCCTCCTACCCTTGGCAGACACTGGGCTCCATCCTGAAAGTCCCAGAGTCCTGACTCAGCCAGCTGCATCAGGTCTGCTTTGGAGGAAATGGACTAAAGTCTCTGGAGCTGACCCTTGACAGAGCGGACCTCCTGCGGAGGGCCACCCATGCCGCGTCAGATGTAGGGAAGGAGGCAAGAGGCTCGCCCCTCCTCCACAGAGCACCTGGAGGGAGGGGGCTCTGCCCTCCGCGTCCTGCCAATCAGGCCTCCTGCCCACCACTTCCCTTCCTGCTTCCTGGCTTGACCCCAGGCCCTTCCGAGAAGAGGGTGTTGGCCCACAGTCTGTCCTGCTTGCCCTTCCTGAAAGGGCCAGCCTAAGCCAGGGGACATTGGTGAGATGCAGTGACCAGGCAAGAGTGCCTCTTTCTGTGTCTCCACTACTGAGATGAAGACGCAGATAGCGGCCATTCCAACCTGCTGATGGCTGGGGGAGGGGCCCAGAGGACGGTGAGGGGTGGGGTCTGGCTACTCCCGGGTTTTCTGGGCTCCAGGAACGGGGTGGGGGGGGCGCAACCAGCTCCAGGGAGCCCCCTCATCCTCCCATGGCCCCCGGAGGCCGAGAGCTGTGTCCAGAGCTCCCAGACAGGGCCAGAGTGACCAGCCAGCAGTGGCCTTGGTCTGTCTGTGAAGGGCCCTGCCTCTACCCTCACTCACCATGGTCTGGAGAGAAAGGGACAGAGCAGAGGGTGCCTGTATCCGTCCCTTAGGGCTGTTGTAACAAAGTACCACAAGGGACTTCCTCGCGGTCCAGTGCTTAGGACTCCACACTCTGACTGCTGAGGGTGCGTGTTCAATCCCTGGTCGGGGAACTAAGATCCCACAAGCCGTGCGGTGCAGCCGCAAAACAAAGCAACGAGGGGTCACAAACTAGGTGGCTCAGAACAGCAGAAATCTGTCGTCTCGTGGCCCTGCAGACTGGAAGTGTGACATCTGGGTGTTGGCAAGGCCTTGAGGGCACCAGGGGCAGGATCTGATTCAGGGCTCCCTCCAGCTTCTGGTAGCTCTTGTCTTGGGACAGCATAGCTGCGGTCCTCACTCACAAGGCATTTTCTGTGTGTGTGTGTTTGTGTGCGCGAGTGTAGTGTGGATCCGCTTCTGGAGCCGACCCCTGGGGAGCCCGGGCCTGTGTGTCTGTAACAGCATCCGCGGGGCTCGTGCGGCTTGACCTGGGCCCCTGCGGGATTACACAGCTGGGAGCCCTTCTGTGTGGCCGGACCGTGTTCATCTGAGTCACGCACTTGGTGCTGGTGGCGCCTGAGCGCCACGCCACTCCAAGGCTGTGTCGTTGTGGGTGAGCCATGCCTGCCCTCACTCGTGGTCCCGAAGACACCGCAGTGTCCTTCCCCTGAGCAAGATGCCACCCTCTGGTGGCCTGCGGAGCCCGTGCTGTCCCCAGCCGGGACTCGGGGGACAGGGTCCGGGAAGGCAGAGCGCGGGCGTCGGTCTTGGACACGGGCACGGAATCTCGTCCTTGGGGCTTTGCCCCAGGGTTTCTCTTTATTTTCTCACTAGAATTTCATCAGGGCTCCAGTCGACCCTTGAGCCAGCGGGGCTGGGGTGCCGACCCTCTGCCGTCAGAATGGAGTATGACTGACGGTCGCCCTCCATCACCCTGGTTTCGCGTTGGTGGATCCGGTCTGCAGCATTTTCTATTTAAAAAAATCCACACGTGAGTAGATCCGAGTGGTTCAAACCCGAGTTGTTCAAGGTTCAACGGTATTTTACGAAAGCATCCCCGCATTAAGGCACTGTCACTCAGGGCACACAGCATTTTTCGTACAGAAGAGGGTCATAGTGGTACTTCCGAAGGGCGGTGCGTGCTCCAGGGACCGGCGGCCCCACCAGCCACCCGAGGGCCAGCGCCCCTGTGTTCTTGCCCTCGTGAGTGTTCTGATGGCCCTTTCTTGTTACAGTGTTGATGCCGTTGAACACGTTAATCGACACGTTGAAAAGGAGGTGTGTTAAAACTCACAACATTAAGTTTAAATACAGTCTTTACACCAAAACGAGAATATATGTACATTTTTCCTTTCTGGCTTTAATGGAAGTAAGCTCATTGACAACTTTTTCCTTTTGTTGAGAAAGTCAGTTTAATAGGCAGCATATTTGTAATATTACATAAAGTATGTCTGTTCTGTAAACAGTGACATCCTACACTAAATGAAATACGTAAGCATATCAGACTTTGTTATTAAAATCAGAATTTGTTAAAGGTCACTTAACACTCAGCTATTAACTGTGAACCCAAATGGTCCGGGGTCTTTTCTAGTGGGAGATTTCTAAGCACCATTCCTAGCTTTTCTATGCTAATTGGTCTGTTTACATTGTTCTTATTTTTGGGTCCATTTTGTTACTGTGTATTTTTACTAGGAAATCACCAATTTCTTTTAGGTTTCCAATCTGAAGCAACATTTCTTTTATTTAACTTTAATTTCCCCTCTCTTTCTAGTTTTCTACAGAATTGTCACAATTAATGAGCACTACTGAAACATTATTATTAACTGCAATCCATATTTTATTCAAGTTCCCTTCCTTCTACCTTTTTCTGTTCCAGAATCCCATCCAGGCACCACATGACATGTGATCATCATGTCTGTTTAGGCTCTTCTGGGCTTGGACAGGTTCTGAGACCCTCGTTTCGATGACCATGACAGGGTGGAGGAGGGCTGGGCAGGTACTCTGTAGGCTGTCCCGCACTGGGATTTACTTAGTGTTCTTCTCATGGTTAGAGAGGTGTTACGGGTTTTGTGGAAGCAGATCACAGAGGTCAGGGGCTTTCCCATCACTTTATATCAAGGCAGTAGGCTCTCGAGACACGTATCACTGTTACTGTTAACCTTGGTCACCTGGCTGAGGTAGTTTGTCAGGTTCCCGCTGCGTTTTGGAGCCTTTCCTGACAGCTCCAGCCCATCCTGACCACTCCCCTCTCTGAGTTTCTGTAGCTCTGATCTTCAAGTCACATGTTGCTGGTCTGCTTCCTTCCTGTAGTATCTGTTCTCTTGGAATCCCATGGCTGGGAGTCTCCAGAAAGTTGATAGTTTTCAGGAGGAGAGAATATTCTGCTGTACCCTCCTGTCCCTAGCTCGGTACTGGACTCATGGTAGGAAGGTGATGTATTTAAATCAAGCTTCTGATACCAAGTTCCCCTGCTGAGTTTATGATTAACCTTTCTTTACAAAAGTGTATCCCTTTTCTTGTCCTGCCCCTGTTCCCCTCAGGATTGAGGAGTATCAAAGAAAAGGGGTGGGGGGCGGGAACTGGTCAGGACCCTGCAGAGCCCTTCTGGGTTCAAAAGACCCTCCATGTCCCCCATTTCTTGTTTGCAGAGAAAGGCTTTACTCTCCTAGGCCTTTCCTGAGTTCTGAAGAGCGGACACATGTAGTTACTAATTAGGGAAGATAGGGAATGCAGAAACGAAGTTAAAGCAGGCCCAGATGGTGTCAGAGGAAACACCAGGGGCCAACCAGGAATTAAAATTGCTAACCCATCACATAGGCGCTAAGTAAATAATAAAATGCCTCAACCGTGGCCTTTGTTCTCTCCTAGAAACAGGTTAAAGAACGACGAGACCATGATTTTCTAGTTTGCTTTTCAGGGACATGAAGCTCAATCACAATCACCAATGACACATCGAGTCATAGGATGGCGCCGGGAAGCCTGCAACTGAGGTCTCATCAGGAAGCTGAAATCACCAAGACCCCCTCTCATTTACCCTTTTTGCCTTTAAAGACCTTGCACCTGGCTAGCCAGCAAGATGGACCTGAGACAAACCTGTATCCCCCATCTTCTGGACTGGTGCACAGCCCAGGTCTGGCCGCTTGTCAATATTCCAGAGGCAAGTGCTGGTCGGAACAGAAAAGTTGCTTTAATAAGAAAGCCGGCAGTCTAGGGAGAAGGCAAACTCATATCCAAAACCAACTCCAAAGAGTTTGCTCAGCCACAAAAAAGGTGAAGTGATCTCAGTTAATCACTGAGGTAGGAGGTCCGAGTCGACCCACACCCCACTGTGTGCAGGCGTGTGGACTCCTTGTGACCTTTCTTTAGATGCTATCCTGCTCCGTTTGCTCGTGAGGTTACTGAAGGCCAAGCTGGGGAAAAGGTCCAATCATCTGTTGATTACTTATTTATTTATATTTCTTTAATCTAAGGAAAGAACCAACAGGTTAGGCAAAGTATTATGTGATCAAAACATTTGGAAGATGTGCTTGGGTTAGTGAGAATATAGCTTTGCTGAAGTGGTAGGACAAATGGGGCCTCCTGCAGAGAGCTCTTTCCTGACAAAAGCTGCTTAAGGTTAATAGAACTCTCTCTGCTCCAAACGCGGGTGTTTCCATTTGTTTGGCCTCATTTGCGCGTCAGGCACACGAAGTTGGGTCCAACACTTCTGGGTCAGTGGCTTTTGACTAGGAGATGGCACGCTTTTCTCATGTCATAATCCGAGGGCATGGAGCACGTCTGATAGGCCAGAGACCAAGAGGACAGATTGGGCAGGTCCCTTTGGCAGATGTCGTGCTTTGCTTTCTTTTAAGCAGAATCTCTTCCTGACCCTTAGCACCTTTACCCCACTTCGCTCACTCTGCCCGCAAAAGATCTGCCCGGTGAAATCTTTGATCAATTGTTTGGGGACAGAAGGGCGAGAACCTTCTCTTGGTGCACACGACCCCCCAAATGCTGATAATCCCAGAGCAGCTGTCTTTGAAGCAAGGGCATGAGGAAGGCCAGCCACAGAAGGCTTTGTTTTGTTGAGTGGAGTTGACGTGGCCCAGCAGTGGGCTCGTACGTCTGTGGCACAGAAAGCCCAACCCCTGCAGCGGGAGTTTGCAGCAAAGTAAGGGCTTATGGCACCAAGCAAGAGAGTGGGCGACAAGCCTCGGATCCACTCCAACTTGACCGTTTTTAAAGGGGAAGAAAGGGGGTTAATTATCATCTTGTGACACATTTTTTAAAAAATATTTTTTATTTAGCTGCTCTGGATCTTAGTTGCAGCACACGGGATCTTCGTTGCGGCCTGCGGGATCCTTAGTTGCGGCCTGCGGGCTCTAGTTCCCTAACCAAGGACCGAACCTGAGCCCCCTGCACTGGGAGTGTGGAGTCTTAACCACTGGACTACCAAGGAAGTCCCCTTGTGACAGTTCTTAGTCGTAGTTTCGGGGCTCAGGATGTCTCTGGTTTGCCACTCTGGAGATCCATGGCTTGGCCGTCTGTGAGCTCATCTTGCCCTGGAGAAAAACAACCACGACTTTGTATGTTGATGATGAGACCTCATCTGACTCTGGGGGGTGAGTGCTCAGTGAGCAAAGGATTAGGTCAGAGGGGACAAGAAAGGGAGTAAAGTTTTGGACAGAGAGGCTTATCATCAGCATGGCAGGGGAGCTCGGTTTTAGGGGGACTTGGTTTCACAGAGAGCTGCTTGTGAGAACAGAGATGAAGGGGGACTGCAGGGGAAGACAGAGGGAGACCCAGGGTTCTGGTAGTGGGAGAAGAACTTTTGCAGGTAAGACCTTGGAGAACTAAGGAGGAGAATCTGAAAGCTTCGCTGATGTTGTGGAGGGAGGAATTTCCCTCTACGCTTCTAGGTTCTTCTGGCTGGTCTAAGATTTAAACTGACATGAGACAGATTAACAGGAGGAAGTCACACAAAAGTTTAATAAAACGTATGCTTGGGAGAGACCCAAGAAAACTGAGTAACTCTCCAAAATGCTGGAAACCATCACCTTTTTTTTTCCCCCAGAAATAATGTATTTATAAACACAGAAATGGTTACAACAAAGATGGCCGTGACGAGTGGGTACGTATATATTTTTATATATATATATATATATATATATATATATTTATAAATAAATCCTTGTCCAGCAACTGACTGTGGCACCTAAGGAGGTAAGTCCAGTCCTTGCATTTGCCCCAAACCCTCCCTTCTCTGCAGCCCCCCCGGTTGTGGGGTTTCACAAAAAACCCGCAGCTCCTCAGGCTGGGGACGGGGACACTTAGCACAGGGCCTCGGCTGGCAGAGAAGGGGAGGAGCTCCAAGGAGAACCATCACCCACACTTCTAAGCCACCCTTGACCAATTTGGGGATCTCCAGCCCTTGGGGACCACATCTCAGCCCTTGCCCCTTTAAGAATAAAGGCAGTCTGACTGCCTCCATGTCCTTCCAGCATTAGGTAGGAAGTGACTGGAGATCGCGAGGGGAAGGAAGCGGCTCCCAGGGACGGGCACAGCAAGAACACAACAGGAGGCTGCTTGCATTTAGGGCTCCCTCCTCTCTGACGTCTGGGAGTGCCAGCCTCTAGTCCTCCATCAGCCCGAGCTTGGAGGATTACGAGGGTGAGGAGAGAGAAAGTGCCCACGCTGGAAAAGTCTCTATGAGGTCACAGCAAACCCCTCCCCCGAGCACCAACCCCAATGTTAAAAGCCATGCTTGGGCGGGGAGGCTGCCGGATTTCCCTACCAGCTCAGTACTCCACAGCCATTCAGGAGGGCTGACGTTCCTTCTGAGAGAGGCTGAGAATAAGGATGGTATCCTGTGGGGGAAGGCCGTGCCTGAGGCCCAAGGAGATGGAGCCGTGGCCTGTCAAGGAAGAAGAGGACTTTTCCCACCGAGAGGAGCTGCAGAAAGAGGGGACCAGAATGGCTTTCCCCTCTACCTGGCGGACGCAGCACAGGTCTCCACGAGCTGGCCAGGTGCTCCAGCTGGACGGTGCTGCTGGTGACAATGAGGCAGAGGTCCTCGTGACGCTCCGCCGTCTTTAGGGGGTTGGGTCAAAGGAACACTGCGGGGAGGGTTGGGGGGCTGCGGCGCTGCGAAGCCTGGGGGGCCTGGGCCTCAGGGCAGGGCGAGAACAGATGTGCATCAACAAGGGCGAGGTCAGCTGTCCCCGGAGAAGGGCTGAGGGGCTGGCTCCACTCCCTGCCCCACCTCGCTGGCTGTGCGGCCTCGGCGCGCCTGCCCTCGGGCATCAGCGTGGACAGAGTCCAAGTCAGAGCAGCTGACCCCACAGAGCCAGGCGTCCGTTACCCAGAATATCACGGTGGTACCCGTGCCGTGGACAGGACTGCGGACTGCTGGAGTCTTCTGTTCTCAGAGGTGGAGGAGAGAAGGGGGTCAATCAAGGGCTCCCGGTTTGGTCATCACGTCCCTCTCAGGATCCCTGCGACAAAAGCCTCGTCAGCTCAGACCTCCCGAGCTTCAGCTCCCGTGAGTGTCTCAGCTCTTGCCCCGCTCACAAGCCCTGCAGGTGGTCCCTGACCTCTCTGAGAAGACAGCATTGACCCTCACAGAGGAAGGAGGTGGTGGTGGCTATTGAGGTGGCACCGTGGCCACTAAGAACCCCTGGGGCCGAGAAAAGAAGCGGATGCTGGAACCAGGGCTCCCTCTGTCCTCTCCCCGGACGATGACGACGACCGTCAGAGACAGCCGGATGTGCTCCCCGACGTTCTACTCGAAGGCAGAGATGCGGGTGCCCTCCAAGTCACACACCGAGACCAAGCCCCACAAGTGCCCATGCTGTTGCAGCCCCTCGCCAGGAGCTGCTACCTGGCTCAGCACGCGTGTATCCACTCAGGGACCAAGCCCAGGGGTGTCACTTCCGTGAGAAGTCCTTCCCGCAGCCCTCTCACTCCAGCCGCACGCCCGCAGGTGTGCACACCCAGGTGTGCACTGCCAGGATGTGAGAACACCTCCACACAGCTCGAACCTGCAGTCCCACGGGCCGCGGCGCGACAAAGGTAAACCCTGCCAGGGCCACAGCTGTCACCGGGCGCGCTCGGACACAGCCTTGCTGGAGACGCCCCCGTCCACGCACACCGTGAAGCAAGGTGTACACCTGCGCAGTCTGCAGCCGGGCCTACACGCTGGAACCACACCTGACGCAACACATGATGCGCAAACACATCCCTCCTGATTTCCTCCAGCGGTGGCCCAGGCCCAGGCCCTCACCCTAAATACCATCCTCGGCTAAAGACCAGAGAGCCCGTGGGAGAGGGTGATTCGCGACCTCGAAAGGGAGGAAGGCAATTCACACGGAGATAGAAAAGCAAACGCTTTGTAAACAAACCGCTGGGCTGCACTCCGCAGGCCTGCAAGCCCTGGGCCTGCCCAGCCTCAAGACCAAAGAGCGAGCCTGGAGTCAGCGACCACCGCGGAGACTTCAGTGGTTTACTGGCTGGGGGATCTCACACGTGCAAAGCAAAGTCCGGGAGCGACACCCCTCCGTGTGCAGCAGGCGGCGGGCAGGACAGGCACCAAGCTTCCCGCTCTGCCCGGTGAGGGCACAGGCTGAGAGCTGAGGTAACCTGCAAAGGCCCGAGGGCGGGGGCCTGGCCAGACTGGCTTCCGTGCGGCCCGTTGCACCCCGAAAGCCCGCTCTGCCGCCCTCCCACCCCGACACAAACAGGTGAGCCACGGCAAGCTGGACCGAAGGCTTTGCAGTGTTCTAAAAAATTACCGTCTAACTATGCAAACAGACACCAAGTTTTAACAGCAGAGGGAGTTTTTTTTATGGCGATACTCAGTCGGCCCAGCACCGCAGGCATGACTCCCGGTCTGCGCCGGGTCCTGCAAAGCACCCGTGCGAGGCGCGGCCATAACGGGCGCCGGCAGCTTGCCAGCCGCGGCCGCTGAGGCGGCTGGCGATCGCTTTTTCAAACAGCACGTGCAGACCTGTGTCCACAACTACTTTACTTTCGTGGAACAGGATCCTGGAGGCGAGGGTTAGGGCGCGTTTTCAGTCGATGCTGCCAAACCGCTGTCCGCAAGGGTTGAGACAACCTGCAGAGAACTGCCGCGCTCCCGGCGGAGGGTCTGGCCCGCTTCTAGCTCTTTCCTCCCGGCAGGGCTTCCAGGGCGCCCGCCAGGGGACGCGCTCTCGCCGCCGCTTCCGAGCCTCAGCGCCTCGTCACGGGCTCCTGCCTCGGGGCCCCACGTTTCTTCCCGTCGCCACTGGCAGGAGGCCCGCGACCCCGCACCCTTCGAGCGACCCGGGTGTCCCCCAGCGCCGACAGCCCCGCCCCACGCTGCTCCAGGAAGGGCGGGAAGGAGGCCAAGGGCCGAGCTCATGGAGAGGGTCCTGGAGTTCGGGAAGGAAGTGGGTTCGGGGGGCACCCCGAACACTGACGGGACCCGGCCCGGCGGGGACAGAGGGGGCGGGGGGCAGGCGGCTATGCCCTGCGTCCTGCCCGGACACCTCCGTCTGGCCGTGGCCCTGCGCCGCCGGACCTCTCCCGGCGCCCTTCTCCCCGCGGGGCCCGAGAAGCCTCCCCGGCGGCCGGCCCCGGACGCCGGACTCAGTCACCGTCGCCCGGACGACCCCCTCGTTCACTCACCTTCATCCGCACGCCACCAACACATCCCAGCCAGGCGCCCGGGGCCGCTTCCGCGCTCGGCGCGCACGTGCTCCGCCCGCACGTCCGGGGAGGCGGCGGGAAGGCGCGGTTGATACAGAGTATCCAGGCCTCCGCCAATCCCTGCAAGGGCCCCGCCCGATGACCCCCGCCCGTGCCCTGCGCCCCCTAAGTCCCGGGGCCTGCGGTTCCGCCCACCTGGGTTCGGGGCATTCCGGTGGTTCTTGGGGAGCCGAGAGGTTCTCGGGGGTCCGTGGCATTCGGGGGGCTGCACGGGAGCCGACAGGTTGGGGGGCGAGGGCGGGGCGTCAGAGGCGCCATCCAGCCTGGTTCTGCGCGTCCTCAGGCCCCAGAAGGAGCAGAGCCGGGGTCCTGGGGGTCCTGGGCTGGGGTGGAGGAGAGGGCGCCACGACCCCCGCCCCTGCAGCAGGAGGAAGCTGTGACCCTGGATTAACCCCACGCCACCGCCCTGGAGCTCTGCGGAGACAAAGCCCGGCTGGGGTCGTAGCCCAGGGGGCAGACACCCCCGCCCCTCCCGTGCCCCCGCAGCCCCAGCCGGAGGCCCCCGGTGATCCCACCCCCGCCTGACCCTGGGGCGCAGCTGCGCGCGGCGGAGAGGCCTTCGCGACGGTGGAGGCCTGGGGACCCGAGTTCTCGGTGACCCTGGTCAGCCACGCGGGGGAAGCCTCTGAAGTGCCGCCGTCCTGGCTCGGACACGGTCTGGCCTCTCCCCTGTGCAGTTTAGTTTGGGGAGATGTTGCACACAGCGAGCCGGAAGGCGCTCTAGAGAGGAGACCAGGAGGGTTTCGAGTTGCTTTTGAAAGGGTGGTCAGGGCAAAAATTCTCTGACGTCAAAGCTCATGCCTGAACGTATGCAAAAGACTTAGGCAGAAAGAGAAACATTTCAGCGTTTGTTCACTTGAAAATCTGGAAACGACCCAAGAGTCCGGTGGAATATTGCTAAACACATCACCCTTCAGAAACAGGATGGGCTCCTGGAGGGTAATTAGTAGTTGCCGGGAGAAAGAATGCTTCCTGACCGGACTAGTGATACATTGTACAATAAAAACGGCTGTTACAAAGCAATGTGAGTGAGACGAGCCCGTTTGAAAAGTACAGACACAAAATGATGTATGCCACATCGTTAAACCCTGGTTGCCACCGGGTGACAAAATTATTGTTGTATTACTTTTATTTGGCTTTAAAATTTTCTTCTTTTGCTTATCCATGTTTCCTAATTTTTATAAAAAGACAATCTTCTGTTTTTCTCGTTTTAAGGTTCTTTTCAAGAAATGGGAGAAAAAACATTGACAACAGGGTTGGGGGAAGCAATCCCCACCGTCCAAGTATACTAAGGCGGATATGGGTGAACAGAGAGGAAATTGGAGATTTGCTGCAGGAAACCCTCCTGTTGTGGGAAGGTGATCACAGGCCCTTTCTCCAGGACCGGCTGGTGCTCAGTGAGAATATTCCTGGTTGCGCTCCACCCATGAAGCATCAATGAAGTTAAAACCTCAATGGAAACCAAAATGTCCAAGTACCTACGTTATTAAATATAAATGTAATTCAACAAATTTTATGATTCTAGTTCATTGTTATAAAATCAGTTACTTTTTTTGGCTGCCAGGTGAGAAGTCACTGTTTACACACATTGTCTTATTTGAGCCTCCCAAGCCACCTCTGAGCGAGTTATGTTCCCTTGTTACTAAAAAGGAAATAGGTCCAAGTGCATTTAAAACACTTCCAACCAATAAGTGGCCTCCTTGAACTGTCAGACTCAAAAGCATACGTTCTTAACGTAAGCACATAATAATTTCAAGTATTCTAAATCGGGAAACTCTTCATAAGCTTCATTGTTTTGTTTTGTTTTTTTTGCGGTATGCGGGCCTCTCACCGCCATGGCCCCTCCCGTTGTGGAGCACAGGCTCCGAACACGCAGGCCCAGCAGCCATGGCCCACGGGCCCAGAAGCTCCGCGGCATGTGGGATCTTCCCAGACCTGGGCAGGAACCCGTGTCCCCTGAATCGGCAGGCAGACTCTCAACCACTGCGCCACCAGGTAAGCCCCATAAGCCTCATTTTTAATAGAGGTCTGATCTTCCAACAAAAGGTAGGCCAAAAGGTAATTATCCAACACCCACTGTAAATAGAGGCTGCCTCTCTCTTCCATGCTCACTAGTCTGAAATGCAATCATTACCACATAAAGCACCCTAAGGCATACTTACCTGCTATTTCCGGATTTTCTATTCTCTCTGGACCCAGGCTACCTGGGGCGGACTCCCAGTTTAATTGCTTAATAGCTGTGTGACTTTGGACAAGGTACTGATCCTGTACCTTCTCTCCTCTTGGTAAAGTTTATGATTTGTAATAATAGCAGGCCCTCTTTCCTCTTTGGTTTGAGATCATTAAATGAGTCAGTACTCTGCACGCGCTATCTTCTTTACCATTTTGTTTCTTACCGGCGTTGTTCACTTTTAACACGTTCAAAATCTGGGAACTTCCCCCTTAGGACTTCTCCTTTTCAGAAATGTCCTGGCCACTCATGTACTTTCCCCCATAATGAGTAGCTGAACACATTTTTAAAAATCCCTGATCCACGGAAGGCTGCAAGCCCATCTAGATACAGCCTGCTAAGAACCTCTACTTCACCCTGAACCCCTCTTCCCTCCAGGGAATTACCTTCGTTCCCAGAGGTCCCCCTGAGGGAGCTGCTTGCCCACCTGCACTGCCCCAGGAAGCCTTCTCGAAGCCCAATCTGTCTGTATATTGGGGTGCTTGTAGCCATGGGAGACCAGTCCTTTGGGCCGTTCGTGGGTTCACAGAACTACGGGGAGCAGGCCGTCTGGGGAACACCCTTGGGAAACCGATGCCTGACAGAAAAAGAGAGGGGATGTGTGACGTCTTGGGTAGAGTGATGAGAAGGACAGAGGGAACGTAAACAAGAGCTGGAAAGAGTGGCTCAGCTGTCCTTCCTTTCTTGGAAGATGGCAGATGCAGGTGGGGCAGGGCACAGGAAAACCCTCCCAACATACTGACCCAGAGGCACTAGGAATGCTTTTTTTTTTTTTTTTTTTTTTTTAGAGAAAATATTTAAAAAAATTTTTTAAAGATGAGATGAGTATTATCGATTTTTCCTTCTGCTTCAGGCTCAAAGGTGGCTGGGCAGTGGTGCTGTGCCCAAACAAGACCCACTTCACCTGCTACAAACCTTCGTTCCCTCTGGTGGTAGGTCAGGTGCAGGGAGGGGGACAGGGACTCAGAGCCCAGGGTCTATTTACTGAGCATGCGGCACTCAGGTGGGTATTTTGCCATCATCCCCATATGACAAGATGCCCATCAGAGAGGTTAAGTCACTGGTCTAGTCACAGAACTGGTAGAGGGTGGGTTTGAGGTTAGCCCGCTCCCATCTGGCCCCCAAGTGTTGGTTTACACGTCACCCAGCAGCACACTGACTCAGAGGGTGGGAGAGAAGGAGGGAGGTCTCGCTGCGCACTACATTCTCGTTACTCAGTAACCATGCTTGTTAAACTCCAGGCCCAGGCTGGACGCTGACATCACAGATGAGTGAGTGTCCCTCCGTTTGAGGGATCCATCCTCTCAGGACCTGTTGATTGCCTACTCTGTGCAGAGCAGGAAAAAACCTCAATCTATTTATCTATTTTTGTCATTGAAAAAAACCTAAATAGATATTTAACCTAAAGCATTTTAAATTAATATAATATTACATGTGAAAACTTGAACAAACATACAAGTCCAAGAAAATGAAAGCACATTGTGAAAGTTCTTGATGATTTTGATTTTCTATCCTTGTAAGTTACATAAAGTGCACAGATCTTTAGGGTTTACCTCTGATTTTCCCATACATGCAGATACTGTGTCCTCACCATTTCCAGCATGCTTCAAGGCTCTGTCATGCTGGTTTCCAGTCACTATCCCCCCACGGTGACCACCCTGGACTTGTCACCAAATGTTAGCTTTGCCTGTTTTGGCACTTGATCTGCCTTCTCAAATGCTACAAAATTTCCCCCATGTAACCCTAGAAGGTCTATTTTTTCCCCCTTTACATTTAGGTGTACAATTAATCTGGAAATAATTTTAACTTATGGTACGAGGTATGGGTGTGTCAACCCCCCACACACCCCATAGGACATCCAATTTATCTGATTTATTGAAGAATCTTCACCATTGCATTGCAGTGGCACTTTTTGTCTTAAATCAGATGATGGTACATGTGTGGGTCTGCTTCTGGGCTCTCTGATCTGTTGTTTCATTGGTCTGTTTGTCCAACTTTACACAAAACCATACTATTTTAATCATGGGATAAGTTGATATTCAGTGTGTATCCTTCAGTTTTCCTCCTCTTTGTCTTTGGTATACTTCACCCTTTGCACTTTTACATGAATGTCAGAACCAGCTGGTTAATTTTGGCAAAAGTGCATACTAGGACTCTGAGACGACACTGAATTTATACATCAACTTGGGAAACATTTGAGAACAATATTGAGTCTCCCAATTCTCAAATATAAAATAGATCTCATTTATTTAATATCAAGCAGTATTTTGTAGTTTTCTGTATAGAGTCTTTTCTTTAGTCTTATTTCTGATATTTATGATGCTATTGTCAATGATACTTTAATTCCATTATCTAATTTTTTGTAATATATGGAAATACCATTGACTTTTGTATATTGACATTTTATCAGTATCTAGCAACTCTGCTAAATTCACATAATTCTAACAGATTCTGTAGATTTTTTTGGGGTTTCTAGGTACATAAACATATTGTGTAGGAATGACAAGTTTTCTTTCATTCTTTCTAATCTTCACACTTAAAAAAAAACTTACTGCACTGGTTAGGACCACCAATATTCAGTGTTGAATTAAAGAGATAATAGTTGGGACTTCCCTGGTGGTCCAGTGGTTAAGACTCCACGCTCCCAATGCAGGGGGCCCAGGTTTGATCCCTGGTCAGGGAACTAGATCCTGTATGCTGCAACTAAGACCTAGTGCAGCCAAATAAATAAATATTTTTTTAAAAAGTAACACTGTTAGTTAAAAATTGTATTTTGCTATCTTGCTAAATTGACTTGTTAAGTGGCTTTAAAAATTCTTTTTATTGGAGCACCGTTGATTTACAGTATTGTGTTAGTTTCTGCTGTACAGCAAAGTGAATCAGTTATACATATATCCACTCTTTTTAGAGTCTTTTGCCATATAGGTCATTACACAGTATTGAGTAGAGTTCCCTGTGCTATACAGTAGGTCCTTATTAGTTACCTATTTTATACATAGTATGGTATATATGTCAATCCCAATCTCCCAATTTTTCCTCCACCTGCCCTCCCCAAGGTGCCTTTTTTGGGGGTAAAGTTTTAAAAGGAGTTTCAGTGAAGGCAATCATGCTGTCTCTGAATAAAGTTGTCATTCTTCCTTTCCAATCTGTATCCTTTTTTATTTTGGCCATGCCACGTGGCTTGCGGGATCTTAGCTCCCCAACCAGGGACTGAACCCTCGCCCTCAGCAGTGACAGCACGGAGTCCTAACCACTGGACTGCCACGGAATTCCCACCAATCTCTATCTTTTTAATTTCTTTGTCTTGCCTTATGTAGTCAGCTAAATCTTCCAGTACAGTGTTGAAAGAGAGTGGTGAGAGTGGATATATTTCACTTGTTCTCAATCTTAGGGGAATCTATTCACTCTTTGACCGTTACGACATTAACTGTAGACATTTTTCAGATGTGCTTTATTAGTTTCAGGAAGATACTTCCTATTCCTAGTTTGCTGAGGTTTTTAATCATGAATGTTATGGAATTTGAACAAATGCTTTTACTATGCCTGTTGATGTGACCATATGATTTTTATTTTTTAGTTGGTCAGGTATGAATTAGTGATTGGATTTTGAATATCAAATCAGCCTCAGCTTTGTATTCCCAAGATAAACTCCAATTTGCCTTCATGTATTACCCTTTTATATATTGCTGGATTAAATTAACTAGTTTTGAGGACTTTTACATCTATGTTCATGAGGAACATTTGTAGTTTTTTAAACAATTTGTAATCCTTTTTTTAAAAAAAAATCAGGGTAATACTGACTTCATGAGTTAAGAATTTGTCATCTATTTTCTGGAAGAGTTTGTATAGAATCGGTATTACTTCTTTCTTAAATATTTGCTAGAAATCATCAGTGAAATTATCTGAGCCTGGATTTTTCTTTGTTTGGAGATTTTTAACTGAATTTAATTTCTTTAAGAACTGTAATAGGTTACCCTTTCTTGAGTAAGCTTTGGTAGTTTGTGTCTTTCAAGAATTTAGTCCATCAAAATTGTCAAATCTGTGTTTTGTGATGCTTACCCCTTCCGCTGTTTTTGTTTCACTGGTTTCTGGTCTTATCCTTACTATTTCATTCCTATTTACATTGGGCTTTACTCTTCTTTTCCTAGTTCCTTAAGGTAGGACTTTATATTATTGATGTGAGACCCTTATTCTTTTCTAACATAAGCATTTCGTGCTATTAATTTCCCTCTACACACTGCTTTCTCTGCATCTCAAAAATTTTGATATATGTTGTATTTTAATTTGTACACATCATATATAATAATAATTCAAAATATTTTCCATATTATGCTTGAAATTTCTTGGACCCATGAGTTATTTAGAATTGTGTTGCTTAATTTCCAAGTGTTTGGAGACTTCTCTGTTCTTGCTGCAATTGGTTTCTTGTTAAACTGTACTATAGATGGGAGAAATTTTGCATGGTTTCAATTATTTAAAAAATTTTAGGATTAATGACTTAGGACATGATCTGTAATGGTGAATGCTTCACATGTAATTGAAAAGAATGTGTATTCTGCTGTTGGATGTTCTAGACATGTCTACCAGGTCCAGCTTGTTGATGGCATTATTCAGTGCTTCTATAGCCTTGCTGATTTTTGGTCTCCAACTTATATTACTGAGAAATAACTGTTGAAGTGTCCAACTAAAATGGTAGAGTATATTTCTCATTTCACCTCTGTTTTTGCATGATTTTGAAGCTTTCTTGTTAAGTGCATGTACATTTAGAATTGTCTTTTTGGTAAAATGATGCTTTTCATTATATAAGGTACCTATACATTCCTGATAATTTTCTTTGCTCTGAATATATATTTTCTTCCATAAAAGGGCACATATTTTCTAATGTCAGCTCTTAGGCTGGGAGATAGGGTGGGGCTGAATCAATCTGATCTGTATTTCAGCTGTCTGAGCTTTGTTGAAGCTTTTGGTTGATTTAGTGCAAAACTGCCTTCAGATATTTTGAGGGCAAATCAGAATGTTTCCCTCGGCAGGGCCTGGAATCTGAGTGTGGAGACGTTGTAAAGATTTGCTTGTGCTCACAGCCAAGCTGCCAGCTCTCAGAGCTGTGCAAAACATCTCCTTGCCTTACAGCCTGTAGCTTATTTTGGTTTTTCTAAATAGACAATCACATCTCCAAACAAAAGGATTTTTGTTTCAGCCCCAACCCCCAAGTCCTTACAACTTTTTCTTCTCACACATTGGCTAGAATTGCCATTACACTGCTATAATTAAAATGATGAGAATTCTGTAATTTGATAATTTGATTAAAAAGTGGCAATAACTAAAGCTATTCTGGGTAATCTATGTAGAAGGAACTAATTAATAATGGCAGCAGACTACACAAAGCATATTTTACAGTACAGAGAAAGATAACACCTAAACATCCTAGGTCTTATGATGTAATCCTTATTGTTTTCCTGGTTATTACATTTACTTACACACTTTAAAAAATCTTTATGTTCTATTATGAACATGCATATCATTGACATTTAAACATTTTCTCCATCTTTTCCTAAAAGTTTGGAACATCTTTACAACTTTTTTTTTTTTTTTTTTTTTTTTTTTGTGGTACGCGGGCCTCTCACTGTTGTGGCCTCTCCCATTGTGGAGCACAGGCTCCGGACGCGCAGGCTCAGCGGCCATGGCTCACGGGCCCAGCCGCTCCGCGGCATGTGGGATCTTCCCAGACCGGGGCACGAACCCGTGTCCCCTGCATCAGCAGGCAGACTCTCAACCACTGCGCCACCAGGGAAGCCCCATCTTTACAACGTTTAAGTAATTTGTAAAGGAAATTATTTTTTCTAAGTGAACCAAAATAATAGTGAAGTAAACTTTTCTGCTGAGGCTTATCCCATTTGAAACATTCATAAAATCTTCTTTTCTTGTATTTTTTTTTCTAGCTTGGTTTCTCCAAGGTATGAGCTTCCAATACGTGCAATTCATTCGTTTTATATTTTCTCTCATTAAAATCCTAATTCTTATTAAATTATGAATTTCAAAGGATTGTGTTCTATATTCATTTGCATTATGGGATTCCTCTTTGTGGATGTTAGCATATTAGAAAATGACTTCCTGACATTCATTTCATTCATATTGTTCCTCACCTGCACAAACTTAAAGAAATGGTATGACTTCTTGCTGAGAACTTTCATAGGGTTCACTGAATTGATAGGGTTCCTGTGTACATTTACTGATATTTTTTGGTGTACATAAAAAACAGTGTTCTTTGGATGCCCCTCCACATGCTATACATACACGGTGTACCATGAGATTTTTCCATTTATAGAGTTTCTCTCCTGTACGAATTTTCTGGGAATTCCTGTGAATTGACTTTTTAAAAAAAAATTATTTATTTATTTATTTTTGGCTGCATTGGGTCGTCATTGCTATGCGCGGGCTTTCTCTAGTTGCATCAAGTGGGGGCTGCTCTTCATTGTGGTGCGTGGACTTCTCATTGTGGTGGCTTCTCATGTTGCAAAGGATGGGCTCTAGGCACGTGGACTTCAGTAGTCGTGGCACATGAGCTCAATAGTTGTGGCTTACGGGCTCTAGAGCACAGGCTCAGTAGTTGTGGTGCACGGGCTTAGTTGCTCCACAGCATGTGTGATCTTCCTGGACCAGGGCTCGAATCCGTATCCCCTGCATTGGCAGACGGATTCTTAACCACTGTGCCACCAGGAAAGCCCTGAATTGACTTTTGAGAGAAAGTTTCTTACATTTACTTCACCAATATGTTTCTCATCTGTATGAGTTCTCTGATGCATAATGAGCTGTGACTTGCAACAAAAGGCTTTCCCACATTCGCTGCACTTACAGGGTTTTTCTCCTGTATGAGTTCTCTGATGTGCACTGAGAATTGATTTCTGAGAGGTTTTTCCACATTCACTGCACCCATAAGGTTTCTCCCCTAATCAGTTCTCTGATGTACAATGAGCTGAGATTTCCTAATGAAGGATTTTTCATACTCATTGCATTGAGAGGGCTTCTCTCTTGTGTTCATTCTGATGTATAATGAGCCGTAATTTTTCACTGAAGGATTTCTGACATCGACTGCATTTATAAGGGTTTTCCCCTGCATGAGTTCACTCATGTACAATGAGAAGTGACTTCCAAATGAAGGCTTTCGCGCATTTGTGACATTCGTATGGTTTGTCTCCTGAATGAGTTCTCATGTGTATAATGAGGTATGACTTGCTACTAAAGACTTTCCTACGCTCACTGCACCTATAAGGCTTTTCCCCAACATGAGTTCGCTGATATGAGATGAGCTGATCTTTTCTGTTAAAGGCTTTCTCACATTCACTGCATTCATGGAGTTTCTCTCCTGTGTGAGTCCTCTGATGTATAATGAGGTAGGACTTTATCCTAAAAGCTTTCCCACATTCATTGCATCCATAGGGTTTCCCTCCTATGTGACTTATCTGATGTACAATGAGCTGTGACTTCAAATTGAACGCTTTTACACACTGATTACAGCCATAGGGTTTTACCCCAGTGTGTGCTCCCTGATGTACAATGAGCTGTGACTTGAAAGTAAAGGCTTTCCCACATTCACTATAACCATAAGGTTTCTCTCCCATATAGGTTCTCTGATGTACCATGAGGTTTGAGTTTGTATTAAAGGCTTTTTGACAATCACTGCATTCATAGGTTTCTCTCCTGTATGAATTCTTTGATGTATAATGAGTTGTGGTGATTTCAAACCAAAAGCTTTCCCACGTTCATGACACCAATAGGGTTTCTGACCTGAATGAGTTCTCTGGTGTGAAACAAGCTGGTCTTTCCTACTGAAGACTTTCCCACATTAACAGCATTCACAGGTATTCTCCCGCATGTGAATTCTCTAATGTGTAACAAGTTGTGAATTGAAACTGAAAGTTTTCTGGCAAACACTGCATTCATGTAGTTTCTCTTCTGTGTGAGCTCTTTGATGAACAATGAGGTAGGACTTGCTGCTGAAGTCTTTTCCACATCTACTACCTTTGTAGCGTTTTTCTTCTGAATGAGTTTGCTGATGCACCACAGGGTATGACTTGCTGCTGAAGGCCTTCCCACAGTAACTGCATTCAAAGGGTTTTCCTCCCATACGTATTTGTTGGCATATGAGCTGTGACTTTCTGTTGGCAGTTTTTCCAGATTCATTACTTTCACACTATTTTATTCCAGTAAGAGCTTGCTCATGTTTAGAATGGAAGGATGATTCCCTATGTGCATGAAACCCATTAGGATTCTTTCCAACATTATTATTACTAAAATCTATATTATATTTCAAACTCTTTCCATTTGTGACACATTTATGAAGTTTTTGTCTTTAAAAAATTTCTTTTTTTGGTTGTGTTTGATCTTTGCTGCTGTACATGGACTTTCTCTAGTTGTGGTGCATGGGCTTCTCATTGTTGTGGCTTCTCTTGTTGCAGAGCTTGGGCTCTAGGCATGCAGGCTTCAGAAGTTGTGGCACATGTGCTCAGTAGTTGTGGCTTGCAGGGTCTAGAGCTCAGGCTCAGTAGTTGTGGTGCACAGGCTTAGTTGCTCCACGGCATGTGGGATCTTCCCAGGCCAGGGCTCGAACCCATGTCCCCTGCATTGGCAGGCAGACTCTTAACCACTGCACCACCAGGGAAGCCCTAAAGTTTTTGTCTTGAAGAAACATAATCTGTACGAAGAAGACATAGTTTTCCAAATGCAGTACACTGATAGCATTTTGACATACTTCTCAGCTTGCCTTGATTTTCCTGATGCCATTCCATACAACCATCAATTTCCCAGACTTCATCTAGAAATGAAAATACTCACGATATAAATAGTAACATGATCCTAGTACAGCATAAAATTGCCTTATAAATGTCATGTCCTGATGTTTTTCTTAGTTTCTGAAATCAATTCTGAATGTAAATAAAATCTCAAATGTAAATATACCCAGACTCCTGGGCTCTGGGGAAAACAAAGGAAAACAAAACATGAAAATAGGCAAAGGGAACTGGCAATAAATAAAGGTAGTCTTGAGTTTCAAAATTTTGCATAATGTTTTCTTTAGAAAGAACAAGGAAAAATGAGCAAAATCTAAAGAAGTGGGAAGGGATCTCTGAGCATAGGCTTCATTCGACAAATAATTGTTAAATACCTATTATGTGCCAAACACTGTCTAAGCTCAGGAGAAAGAGCAGAACCATTGCAGATTTGTTTACAGTCCTCCTGGGAATAAAGTTCCACTGAATACTCAAAGAGATGAAAATAAATTCACAAGAAATATCACTGAGATGTTTCAGTACACTGACAGCACCAGCTAATAAAGCTTCCAGAGAAACGAAAAAAGTTTCACATAATGGATCAAAATTTAGAATGGATCTGACTTCTCAGTAGCATCACTAGAAGAGAAAAAACAGAGGATTCAGGAGTAAATTAGAGGCACAGGTCGCAAAATCTATATCAAATGCACCCTTTCAAAGGAAGCTACCGTGAGAGGTGTTCCAACAAAAGAAACCAAGAAAAAAGGTGACACAATAAAAATAGAAAAGAAAATCTAAAAGGAGATTCCAGGTTAAAAACTGTACAACCAGTTCTTGAGAAAAATCAGGTTACACTGGGGCAAGTCAAATAACGTGGGAGTGATGTCACTAGGAAGATGAAATTGACAGAGTCACTAATTTAGCTGAATGTACCAAAAGAATATTTAGACATGTGAAGACGAGTCTGGGGTTAAATTAATTATAAATACATTAATGATAACATAGAAAACTTTGTAGGACAATAAAACAACTCGAGAAAAAACGAGTTATGAACAAAACTAACCATTGTATACTCGCACGATTTGCCCAGGAAAAGAAATTACATGGTCGTAAAGATACAAAAACTGAAGACTGATCTAAGTATGAAATAGCTTGATTAGGATGATGGAGGTATGGGAAGAGAGTGTGTGTATATTGGGGAAGAGGAAATCTTTACCCTTCATACTAAATAATTAGAGGAGAAAATCAAGGTGTAAGAGAATAAGTCGTTTATTTAGAAAACATGGAGGTAAATACCATAAGAAAGAGCTAAAAGAGATGAAATTGTTTTTCTCGGGGTGGGGAGAAATGAAAAACAGAAGGGGCAGGGTGGACAGAATGCTGTTTAAACATAAAAAATCTCCAAAATCCAAAAATACAAAGTGAATAGGGAACTAGACAGAGGACTAAGTCCTCAGTCATAATCACAAATATTTGGAGGTTGAATAGAAGAGAGAATGGGTAGACTTGGCCTAGGTGTCCCAAAGTAATATGCTGACCAAGGCAATGGACAGAAAAGGGTATTAAGAGAACATAGAAGAAGGTCAGGTTTGAAGATAGCAACATCACAGGATCTTAATACCTCATTTCAGGTTTCCCTATATCCTAAATCTGAACCGTCTTATTCATTTTGTACACAACCTCCAAATTATATTTTCCCAAACATCAATTCCCAACTGGGACAGTACCCACACCCATGCAGTGAGAAATGAACATGAGCATGTCTGACCATTACAATGGCTTTGGAGGGAGTATTACTGGCTATTACTGGACTGGCCAAAAAGTTCCTTCGGTTTTAAAGTAAATATAGAAGATACATTTTTCATTTTCACCAAGAACTTTACTGAACAACATATTCACCATTTTGTTCCACTACCTTCTGCCATTTTTCAGGCAACTTCATAATTCCATCTTCCCAAAACTTTTTATCTTTTTGAGCAAAGAACTGTTCCAGGTGCCTTTTACAGTCTTCCAGGTAATTGAATTTTTTTTCCATTAAGAGAATCTTGTAAAGACCGAAATAAATGGAAATCCAAAGGTGCAGTGTCTGGTGAATATGGCAGATGAATCAGAACTTCCCGGCCAAGATGTAACAGTTTTTGCCTGGTCATCAAAAAAAACATATGGTCTTGGGCTTCCCTGGTGGCGCAGTGGTTGAGAGTCCGCCTGCCGATGCAGGGGACACGGGTTCGTGCCCCGGTCCAGGAAGATCCCACGTGCCGTGGAGCGGCTGGGCCCGTGAGCCATGGCTGCTGAGCCTGCGCGTCTGGAGCCTGTGCTCCGCAACGGAAGAGGCCACAACAGTGAGAGGCCCGCGTATTGAAAAAAAAAAAAAAAAAAAAAAAACCCAAAACATATGGTCTTGCATTATCCTCATGGAAGATTATGTGTTTTCTGTTGACTAATTCTGGATGCTTTTTGTCGAGTGCTGCTTTCAGTTGGTCTAATTGGGAGGAGTACTTGTTGGAAGTAATCATTTGGTTTGAAGAAGAAGAAGCTCATGATAGAGGCCTCCCTTCCAATCCCACCATATACACAACATTATCTTCTTTGGATGAAGACCAGCCTTTGGTGTGGTTGGTGGTGATTCATTTCGCTTGCTCCACGATCTCTTCCTTTCCACATTATTGTACAGTATCCACTTTTCATTCGCCCGTCACAATTCGTTTTAAAACTGGAACGTTTTCATTACGTTTAAGTAGAGAATCGCATTTGGAAATATAGTCAAGAAGGTTTTTTTCCCTTAACTTATATGGAACACAAACATCAAAGCAATTAATATAATCAAGCTGGTGCAAATGGTTTTCAATGTTTGATTTGGATATTTTGAGTATTTTGGCTATCTCCCTTGTGATATAACATTAATTTTCTCAATTAATGTCTCAATTCGATTGCTATCAACTTCAACTGGTCTACCTGGCAGTGGAGCATCATCCAGAGAGAAATTTTCAGCATGAAACTTCACAAACCACTTTTGACATGTTAGATCAGTCACAGCCCCTTCTCCATATACTGCACAAATCCCTTTCTGCATTTCAGTTGCAGTTTTGCCTTTCTTGAAATAATACAGTATAATAGGCCAAAAGTGTTGCTTTCTTCCATCTTCAATATTAAAATGGCTACACAAAAATTCACCAATTTTGATGTTTTTTTTAATGCATGCTGATACGACAGCTGTCACAATACAATCTAACAAAACTGTTTTGAATGAAGTTAAAGACAACTAAGTGCTACTAGAGCCATCTTATGGAAAAAACTGAATGAACCTTTGGCCAACCCAATACATGGTCTTAAAGTCAGAAGTGTTTCCATCGAGAAGAAAACAGGCCAGTGAGTAATTAACCTTTGCCCTCAAATCATATTTGCTCATGTTTGGCTGTCAATGTTGTCCCTGTAGACTCTGAAAGTTCATGGATACTGAATCTGTCAGTTTCTGTACTTCACCCTTCCAATCCTTCTGTTGCTGGCACCACACTCCTGCTGATTTTCCCTTGGTTCCCACATCTCTGGCTTCCTTCATTTGATTTCCCAGGAAATCTAATGAATTTGCTGTTGAGCATTTTCTTTGCAAAAATAATTGTGAAAAATTAGATCATTGCTGGTATCTCAAGGAAGAGCACAAAGAATTCAAGAAATAAGGACAGAATACCAGAGCCAGTGAGTAGAAGAGAGGAATTCACAAGATTAAAGATTATTTAAATATGATTCAAGACTGTATTAAACATGATTACTGGCTGTGGCCCATCTTGAGTTTAGCCACAGAAGACAATGGAAGAGGAAATCATGCTAAGCCAGCAGAACCCGGGCTCACCAGGCCACGGCCACAGCAGGAAGCCCCGGCACAGCCTGCCCAGCCCGGGTTCCAATGCTTCTCTGTTGTGCCACTCCTGCTGCTCTCCCAGAACGAGGTTCCTGTTGTACCCACCCTGTACTTCTCTCTGCCACTCTACCTGTCTGGCTGGTTGTACGTGGATAACTTATCTTTAATTATAGATCACCAGAACATGAAGAACCACCACGTCTGATTAGAAATAAGGATCCTAGACTTCCATTAATATACTAGAAGAATGACAAGAGGGGTGACAGAATATTTTTGAAGATGAATGGATGGAAAGAAGGGTACGACTGGATGATGCCTAACCAGAGAGGTAGATGGAGGTGGACAGTGCTGCCTACCCAGCCGTTCTGCTGCCCTTTTCCTGGCTGGCAGAAACCTGATCTTATTTCCTACTTCCATTTGTAAGGCCATGTGCTGCAGTTAGGAAAATGGGACCCACTTCCATACCCCTGCCGAGAGTGAAGCATGATATAGCTGAGCCGACAGTGATGACCCCGTTTCCCTCACCAGAGTCTTCTTTACACAGGGATATGTAATAAAAATCTAGCCTGCTCAACATGGTAAGTCTGCTGGGGTTTCTTGAAAGAGATTTTAATGCCTAATTAAAAGGACCATGTGGAAAGAAACAGTCTTTCTTATTCCACTGCCCACTGGTATATCTGCAGGTGTTGGCTGGAACTGTAAGAGGCATCTGGTGACCATGAGGGGAGGAAATCTGAGAAATACTGACATAGTTAGAATGGCGAGGCAGAGATAGACGTTTGGGGATTTAGTAAGTCAAGCAGTCCCACATCAGGACATTTTGTGATGTGTGGTAATAAATCACTTCTGCCTAAATAGTTTGATTTTGGACTAATCAAAAATTGTAGCTGAAACAATCCTAATAATACAAAGATTAACTGTTGATTCATCCTGCCACGCTTATGACAGAATATGTAGTTGCTTTGGGAAATATATCTGACAGTAACATCAGGATGAACTCACAGTATAAAAAGAGTAAAAGGTATAAATTTTGCTAATAAGTAGAATAAGCAAGAAATGAAATAATGGAATTCCCTGGCGGTTCAGTAGTTAGGACTCCATGCTTTTACTGCCAAGGGCCCGGGTTCAATCTCTGGTCAGGAACTAAGATTCCATAAGCCGTGTGGTGTAGCCAAAAAACAAAAAAAAAAAAAAAAAAAGAAAAGGAAAGAAAAAAAAAAGATAATATTGGGAATGATCTCATTCCCAATGAGAAGGAGGTGGGAATTGAGAAGATGGAGGCCTTAAAAGACTTATTTTTGAAGGACCAAGATACTAACAGATTATAGCAAGACTAGTGAAGAGAACTGCATAAAAAGGATATTTAGGCTCACGCCCCAGTGCCAGGAAGAACCAGGAGCACAGCAGAACTAACAACCAGGAAGGTGAGAAGAAGTTATCATACAGCTATGGGGCAGCAGAAGAGACATTCCAATTCCAGTTTCTGAAAAATGAGACAAGGGAGTGGCCCATGCAGGGAAGATGCCCGGTGGAACAATCAAACCCAGTACCAAAGGGCAGATGAAGGAGGGATGGGGCTGTCAGTCACCAATACAGAAAGAAAAAGCGTAAATCTTCAGAGTGGAAGTCTTTTAAAACTTACAATATACGAGGAAAGTGGGGAATATAAGAAAGACCCCTTTGGACTCAGAGGAAAGAGCATGCGAGGGCAGTAAAGCATGAGGAGAATAAGCACTGTGTCGTGCAGTGTGAGAGTGGGTTCCATGGGGTTCACTTGAGTAAGGTGTGGGGAAAAGGCTTCAGGCGGGAGAAATGATATTATCAAATGATGCAGGAATACACTCAGAAAGAACAGTGATGACAAAGCCATTAGGAAGGAGAAGCAGAAAGGGTAGAATCTCCTAACACGTAGGTTTCAAGGAGAAGGAAATTGGAACTGTGTTGAATATGAATGTAAGTAATTTTAGAAAAATAGAAAAAAAGTAGAAGGGGTGTGAAAGTCACATGAAAAGAGGTAAAGAGGAAAAGCTTGCTTAAATGCGTAATGAAATGCATCTATCACCACGGGAAAGTAAGAAGGAAGCTGAGAATGCCACAGAGGAGATTAACTAAGAGACAATGGTTACAAATGACCCAAAAGTACAAACACAAAGGGAACATCCCATCAGAACTCACACCAATTCTGAGTAAGGAGGAAAAGATCTAAATGTCCTGACGACTCACCCAGATGGCCCTGAGTTGGGATTTGCATCATCCACAGCTCTTCTTGTTCCAACTGGAAAATGATATTTAGTTTGGTGAGTTGATACCCCGTGAACGGAAAATCACAGACAACCTGGCCCAAAACTGCCTAGGACCCAGGGATTCAGCAGAATGGGGAAGACTCTGTTTTAGAGGCGGCGTGATGAAGCTGCCCTTTTGCACTTTGGCAAAGTAAACACCATTCAACCAGCAGCTTCTGATGCCAAAGGGAGAATAAGAAAATCTGGCCTCTAAATATAAGCCGCAAATCACCAAGCATTTTACGAAAGTGCCCCAGCTTTCAGCACCCAAGAAGGGGAAGCCTGGAGATGACACACACTCCTTTCAGGGAGGTGGTACATACCCAGGGACACCAGGTTGCTGTAGTTCTCCAACATCACACTCCTGTACAGGTGCTTCTGACCTGGGTCCAGCAGCTGCCACTCCTCCCAGGTAAAGTCCACAAACACATCCATGAATGACAATGGTCCCTGAAACAGCATATCTCCATTCAATTGCAAATCATTTTACTGAGTTTGTAGTAAACAAAAGGCTGCTAAGGGTGTCCATTATTTACATTCTACTTTGAGAGAAAAGCAAACGTTTACTGAAAATATCCCATCAATATGCATTAAATCAGTTAACCTGTCTTTCAGCATATAAGAATACCATGTGCCAGGTATTCAACTAGGAGCAGGTAATATAAAATGGATGAAAGACAGAAGTGTTCAGCATTGCAGAGAACAGCAAAGATTAAACCCATAAAAATGTAACAGGCAGTCAAAGATGCTATGACAAAAGAACATGCAGAGAACATGGGCACAAAGGGGGAAGCAAGCAATGCTGCTTGAATGCACCAGGAGGTACCACTGAGGAGAAGACATTAACATTTGGTGTAATAAAAAAGGCAACAGCTCTAAGTAGCAGCGACTTTGTGGGTGATGGATATGTCCATGAAGATACACAGGTGGTAAATCAGCATATGTAAAGATGCTCAACATCATATATCATTAGTGAATTGCAAATTAAAATAGTGAGATACCATTACACATCTAGAATGGCTACAATTTTCAAAAATGGACACCAAACTTGAAAATGAAATTTCAAATTTATTTTTTTTTAATTTACTTATTTCTATTTTTAAAATTTGGAGTATAATTGCTTCACAATGTTGTGTTAGTTTCTGCTGTACAACAAAGTGAATCAACCATATGTATACATATACCCCCTCCCTCTTGGAGCTCCCTCCAACTGCCACCCCCTTCCACCCAGCTAGGTCACCACAGAGCACTGAGCTGAGCTCCTGTGCTTTATAGCATGTCCCCACGAGCTATCTGTTTTACACATGGTAGTGTATTTATGTCAAACCTGATCTCCCAATTCATCCTACCCTCCCTTTTCTCCCATGTGCACACATCCATTCTCTATGTTTACATCTCTGTTCTGCCCTGGGACTAGGTTCATGTGTACCATTTTTCTAGATTCCACATATCAATACATGCGTTAATATACGTTATTTGTTTTTCTGTTTCTGACTTACTTCACTCTGTATGACAGACTCTAGGTCCATCCACATCTCTACAAATGACCCAATTTCGTTCTTTTTCATGGCTGAGTAATATTCCATTGTATATATGTGCCACATCTTCCTTATCCATTTATCTGTCGTTGGACACTTAGGTTGCTTCCATGTCCTGGCTATTGTAACTAGTGCTTCAATGAACATTGTGGTACGTGTCTCTTTTTGAATTATGGTTTTCTCAGGGTATATGCCCAGTAGTGGGATTGCTGGGTCATATGGTAGTTCTATTTCTAGTTTTTTAAGGGACCTCCATACTGTTCTTCTCCATAGTGGCTGTATCAACTTACATTCCCATCAACAGTTCAAGAGGGTTCTCTTTTCTCCACACTCTCTCCAGCATTTATTGTTTGTAGATTTTTTGATGATGGCATTCTGACCGGTGTGAGGTGATACGTTATTGTAGTCCTGATTTGCATTTCTCTAATAATTAGTGACGTTAAGCATCTTTTCATGTGTCTCTTGGCCATGTGTATGTCTTTTTTGGAGAAATGTCTATTTAAGTCTCCTACCCATTTTTTGACTGCGTTGTTTGTTTTTTCGATATTGAGCTCATGAGCTGTTCGTATATTTTAGAGATTAATCCTTTGTACCTTGCTTCATTTGCAAATATTTTCTCTCATTCTGAGGTTTGTCTTTTTGTTTTGTTTATGGTTTCCTTTGGTGTGCAAAAACTTTTAAGTTTAATCAGGTCCCACTTGTTTACTTTTGTTTTTATTTTCATTACTCTAGGAGGTGGGTCAAAAAAGATCTTGCTGTGATTGATGTCAAAGAGTGTTCTTCCTGTTTTACTCTAAGAGTTTTATAGCGTCTGGTCGTACATTTAGGTCTTTAATCCATTTTGAGTTTATTTTTGTGTATGGTGTTAGGTAGTGTTCTAATTACATTCTTTTAGCTGTCCAGTTTTCCCAGCACCACTTATTGAAGAGACTCTCTTTTTCTCCACTGTATGTTCTTGCTTCCTTTGTCATAGAGTAAGGTGACCACAGGTGTGTGGGTTTAGATGTGGGCTTTCTCTCCTGTTCCATCAATCTATATTTCTGTTTTTGTGCGAGTACCATACTGTCTTGTTGGCTGTAGCTTTGTAGTGTAGTCAGAAGTTGGGGAGCCTGATTCTCCCTACTCCGTTTTTCTTTCTCAAGATTGCTTCAAGATATTACCTAGTGTTCTTTTATTTCACCTGCATGACTCCCTTGAACATCTCTTGCCAAGCAAGGTGTAGTGGTAGCAAACTCCCTTTTGTTTTCTGTGAATGTCTTCATTTCTACCTCACTTTTGAAGCACAGTTTTGTCAGATATAGGATTCTTGGCTGGTAGTTTGTTTTTTTTATTTTAGCTCTTTGAATATATGGGTTCATTGCCTTTTGGTCTCCAAAGGTTCTGATGAGAAATCTGCTTATCATCTTACTGAGGAGCCCTTGTATGAAACAAGTCATTTCTTTCTTGATGCTCTCAAGGTTCTCTCCTTGTCTCTGTCTATTGAAAATTTGAGTGTGTGTGTTTCTTTGAGTTCATCGTTTTTGGAGTCTGTTGAGCTTCTTTGATGTTTATATTCATGTCTTTCATCAAATTATCTATGTATAGTATCATGATATCTGTAAAGAGTGACAGTTTTACTTTTTCTTTTCCAATTTGTATTCTTTTTAGTGTATAGGAATGCAAGAGATTTCTGTGCATTTTGTATCCTGCAACTTTGCCATTCTTCTCAAGTACACATGAGACATTTCCAGGATAATCCACAAATTAAGTCTCAATAGATTCAAAAGACAAATATCATTCAAAATATCTTCTCTGACTACACAGGATGAAGCTAAAAATCACTATAAATGGGGAAAAAATGAAAAATGCACAAATTTGTGGGAATTAAAACAACACAGTCCAAAACAACCAATGGATCAAAGAAAACAAAAGGGAAATTAGTAAATACTTAGACTTGAATGGAAACAAAACACATCATAAAACCGATGGGATGCAGCAAAAGCAGTGTTGAGGGTAAAATTGACAATTATAAACACTTATATTTAAAACAAGAAACATCGGGCTTCCCTGGTGGCGCAGTGGTTGAGAGTCTGCCTGCTGATGCAGGGGACACGGGTTCATGCCCCGGTCCAGGAAGATCCCACATGCTGCGGAGCGGCTGGGCCTGTGAGCCATGACCGCTGAGCCTGCACGTCCAGAGCCTGTGCTCCGCAACAGGAGAGGCCACAATAGTGAGAGGCCTACGTACCGCAAAACAAAACAAAACAAAACAAACACAAGAAACATCAACAATCTAACTTTACAACTTAAGGGAATAGAAAAAGAAGAACAAACTAAACACAAAGATAGCAAAAAGAAGGAAATAAAAAGATTAGAACACAGATAAACAAAATAGAGACTAGTAAAACAATAGAAAAAAAATCAATGAAACCAAAGCTTGGTTCTTTGAAAAGATCAACAAAATGGATAAAGCTTTAGGTAGATGGACTAAGAAAAAAAAGAAGACTTGAATTACCAAACTCAGAAATGAAAGTGGGGAAATTAGTACTGATTCTACAGAGACAAAAATGATTATTGGAAAATACTATGAACAACTGTATGCCAACAAATTGGGTGACCTAGTTGAAATGGATACAATTCCATCTTCGTTTGTATCAAGATTAAATCACAAAGAAATAGAAAATTTGAAAAGATCTATAACTAATAAGGAGATTGAGTCTGTAATCAAAAGTCTCCCCCAAAAATAAAAGCCCAGGCTTCACTGGTGAATTTTACCAAATATTTAAAGGAGTTATAACATCAATCTTTCTCAAGTTTTTCCAAAAACCTGAAGAGGAGGGAACACTTCCTAACTCATTCTATAAAGCCAGCATTACTCTGTTACCAAAGCCATACAAAAACACTATAAGAAAACTACAGACTAGTATCCCTTATAAACAGAGATGCAAAAATCCTCAATAAACTAATAGGAAGTCAAATTCAGCAGCTTATTACGAAGATTATACACCATGACCAATGGGATTTATTCTTGGAATGCAAGGATGGTTCCACATTTGAAAACTGCTCAATGTAGTGCATCATGTTAACAGAATGACATTTAAAAATGATTATCTCGATGCAGAAAAAGCATTTGATAAAATTCAACACCCTTTCATGATAAAAACACTCGACAAAGTAGGAATAGTAGGAAAGTATCTCAACATAAAAGCTGTATCTTAACAACCCACGGTGAACATCATTGTCAATGGTCAAAGACTGAAACTTTTCCTCTAAGATGAGGAACAAGGCAAGGATGTTGGCTTTCACCACTTCTGTTCAACATAGCACTGGAAGTTCTAGCCAGAGCAGTAGAAGTAAATTTATCTCTATTCACGGCCAATATGATCCTATATGTAGAAAACCTTAAAGATTCAAAAAACAAAGCAATCCAACAAAAACAGATGAGTTCAGCAAATAGCAGGATACAAAGTCAAAGCATGAAAATCATCTGCCTGCCTTTCTTCCCTCCCTCCCTCCCTCACTCCCTCCCTCCCTCCCTCCCTCCCTCCCTTCCTTTCTGGCTGCATTGGGTCTTTGGTGCTGCACGTGGGCTTTCTCTAGTTGCGGCGAGTGGGGGCTACTCTTCGTTGTGGTGCACGGGCTTCTCATTGCAGTGGCTTCTCTTGTTGCAGAGCTCAGCCTTTAGGTGTGTGGACTTCAGTAGTTGTGGCACACGGGCTCAGTAGTGGTGGTGCGTGGGCTCTAGAGCGCAGGCTCAGTAGTTGTGGCACACGGGATTAGTTGCTCTGTGGCATGTGGGATCTTCCCAGACCACGGACCGAACCTGTGTCCCCTGCATTGGCAGGTGGATTCTTAACCACTGAGCAACCAGGGAAGTCCCCAGTTGCATTTCTATACGTAACAATGATCAATCTAAAAAGCAAATTATGAAAAAGATTCCACTTATAATAGCATCAAAAAGAAGTAATAACTTAACCAAGGAGGTAAATGACTTGTAGAATGAAAACTAAAAGCCTTGCTGAAAGAAATTAAAGAAGACATAAATAAATAGAAACAAACCCGATGTTCCTTAATATTAAGATGTTAATACTACCCAAAGTGATCTACATATTCAAAGCAATCTCTAATAAAATCCCAATGACGTTTTTTGCAGAAATAGAAAAACCCATCCTAAAATTCATATGGAAGCTCAAGGGACCCTGAATAGCCAAAATAATCTCGAAAAAGAACAAAGCTGGAAGACTCATACTTCCTGATTTCAAAATGTACTACAAAACTACAGTAACCAAAACAATGTGGTACTGACATGCAACAATGTGGTACTGGCATAAAAGTGACAACAAAATAGAACAGAGTCCAGAAATAAACCCTTGTGTATATGGTCAAATGATTGTTGACAATCGTTCCAAGGCCATTTATGGGGAAATAAAACTCTTTCTAACAAACGCTGCTGCAAAAACTGGATATACACATGAAAAAGAATTAAGTTGGCCCTGTACCTAACACCATATATAAAATTTAACTCAAAATGGATCAAAGACCTAAATGTAAAACCTTAAACTACATAAAGCTCGTAGAAGAAAACAGGGCAAAAGCTTTACGATGTTAGATTCGGCAGTGATTTCTTGAATATGACACAAAAGAAAAAAGTCAACCTATTGGACTTCATGAAAATTAAAAAAAAATTTTGCATCAGGGACTTCCCTGGTGGCACAGTGGTGAAGACTCTGGGCTCCCAATGCAGGGGGCCAGGGTTTGATCCCTGGTCAGGGAACTAGATCCCACATGCATGCTGCAACTAAGGAGCCTGCCTACCGCAACCAAAAAAAATTTTTTTTGCATTAAAACACAAGATCAACAGGGTAAAAAGGCAACTCACAGAATGGAAGAAAATATCTGAAAGGCATATATCTTAAAAGGTATGAATATCCAGAATATATAGAGAACTAAAACTCAACAACAACAAAACAACCTATTCAAAAGTGGTCAAAGGACTTGAATAGACATTTCTCCAAAGAAGATACAAATGGCCAATAGCACATGAAGGTGGTGAACATCACTAATCATAAGGAAAATGCAAATCAAAACTATGAGATTCCACCTCACACTCACTAGGATGGCTATCAAAAAAGCATGAAAATAACAAAGGTTGGCGAGGATGTGGAATAAATGGAACACGTACAATGCTGGTGGGGATATAACGTGGTGTAGCTGCTATGGAAAACAGTTTGGTGGCTCCTCAAAAAATTAAAAATTAGAATTACCATATGGTCCAGCAATTCCACTTCTGAATATATACCCAAAGGAAGTGAAAGCAGGGTCTAAAAGAGATATTTCTACATCCATGTTCACAGCAGCATTATTATTCACAGTAGCCAAAACGTGAAAGCAATCCAAGTGTCCATGGATGGATGAATGGAGAAGCAAAATGTGATACATACATACAAATTATTATTCAGCCTTAAAAGGAAGAGAGTTCTGCAGTATGCTATAACAAGGATGAACCTTATGTCAAGGGAGATAAGCCAGTCACAGAAAGACAATTACTGTATGATAACACTTATATGAGGTAACTAGCGTAGTCAAAATCATAGAGACAGAAAGTAGAATGGTGCTTGCCAGGGGTTATGGGGAGGGGGGAATTGGGCGTTAATGTTTAATGGTATAGAGCTTCAGTTTTTCAAGAAGAAGAGTGTTGTGGAGACGGATGGTGGTTATGATTGCCAATGTTATGAATGTATTTAATACCACTGAATTGTCACTTAATATGGTTACGATGATAAAAGAAAATATGTGTGCAGAAATAAGTATGCTCCAAAATAAAAACGGTGCTTTAAAAAATCAAGGATCTAAAAAAATGGAAAGATACAGGGTGTTCATGGATTGGAAAACTCAGTATTGTTAAGATGTAAATTCTCCCTAATTTGATTCATAGATTCACTGTAATTCCAACTGAAGTCCTAACAAGCTTTTTTGTAGCTATTCACAAGCTCTTCCATAATTAATATGGAAAAGCAAAAAACTAGAACAGCCAAAACAATTCTGAAGAACAAAGGTTAAGCACTCCCACTAGCCCACTTTAAGACTTCCTATAAAATCAAGATAGCATGATACTGGTGAAAGGTAAGACACAAAAATCAATGGAACAGAAAAGGCAGCCTAGAAATGAACCCACATAAACACTGTCTCAAATTTTTCCTTCTTTCTTTTTTTTAACAAAGACACAAAAGCAGTTCAATGGAGAAAGGATAATCTTTTCAACAAATGGTGCTGGAACACCTGCGCATCCATAGAGATAAAAAATGAACCTCGGAGGGTGGGAGGGAGGGAGACGCAACAGGGAAGACATATGGGAACATACGTTTATGTATGACTGATTCACTTTGTTATAAAGCAGAAACTAACACACCATTGTAAAGCAATTATACCCCAATAAAGATGTTAAAAAAAAAATGAACCTCAACACATACCCATACCCTATACAAAAATTAACTAAAAATGGATCATTAACTGTGAAAGCTAAAATTACACAAGTTCCAGAGAAAAATTTTAAAATATTTGTGCACTTTAGTTTGGGCAATGAGACTTTAAACATGACACCAAAAGCAAAACCCACTTTAAAAAATTAAAATTGAGAAATGGACTTTATCAAAATTAAAATATTTTGCTCTGTGAAAGCTGGTGTCATGGAAATGGAAGGACAAACCAGAGACTGGGAGAAAATATTTGCAAAGCATTTTTCTTACAAGGGACTTTAATATAGAACAACAAAGACCCTTAAAAAATCAATGAAGGCGGAGTCAAAATGGAGGACAAGGAGGACGCGGAATTCGCGTCTCCGCACACGTAGGGCACATGCCAGGCCCCGGTGGGGGACCACGGACACCTAAGGGGACGGAGGAACCCCCAGCGACCGGGTAGGACGTGGGGAATGGGGGGAGTGAGGGGGGAGGAGAAGTGGAGGTGGGACGGGACTGGTGCCCCTGAGGGGCGGCTGGGGGAGGGGAAGGGATCCCACGCCCGAAGGGGGAAATTGGGGGACCTTTGGAAGGGCAGAGGATCAAAAGAGAGTATGGCCAGGTTTCCCCTGCCCACTTGGGTCCCCAGGAGCCTGCTGAGATCCCAGGCCTGATCCTCTGCCCACCAGGTCCCCCCAGCCAGGCGGATCCTGAGGGAGTGGGAGGGAGGGATGGGGGAGCAAAAGTAAAGGCCAGACTCAGGGACCGGCACACATGAGGGGCGGCTGGGGGAGGGGAGGAGTTCTTAAACTGAGCAGGACCCACCCGTGGTTAGGGGTCCAGCGGCGATGGGGGAGACCCGGGGGCGCAGTTAGGGTTAGGGTTAGCATTTTAGGGTTAGGGTTTGCGTTTTAGGGTTAGGGTTAAAGTTAGGGGTTAGGGTTAGGGGTTAGAGGTTAGGGTTAGTGTTTAAGGTTAGGGTTTAGGGTTAGTGGTTAGGGGTTAGGGTTAGGGTTAGGGGTTAGGTTTAGGGTTAGGGTTGGGTTAGGTTTAGGGTTTAGGGTTTAGGGGTAGGGTGTCCAACCTTATGTCCCATCCAGCTGCGGGTCTAGATGTGGTCAGTCTGTTGCATCACAGCACCTGATCGAATTTTGTAAGAATTCCTCTCTCAAAAAAAAAAAAAAAAAAAAAAAAAAAGAATTCCTCTCTCTCACTGTCTTTTTTTTTTCCGTAATTTATTTTTATAATGGAGTGTAGCTGATCTTCAATGCTGTGTTTCTTGCTGCTGTACAACCACTTGATTCACTTACAGAGAGACATCAATAAATTCTTTTCCAGTTTCTAGTAGTCAGATATATTTTTTTTCTGTGAATAGAGTGTGCTGAGTTCAGTTCCTTGAGCAGTGAGTAGGTCTTGGCGATTACATTATTGGTTTATGGAACGGTATCTGTGCCAATTTCAACCTCCTGGTTTATGCATCACCCCACTCCACACCTTTCCCCTTAAGCAGCCATAAGTGTGTTTTGTAAATGTGTGACCGTGTTCTGTTTGTAATTCAGTTCATGTGTGGCGATTTTTAGATTCCCCCATAAGTGATATCTTACGATAAGTTTCTTTTGCTGTCTAACTTATTTCACTCTCAATGACTGTACATAAGTCCCCCCGAGTTGCTGCAACTGGCCTTATTTCATTGATTTCAGGGCTGAGTAATATTCCGTTGTGCATAAGTACCAAATCTTTATCCATTTTTTCCTTCCAAGGACTTTTAAGTTGTACCCAAGTCAAGGCTTTTGTAAACATAGCAGCAGTAAACGTTGGGGTGCCTGCGTCCTGTGGATTTTTGGTTTTTCCAAGATATACGCCCACGAGTGGAAGTCCCGTATGCTTTGTTGGCAATTTACATTGCCTCCATCAGCGTAACAGGGCTCCTTTTTCTCCAACACCCTGTCCTGAATATCTGGTTTTTACCCTTTGTGAGGATGGCCCTTTTTTCTGATTCGAAGTGATACCTCTTTGTAGTGTTGATTTGCATCGCCTGCTTGTTTGGTTGGTCTAAAAGGGCGTATGCGTTTTTCCTGAATATATTCAGGAAAAACGCATACGCCCTTTTAGGCCAACTGCATCCTTGGCGAGGTTCAGCCGATTTTCATGTGCTTTAAGGGCAAGTCCAATCTACCTGTTGAAATCCCTTTCCTGCAGTTCTGCCTTGCTTTCAAATCCTTTTCGTTGACTTACCTCAAGATATTTTTCAATGATCGGTATCATTTACAACCCTGCTGGTTTGTGAATTACAGTGCCCCTGAGCTCCATTTTTCAACTTGCTTTCTTGGGAACTGGCCACAAAACAGCAGGATTGCTTCAAACCCTATTCTGGTTCCGGGGGCAAGCTGAGCCTTTGGGCAATTCGTCCTCCTGATTAGAAATTAGAGTGACACGTGCCTGTGCAAACACCTAGGGCTGGTCTCTCATTGGTTCCCCCCCTTCCTCTTCGTCCACCAGACAAATTCGAACTGTTTGAAACAGGATATTGAAGGTGCTGTTTCCCCAAGTGGGGAGGTTGTTAGGAAAGAGGCTGGAGGTGGGAACCCGAGGACCAGGAGATGAGGAGATGAGGTGCCTTTTCCAAACTCTTCCCGAACCGATGGCGTGCCATCCTCTGCGTGTCCCATGCATGTTTTAGCTGTACGAAGGGTCCCCTGCATCTGGTGATTTGGGACCCATGGAATCAGGACCAGGCAGTATTACTCTAAAGGGCCTGCATTTGCTGACTTATCCTCACCAAGCCTCTCAGCCCAATGAGTGTCCAGCCTTAGGTCTCATCCAGCTGTGGGTCTAGATGTGGTCAATCCAGGTTGCATCACAGCCCCTGAACAAATTTTGTAATAATTTCTCTCTCTCTCTCTGTTTTTGTTTTTGGAATTTATCTATATAATGAGGTGTAGGTGATTTTCAGTGCTGTATTTCTTGCTGCTGTACATCCACTTGATTCAGTTACAGAGAGACATCAATAAATTCTTTTTCATATTCTTACCAGTCGTATATATTCTTTTCCGGTGTCTAGAGTGTGCTGAGTCCAGTTCTTTGAGCTTTAGAGCATGTATTGTTGATTCGCTATTTGGTCTATGGAACAGTACCTGTGCTCATTTCAACCTCCTGTTTTATGCCTCACCTCACCCGACCTTTCCCCTTTAGCAGTCGTAAGTGTGTTTTCTAAATGTGTGACTCTGCTTCTGTTTTGTCATTTAGTTCATGTGTCGTCATCTTTAGATTTCATCTATAAGTGATATGGTAAGTCTCTTTTTCTGTCTGACTTATGTCACTTAGAATGATCGTATGTATGTCCACCCGAGTTCCTGCAACTGACCTTATTTCATTGATTTCATGGTTGAGTAATATTCCGTTGTACTGAAGTACCACATCTTCTTTATCCATTTTTTCCTTTTAAGGACATTTAGGTTGTATCCAAGTCGAGGCTCTTGTAAACAGAGCAGCATTAAACGTTGGGTTGCCTGTGTCTTGTCGAATTTTGGTTTTCCCAAATATATGCCTATGAGTGGAAGTACCTTATGCTCTGTAGCTCTGTTTCTTAGATGTTTCAGGAAACACAATACACTTCTCCAGAGTGCCCTCGGCAGTTTACATTCCCACAATCAGCGTAACGGGTCTCCCTTTTCTCCACGTCCTATCCTGCATTTCTTCTTTTTACACTTTGTGAGGCGGCCCTTCTGATTGATACGAAGTCATACCTCTTTGGATTGTTGATTTTCACTGCGCACCTGTTTGGTTGGCCAAAAAGGGCGTGTGCGTTTTTCCTGAATATATTCTGGAAAAAACGCATAAACGCATACGCCCTATTTGGCCAACTGCATCGTTGGCGAAGTTCAGCCCATTTTCATGAGTTTTAATGGCGAGTCCAATCTACCTCTTTAAATTCCGTTCCTGCAATTCTGCCTTGCTTTCAAGTCCCGTTTCATGACTTACCTCAAGGCATTTTTCGAAGTTAGGAATCTTTTACAACCCTGCAGGATTGTGAATTGCAGTGCCCCTGAGCTCCATTTTTCAACTTGTTTCTTTGGGATCTGTCCACAAAATAGCAGGATTGCTTCAAGCCCTATCTGGTTCCGGGGGCAAGGTGGGCCTTTGGTCAATTCCTCTTCCTAATTGGAAATTAGAGTGACATGTGCCTGTCCAAACACCTAGGGCTTGTCTCTCATTGTTTTCCCCCCCTTCCGCTTCATCCTCTGGACAAATTCCAAACTGTGCGAAACAGGATGTTGAAGGTGCTGACTTCCCCAAGTGGGGAGATTGTTAGGAAAGAGGCTGGAGGTGGGAACCCGAGCACCAGGAGATGAGGAGATGAGATGCCTTTCCCAAACTCTTCCTGATCCGATGCTATACCATCTTCTCTGTGTCCCATCCATGTTTTAGCTGTACGAAGGGTTGCCTGCATCTGGAGGTTTGCGACCCATGGAATCAGGACCAGACAGTATTACTCTAAAGGGGCTGCATTTGCTGACTTATCCTCACCCAGCCTCTCAGCCCCACGAGTGTCCAGCCTTAGGGCCCATCCATCTGTGGGTCTAGATGTGGTCAATCCAGGGTGCATCACAGCCCCTGAACGAATTTTGTAAGTTTCTGGGTTTTTTTTTGTAATTTATTTTTATAATGGGGTATATCTGATTTTCAATGCTGTCTTTCTTGCTGTTGCACATCCACTTGATTCACTTACAGAGAGACATCCATAAATTCTTTTTCGGATTCTTACCAGTCGTATATATTCTTTTCTGGTGACTAGGGTATGCTGAGTCCAGTTCTTTGAGCTATAGAGTAGGTCTTGTCGATTACCTATTTGGTCTTTGGAACGGTATCTGTGCTAATTTCAACACTCTGGTTTATGCTTCGCCCCACCCCACCTTTCCCCTTTAGCAGCCATAAATATGTTTTCTAAATGTGTGACTCTGCTTCTGTTTTGTAACTTAGTTCATGTGTAACCATTTTTAGATTCCAACTATAAGTGATATCTTATGCTAAGTGTCTAACTTATGTCACTTAGAATGATCGTACCTAAGGCCACCTGAGTTGCTGCAACTGGCCTTATTTCATTGATTTCATGGCTGAGTAATATTCCATTGTACAGAAGTACCATATCTTCTTTATCCATTTTTTCCTTCCAAGGACATTTACATTGTTTCCAAGTCGAGGCTCCTGCAAAAGGGCTGCACTAATACTTGAAGTTCCTGTGTCCTATGGGTTTATGGTTATCCCGAGATATACACCCAGGAGTGGAGGTGCTGTATGCTCTGTAGCTCTATTTTTAAAAATTAATTAATTTTTTTTTTTTGCCTGTGTTGGGTCTCTGTTATTGCACGTGGGCTTTCTCTAGTTGCAGCAAGTTGGGGCTACTCTTCATTGAAGTGCGTGGGCTTCTTATTGCAGTGGCTTCTCTCCTTGCAGAGCATGGGCTCTAGGCGTCAGGCTTCAGTAGCTGTGGCACACGGGCTCAGTAGTTGTGGCTCATGGGCTCTAGAGGGCAGGCTCAGTAGTCGTGACGCACGGGCTTAGTTGCTCCGCGGCATGTGTTATCTTTCCGCACCAGGGCTCGAACCCGTGTCCTCTGCATTGGCAGTTGGATTCTTAACCACTGCGCCACCAGGGAAGTCCCTATAGCTCTGTGTTTTAGAATTTTTAGGAAACGTCGTACCCTTCTGCAGCGTGGCTGTTAGCAGTTGACATTCCCACCATCAGCGCAGCAGGGTTCCCTTTTCTCCACGTCCTCGCCTCCATGTCTGGTTTTTACACTGTGAGGGTGGCCATTGTGACTGGGCAAAGCGACGCATCTCTGTAGTGTTGATTTGTTTTTCCCGCGTGTTTGGTTGGCACAAGGCCGTATGGATTTACACCTTTACGCCCTTTTTGGCCAACTGACCCGTAGGCAATGTTGAGCAGCTTTCATGTGCTTTAACGGCGAGTCCAGTCTACGTCATGCAAGCCGGTTCCTGCAATTCTGCCTTGTTTTCAAGTCCTTTTCAGTTGCTTACCCCAAGACATTTTCCCACCATAGTTGTCATTTACAACCCTGCAGGCGTTGTGGATTACAGTGCCCCTGAGAAACTGTCTTCAACTTGTTTCCGGAACCGGCCACAAAGTGGCAGAATTGATTCAAGCCCCATTCTGGCTACAGGGACAGCCTGAGCCTTTGGGAAATTCCTCTTCCTGGTTGGAAATTAGAGTGGCATGTGCTGTCCAAACATGTAGAGCTTGTTTCTCATTCTTTCCCCCGCTTCCCCTTCATCCTCCGGACAAATTGCAAGCCATGCACGACCGGCTGTTGAGTGTGCTGACTCCCAAGGTGGGGAGACTCTAAGGAATGAGGCTGGAGTGGGGACCCCTCCCCCAGGACATGTGGAGATAAGGTGACTTTTCCAAACTCTTCCCGCCCATCCGGCTCCCCATCCTCTGGGGTTCTGTCCGGACACCGCGGGGTTTCCAGGGGTGCGGGACTCTGGCGCCGCCCTACAGGGAGCAGCCCTGCTACCCGCGCCTACAGTGCCGCCTGCTGGTCTCTCCGTCCTCCCATCGGGCACAGTCTTCCACCTTACCCGCTGCCTCGGATGCTCTGTCTCCTCGCTGTCCTGTGATCAGCCCCTCGTCCCCACCGCCATCACCCCCAGCTCCACACCCCTCCTCCAGCCTCAGGGATGACCCAGGACTGGGCTCCCCACCTTCCCACCCTCGGTCTGTGTCTTCAGTCCACCTGTGCAGACAGGTGAGGATCCCCTCCAGAGGCTCCCAAACGCTTCACCCCTACCTCCTCCCCGGGGTCGGCCCATGTCCTGTCGGGATGTTCCACCCTCACCAAGCCCCCAAGTACATGGCAAGGGCAGGCATCAGGCCTGCTGCGTGCACTGCTGTGCATCCTGCTATATACACAGGCATGACCCTGCCCCAGGGTGCAGGAAAGGCAGCCTTACCTCGGGACGTGGGGAGAGGGGCTACCCACAGGGTGGACGTCAGCTCTCGGCTCACCAGGCAAGGGCAGCCGGGTTCTCGCTCCTTGGACCCTTTCTCACCCAGCCGGACCCGGCTTTGTTCCCACCCCCGTTGTCCCTCCATTGGCCTCGCTCTTGTGAGCAGAGCAGGACAGTGTGGTCTGTGGTCACAGGCTGAGACACACAGAAACTGGCTGACCTGTGTGCACCCATGCTGACCACGCGGAACGGGCACTGCACCAGGGCCCATGCGGTGTGGGTTCACCTGCCCACAGAGAGGCCGGGCCTCTGTCCTGGCTCCAGAGGTCACCTTGAGTCTGATGGGAGTCTCCGTGCACCGTGGGTCTCGCTCCAGGCTGGTCTGTGCTGACGGCGTGATACACAGTGGGGCTTCCTGGGTCTCCCGGGGGCTGGAGGCCAAGGTCAGGCACATGGCGGTCCCCACACTGACGTGATAGACCCCAATAAACCCTGAACTTCAGGACTCAGGTGGGCTTCCCTGGGCTGCCACAGCCGAGGAGGCTGGACCCTGCTCGTCCCCCTGTCCTCGCTGATTTTAACTTGCATCCTTCACCATAATAAACGCTGAGTATAACAGCTTCAGGGAATTCTGGGAGCCTCCAAGGAAAAAGAAGCCGGGGAGGGGTCTCTGGGTCCCCAGCCCTGCAGTTGGGGGCAGAAGACGGTGGGGAGGATCTTGGGGCCCTGGAATCTGAAGGGCCTCCCTACCAGGGGAGGGGTAGGAGACCCTGGGTGGTAGTTACGCTGAGTCCAAGCCCTCCTGCGTAGGAGGCTTCCTAGCCCCGGGGATCCTGAAGAGGCCGGCTCGCTCCTCCCTCCGCCTGCAGGCCTGGTCCCTGCTCTTGAGAGATTCCCTAGGGTGGGGTCCTGGTGCTGGAGGTGCCCCGACGCTGTGGCCTCCTGAGTCTCCAGTGAGGATAATGTGAGTGGGGGAAGACCTGTTCACAGAAAGGGAGCTTCTGCCGGAACAGAGCCTGGGTCTGCTGCCCCCTACCCCAGGTGCACTGGGGCAGGAATGTGAGAGCGAGG